>NC_137439.1:33987093-34587093 GCF_964374335.1 Astatotilapia calliptera
CAGGTCTTTGCTGTTAATAGGTTGAAACTGTTTCATGGTGTTTAAACAGTTTTTTGGTGGACACAGTACATATCCTGGATCTGCTGTTGATGTACCAATTGCTTGTCTAATTTTTTGGATTTTTTCAGTGAAGAATTTGGCAAAGTCATTGCAGGCCATGGTCGAATGAAGTTCAGCTGCCACTGACACAGGAGGGTTTGTTAGCCTGTCAACTGTAGAAAATAAGACCCGAGCATTATGGCTGTTTTTAGTGATGATGTCAGAGAAGTAGGACCTCCTTGCATTCCTCAGTTGTAAATTATAATTGTGAAGTTTCTCTTTATAAATGTCATAATGAACCTGGAGGTTTGTTTTTCTCCATCTGCGCTCAGCTTTCCTACACTCTCTTTTTTCATTTTTCACCAGTGTGGAGTTTCTCCATGGAGACTTTTTCCTTCCAGAGATAACCTTCACCTTAATGGGAGCAATAGTGTCCATTACATTTAACATGTTAGCATTGAAGCTATTGACGAGCTCATTGACTGACCCTCTGGGCAGGTCAGGTGTTAATGGGAAGACCTGGTTAAAAATTGCACTACTGTGTTCAGTTATACACCGTTTTGTGATCACTGCTGTTGATATATTTGTGTGGGCTGAGATTTTACTTTCAAAGAAAACACAGTAATGATCAGACAGGCCCACATCAGACACAGTAACCTTTGAAATGCTCAGGCCTTTGGAGATCAGTAGGTCAAGAGTGTGTCCTCTATTATGTGTGGCCTCTGTTACATGCTGAGTCAGCCCAAAGTTGCCCAGAGTGTTACTCAGGTCTTTAGTCCCTTTGTCCTGAGGGTTGTCCACATGAATGTTAAAATCCCCAACAATAATTACACAGTCAAAATCAACACAGATCACAGACAGCAGTTCACTGAGGTCATTAAAAAAGTCTGTGCAGTATTTGGGAGGCCTGTAAACATTAAGAAACAACTTTGGATGGGGCCTTCAGCTGTAAAGCCACATATTCAAAAGACTGAAAACTTCCAGGAGATAGCTGCTTACATTGAAATGATTCATTAAATAAGACAGCGACCCCTCCTCCTCTCCTGCTCACCCTGGCCTCACTGATAAAACTGTAGTTAGGAGGGGTCGTCTCGATGAGAACAGCTCCACTGTTACTTTGGTCCAACCAAGTTTCAGTTAAAAACATAAAATCAAGGCTGTGCTCAGTGATTAAATCATTAATTAAAAATGTTTTCCCAGCTAGAGATCTAATGTTTAATAAAGCCAACTTAAGTGTTTTAGAGGTATTACTTGTCCCCTCGTGTTTGGGAGCAGTCTGTGGCACACAAGGTATGTTTACTATGTTTAAAGATCTTTTAGAGTGCAGTTCTCTGTGTTTTGACCAGGCCACATGTCTCCTGTCACCTAAAAGTACAGAAATTTTAAAACCTTCTAGTAAACAGGGTCCCAGCTTCTCCTGGGAAAAGTCATCACTGCCATAATCCTCACAGCCCGGACCCTTCACACATCACGCATCAGACTGCGGAGACAGAGCATGAAGAGGAACTAAGGGGGGCGAGGCTGGGCAATGTGACTTCGATTGCTCTGTTGAGGGTGGGGCTCGATGGCGAACCTTTGGCCGCTCTGGTGGGGGGTTTATGGGGGACAAAAAGGGATTGGGACGGGGGGTAGATCTGAGCCCAGCATTGACCCGCTCCATCATCTCCTCAGTGAATTTCAGGAGTGGGGAGGAGGGAGAAAGGGAGGGGGAGGAGGGTGATGGCCTGTCAGGGGTTTGGGGGACTGGGGAAGGTCGTGGTCCCTTGTCCTGGTCGTTGGTGTTGTTGAGAGAGTTGGAGGCAAATAGGGACCCCTCTTCTTGCCTTAGATGTCTCTCCGATCGTGGCTCAAGAGTTGGGAGTTCGCCTTGTAATCGGAAGGTTGCCGGTTCGAGCCCCGGCTTGGACAGTCTCGGTCGTTGTGTCCTTGGGCAAGACACTTCACCCGTTGCCTACTGGTGGTGGTCAGAGGGTCCGGTGGCGCCAGTGTTCGGCAGCCTCGCCTCTGTCAGTGCGCCCCAGGGTGGCTGTGGCTACAATGTAGCTTGCCATCATCAGTGTGTGATTGTGTGTGTGAATGGGTGGATGACTGGATATGTAAAGCGCTTTGGGGTCCTTAGGGACTAGTAAAAGCGCTATATAAATACAGGCCATTTTCCTTTCTGAGGCTCTTCCTCAGATGCCATGGATGTCTCTCCTTTCTGAGGCTCTTCCCGGGTGGGGGCAAATGGAGCTCCTCCTCAAGGTTTCTGCTGGGCTTTGTCTGTTCTTGGAGTACTGTTTGTTCCTCTTTATGAGATAACTCCTCGTTTATCTCAGCCTTGGCACCAAGCACGGATGGATGACGTATGGAATAAAACAAGTTGGAGGTGAACAGTTTCACCCCTGACTTGTTAAAATTAAATCCATTTGCTTTGAACAGATGCCTGCGTTCCCAAAAAATATTAAAGTTGTCGATAAAGTGCACTGAGTGGTCAGCACATGCTGATATAAGCCATTTATTCAGTGTAAACAACCTGCTGAATCTCTCGTCTCCTCCTCTGACGGGCGGTACAGGTCCACTGATGAATACAGCTGCATTCAGAGAGTTTACAGTATTTAATAATCCAGTAAAGTCCCGTTTCAGAACCTCCGACTGTTGTTTGGACACATCGTTTGACCCTGTATGCAGAACAATGTTTGTCCACCACCTGGGTCTGGGTGCAGTTCCCCCCTCCAGGGACAAGGGTACCTAGACCCGGTTTGTAGAGTACGCTTGGGGAGTGTGATCGTGTGTACAGCGTCTCTTTATGTCTGTCTCCACGTTGGTTGAGTGTGGAGTAAGTGCATATGAGAGCATGAGGGTGGGAATGGATGTTTGTGTCTGTGTGTGCCTGTATGTCTGTGTCTATATGTCAGGTTGGGTATCAGACGCCACCTCTCTGGGGACATCTCAGGCCCTCCAAGGTTTGGAGGCCTATCTCCGCCCACCACCACTTCCCCTGCCGGTGGCGGACTCCCTCAGGTGTCGGTGTGTTGGTGGTTCTTTGTGTCTGGGGGTGGGCGTCCGGGTACACACCGGCTCACTCCTTGGCGGCCGCTTGTCGGGGCCTGGGGCCTGGGGCTCGCTCGGGCCCCTTTGGAGGTGGGGTGCCCCCGGCCTCTCGGCCTGGGGCTCGGTCACTCAGGCGCAGCTGGGGGCCGGCGGAGCTCACGGGCGCGTCACTGCAACTCCCCCTGACTTCTGCTCCGCGGCTGCTGGGCGAGCCCTCATCTGGGACTCTCCTCAGCTCTTACTGGAACAGTGGGGCGGCTGCCCTTCTGTTGGTCTTCCATGGTCTCTTGTGTTCTGGGGGCCTCTGGATGTCTGGAGTTTTGATCTCCTCCATACCCGCTTCACACCCTGGAGGACGGGGCTGTGGCCCCCCCACACTCCCTAGCAGATCATTACATGGAGAAACCTTTGGAATGCAAGCATGCTGATCCACACAGGTATGCACACATGGGTATTCACAGACGCGGACTAAAGCTTTCTTGGCTGCTGCCTCAAAGCACATTGTGCGCTGTCTATCTTGCGTGCTGCACAATATCGTTTATTATTTAGTAAATATTGATATCTATGGCTAGCTAGTTTATTGTGATGGTGCTTTGTTTTCTCTATTATTATGTTGCTCTTTGTTGTTTGCTGTCTCCTCTGTTTGTTTTTTTTTGTTTGTTTTTTTTTTTCTCCATACAGGTGACCCAGGAGTTCTTTTTTTTTTTTTTTTTTTCTCTCTTCCCCCCCCTTCTCACCGTCTCTTCTCCCCTTTGGTTTTCTTTCTTTCTCTCCCCCTCTTTCTCTCATTCATTCCCCCTGTCCTAAAAATGACAAAGGATGAACTGAAGCTCTGCCATCACGTAATGTCGCATACTGCTGTTTCTGATGTCATTTAAAAAAAAAAAAAAAAAAAAAAAAAAAAAAAGAACAATGTTTGTCACAGTTGGATATTCATCTGCAATTTGAAGAATTCTCTCCTTCAGGTTGTTGACCATATCGTTAGGAAAGCAGAGGACTTTAGTGTTCTTACCGCACATCCTTTGTACATCCTTTACGGCAGAGTCACCCACAATCAGAGTTTCAGGCCTAGCCTTTAGCTTTCCCTGTGGCCTTTCACTTCTCAACAGATTTTCAGACCTTATTTCGCTGCTTTTAGATGGATGGTTGTCCGATATAGATCCAGGGTCCTTTGATAGTGGAGCAAATCTGTTCTGCAGTTTCACATTCAGTTGTTTTGGAGGTTTGTTGTTAACCTTCCTATTCACGGTTGTCCAGTCCTGTTTCCTCCCGTATACAGGGGTAGAAGAGCTTCTCTGTCTCGTAGGAAGTGAAGGCCAGTCGGTTTCAGAGATTTCAGCTCGCTGTGCCCTGCCTGTGATACGTCCTCCCCCTTCCAGGAGACATGATTTATGTCTTGGTTTTGCACCAAGACAGTCTAAGGGGGGATTATCACTTGAGGATTTATAATAATGCACAGAGTCAGAGTCAGATGCCCAAACCATCTCAACTAGCTCCTTTTGATATGAAGGAGCAGCGACTCTACTCTGAGCCCCTCCCGGATGGCTAAACTTCACACCCTATCTCTAAAGGAAAGGCCAGCCACCCTTTGGAGGAAGCCCAGTTCTGCCACTTGTATCCGAGATCTCGTTCTTTCAGTCACTACCCACAACTCGTGACCATAGGCGAGGGTAGGGAATAGAGATCTTTCTCTTTTACACTCAGCTCTTTCTTTACCACAACAGACCGGTGCAGCATCCACATCACTGCAGCCGCAGTACCAATCTGTCTGTCGATCTCCCTCTCCCTTCTCCCGTCACTCGTGAACAAGACCCCGAGATACTTAAACTCCCCTACTTGGGGCAGGAACTCGCTCAAAAACCAGAGTGGGCACTCCACCCTTTTCCGGCGGAGGACCATGTCGTCAGATTTGGAGGTGCTGATTCTCATTCCCTCTGCTTCACACTCGGTTGCAAAACTGTTCCAGTGCGAGCTGGAGGCCATCACCTGATGAAGCCAACAGAACCACATCATCTGTGAAAAGCAGAGATGAGATGCAAAGACCACCCAAGTGAAAGCCTTCCGCCACTTGGCTATGCCTAGAAATTGTGTCCATAAAAATTATGAACAGAATTGGTGACAATGGGCATCCCTGGCGGAGCCCATCACCCACCAGGAACAAGTCCGACTTATTGCCGGCTCTGCGGACCAAGTTTTTGCGATGGTTGTATAAGGATTGAATGGCCCGTAGCATTGGGCCAAACACCCCATACTCCCGGAGCACCCCCCACAGGACACTCCGAGGGACATGGTCGAATGCCAAGTCCACAAACTCATGTAGACTGGCTGGGCAAACTCCCATGCACCCTCAAGTATTCTTGAGATGATAAGAAACTGGTCCAGTGTTCCATGACCAGGACGAAAACCGCATTGTTCCTCCTGTATCTGAGGCTAGCGGACTCTCCTTTCAAGCATCCTGACATAGACTTTCCCAGGGAGGCTGAGGAGTGTGATCCCCCTATAGTGGGATCACACCCTTTGGTCCCCTTTCTTAAAGCTGGGAACCACCACCCGGGTTTACCAATCCAGAGGTACCTCCCGTGATCTCCACACAACATTGTAGAGGCGTGTCAACCAGGACAGCCCTACAACATCCAGAGCCTTCAGGAACTCAGGGCGGACCTCATCCACCCCAGGGGCTCTGCCACCAAGGAGTTGTTAAACTGCCTCAGTGACGTCATCCCCGGAGATTCATCTCCTTCATCCCCAGACTCTGCTTCCACCACGGAAGATGTGACAGTGGGATTAACGAGGTCCTTGAAGTATTCCTTCCACCGTATGGCAATTTTCTCAGTGGAAGTCAGCAGCACTCCACCGGCACCCACTTTCCCCCTCCTGAGTCACCTGATGGTTTGGCAGAATCTCTTCGAGGCGGTTTTTGCTTCAGCCGCTGCCCGTGCCATGTTCCACTTGGCCTGTCAGTACCTAACAGCTGCCTCCGAAGTCCCACAGGCTAACCAAGCCCAATAGGACTCCTTCATCAGCTTAGTGCCTCCCTTGACCTCTGGTGTTCATTGTTTGGTTCATGGGTTACGACCACGACAGGCACCAACCACCTTGCGGCCGCAACTCAGTGCAGCGGCTTCGGCAATGGAGGTGCTGAGCTTGGTCCATTCGAACTCAATGCCCCCAATCTCCCTCCGAATGATGCTGAAGGACCAACACAAAGTGGTGTACACATGAGAAGTGGAACAAAAATCATACATGATTCCAAACATTTTTTACAAATAAATAACTGAAAAGTGGGGTGTGCGTAATTATTCAGCCCCCTGAGTACTTTGTAGAACCACCTTTTCCTGCAAGGACTTCATGGTGTTGTTGCTCCCAATATTCTCTTAGACAACCTCTGAGGCCGTCACAGAGCAGCTGTATTTGTACTGACATTAGATTACACACAGGTGCACTCTATTTAGTCATTAGCACTCATCAGGCAACGTCTATGGGCAACTGACTGCACTCAGACCAAAGGGGGCTGAATAATTACGCACACCCCACTTTGCAGTTATTTATTTGTAAAAAATGTTTGGAATCATGTATGATTTTTGTTCCACTTCTCACGTGTGCACCACTTTGTGTTGGTCTTTCATGTGGAATTCCAATAACATTGATTCATGTTTGTGGCTGTAATGTGACAAAATGTGGGACAGTTCACTTTTGCAAGCCACTGTAGCATGACACAGTAGCTGCAGTTCTTTCAGCTGCGCATCCATAATGTGAATCTCCCAATCTACAATATCAGAGAGGTGCTCTGTTGGAATAAGATCAGGCGACTGTGGCGGCCACTTGAGTACAGTGAACTCATTGATATGTTAAAGAAACCACTTTCAGATCATTTGACCTTTGTCAAAATTACACTTTAGTCATAAAGAAATGGGCGTGGTCAGCAAAATACTAAGGTAGGCTCTGGTGTGTAAACCAAGCTCAGTTGATACTAAGCCCTGTTTTGCTGGTACTAAGCGGTTCTGGACCAACAAACTTACCGTGCTCAATGTCACATATATCACTTTTCTTTCCATTCTGATGCTCAGTTTCAACTTCAGCAGGTTGTCTAGAGTCTTTACGAACCTTTTTTTGTTTGTTTTGTTTTGTTTTAGATAAAAGGTTGTAGTGTTTGTATGTAAATTTAATTTGGTACATTACACAACTTCATGTGTCTCATATCTATGACAAAATATCTGTGCCCGGGTATCGACTAGAGATGGACCAATCCGATATTAGGTATCGGTATTGGTCCGATACTGACCTAAATTACTGGATCGGATATCGGAAAGATATAAAAAATGTAATCCGATCCATGAAATATCACGAAAGCACCTCACAAAACTTGCGACACGCGGTAACTCGCCTCATAACCTTAGCACAACCTTATCATCTCTGAGAAAGTTATCCCAGAGAGAAGTAAAGCAAGTGTGTAAGTTCATCTCTGAATGTTTGTGATTTATGGGGCGACTGCCTCTCTCTCTCTCTCTCCTGCTGCTACTTCAATCATGAAACTTCTTAATGATCAGCTGATCGGCTTTTCTGTGGCGAGTTCGTCTCTCTTCTTTGTTTTTGGCCCACTTTGCACCAGAAAGAGAAAACCAGCGGCTGAACAACAGCAGCACGTTTAAGCTTGATAATCTGTTGTTAGAATTTATTTAATATTACTTTTTACACCAGGATCTTTTTCTACGTAGCTGACGGCTGGTAACTGTGCAGGGGCGGATCTAGCAAAGTTTAGCCAGGGGGGACGATAGGGCATGAACAGGGAAAAGGGGGCACAAAGACATACTTTTCTTTCTTATTCTCATTTAAAATGTCTAGCTTTTAATAAATAATTATCTGACACCCAAAGTTTTAATTTGATGTAAAATGAATAGAAGTCCATTACTGTATATAGTAACTATTAAGTCTAATATATATACCCTAGTAAGCTATAGTACTTTTTCCTTTGGGAAGATACCATCTGTGCAGTCTGCAGTTCTGTTAAAGAAAGATGTTGAATCTATTTAATATTTCTTGAAAAATAATTGATTTCTGTGCAATAATTGATTCTCACACTGCATCAAATTAAGGTTGATTACGTTGATTAAGCATCATGAGGTGGAACGTGAGGGGTGGTTCCCTATTTTTTTTTTTTTTTGTTGCTGTTACCAACCTAACCCTATTAGTTAGGTTGCTTAATATTTACACTAAGTACTCTTTAAAATACCAGAATAGGGAGGATGGTGTAGGTTTAAGTTTATTAGATTGATCAGTATTGCTGAACTATGAAATATTTTTTTGCATACAGGTATAACAGAATAGCTTTAGTGTAGTTGTTTTTTTTAAAACTTGATTATGAACTTCGGCAAAATGCAGCAAGATATTAAAAAAAACAGTTTTATTGATTAAAAAAAACTATATCGGATTCATATTGGTATCGGCAGATATCCAAATTTATGATATCGGTATCGGACATAAAAAGTGGTATTGTGCCATCTCTGGTATCGACATATATGCCCATCAGATTACATTATCCTGTCATCCTCCACTTCTGGTATCCACCCTCAGAGGGTGACTCAAAGGCTTTTTATTTGCCAGCTTCCATTTAGCCTAAAATAACTTGATCTCAGCCCTATTTTCATTTCTCCTTCTGCCTACACACACAGCAAGAACCCAGCCTGGCTGGCACATATGGCTCTTTGAAAAATGCAGCAGGAGGTGACTGCTGGTGGGGGGATTCAACTGTCAGTCTATCATATTTTATATCTAAATATGATAGATTGACGGCTGAATCCACAGTTACCAGTTTTAATACAGCTATCTATCTATCTATCTATCTATCTATCTATCTATCTATCTATCTATCTATCTATCTATCTATCTATCTATCTATCTATCTATCTATCTATCTATCTATCAAAACACACCTCTTTGTGTGTTTTGATTATTAGAGTTCATATTTAGACAGTGGACTCATCTCTGTGCTTGTCCTGCTACACCTCAGTGCAGCGTTCAAGGCTGTTGACCATAATATTCGATTAGAGCCATTAGAGCATGCTGTAGGTATTAGAGGTACTGCACTGTATCTGGTTTGTATCATATCTATCTAATAGACTCTAATAGATTCCAATTTATTCATTCACCAATTAGTTAAACTGCAGGAATGTCTTAAAGACATAAAGACCTGGATGACCTCTAATTTTCTGCTTCTAAATTCAGATAAAACTGAGGTTATTGCACTTGGCCCTAACAAGCATAGAATTATGGTATCTAACCAGATGCTTACTCTGGATGGCATTACCTTGGCCTCCAGTAACGCTGTGAGGAACCTTGGAGTCATTTTTGACCAGGACATGGTCAAATTATCTCAGAGGGCATTTCACTTCATGCTGAATAGCTGGTTCATGCATTTATTACTTGTAGGCTTCACTACTGTAATTCATTATTATCAGGATGTCCTAAACAGTCCCTGTAAAGCCTTCAGTTGATCCGACAGGGATGAGAAAGAAAGAGCATATTTCTCTGATATTTCATTGGCTAATGGTTAAATCCAGAATCAAATGTAAAATCCTTTTCCTCACCTACAAGATCTTGAATAATCAGGTCCCATCTTATCCTAAAGACCTCATGGTGCTCTACTCATATCACCCCAATAGAGCGCTTAACTCTCAGACTGCAGGTTTACTTGTGGTTCCAAGGATATTTAAAAATAGAATGGGTGGGCAGATCCTTCAGCTTCTAGGCCCCTCTTCTGTGATACCAGCTTTCAGTTTGGATTTGGGAGACAGACACCCTCTCTCGTATTAAGGTTTGGCTTAAAACTTTCCTTTTTGCATAGCATATACTTACTAAGCATATAGTTATAGGGTTGAACTGTCATTTGGTTGTCATTGTGCAATAAGTCAAAGTTGCTGAGGGTTTCTCACAAGTTTCTTCATCACTCACCTTTTTCACAAATTATTTACCACTTTTTATTTAATGATTAACTATTATTAATGTCTGGCTCTCTTCCACAATGTGACTTTGTCTCGTCTTCCTCCCCTCACCCTCAATCGGTTCCAGAGCCTGGTTTCTTCCTGTTAAAATGGAGTTTTTCATTCCCACTGTCTCCAAAGCCCATAGGGTGTCATCTGATTCTTGGGGTTTTTCTGTTTGCTCTGTATTATTGCAGGGTCTTTACTTTACAATATAAAACACCTTGAAGCAACTGTTATTTTGATTTGGTGCTATATAAATAAAACGCAGTTGAATTGAACTTATTTTATCCACATAGTGCTTTATCTGTCATACACTCACACATCAATGCATGCGTCCAATTGACAGTTAACCACTGACCTTCCTAATAGTGGATGACGTGTTCGACCTTGTGAGTTACAGCTGTTCCGTGATGGGTTTAAAATTTGTTTTGAATCCAAAACGCTGCTGAAAAAGTCTCACAGAGGCAGTGGAGATGCTTGACTATCTAGTCCAACTCCACTACAAAAAGGGTAATAACCATGTTGCATTGTGTTGTATGTATATGTTTATATGTGAACATACAGAGTCCTACAATGTGTGGATCTGGTGGCTCTGTTGTGAAGTGGGGCATGGTTTGGATCTTTTTGCTCCTTTAAAGGAAAAGGTCACAGCAAATCAGTGTTGTTCTGATGAAACACTTCTTTTCTGATGGGAGTGGTCCTTTTCAGGATTAATCTACTCCATCCATACTTGCTGAATAGTTTGGTGAATATGAAAAATGTTATTAATATGCTATAAACAATCAACACAAAAATTAAGGGATTATGTTTTTGGCAAATGGCATTCATCACTCCATTTAAGCTCCAGAGAATCTATTCAAAGAAACACTTTCAACTGGTGCATTACACAGACCAACTCAGTTTTATTGAACATAATTACTAAGACCATTATTTGGTTTAGAAAACCAAGATTTATTTTCATTGAACTGCAGATTTAGAGCAGGGGCTTCTACTTGAGTAGTCAGTGTGACAAGTCACAGGTCAGTGGGAGTTGTGGGAGCTTGTTAGCAGTCATTCCACCAGTGGAGCTGTCAAATTGTGTTAAGCAGTGATGTCACTGGCCAAGTAGGAGAGAGCAAACACACGCATAAACACACATTAATGCACCTCAACATCTCCACTACAAGTACAAATACACCCAGCTATGCATGCTGCCACCACTGTGTCTCTCTATTGTTCAGTATTAGCACTGCTTGGTTAGCAGTCTTAGAATTTTCCACTGTTATATAAGATCATAGTGGGGACATTTTAATTACTGTTATCTGAAGTGATAAATGAGGGATGTGTTAGTGTAGTACTAATATAGTGTAGCACTAAATAGAAATGCAAACTATGCTTCCTTTGACATTTGTGTGGCTGATATTACCCCAGATAACTGCTTCTTCTTAATTACCCACTGAGCCTTACAGAGTGTTTATGTGATGAGCTAAAGTTTATACTATATGTATGGTAACTTTATACATTTGATCTATGATTTATGCTCCATTTGACTCAAACAACAAAAAACCCAAGCTATGCATTTTCTAATTGATTCTGCAAGAAATCGCTTATAATTATTTAGCTTTGGTTGCAGTACTACTCTTCTTGAAACGCAACGTGTGTACAGTTTATTACTTTTCTGTAACCAGTCACCTTTTAATCCAGTGTAAGTGACTGAATCAGCAACATTGTCACAAAAGGAAAATATTTTTTCACTATTGGTCTGTCAGTTAAACAATTTAGATATGTTACTGTTAAGATGAGAGAACAACTTAAGATTTTCACATTACAAATGTTATGAGTGAAGAAATAAATTAAATTTTGAGAATTAATTTACTAATATGTTGTTAACTTCAATTGTGACAGACTGTGGTTTGCAAAAACAAATATCTGGAATATAAGCTGACTTTCATATACAGTAGCTACATTGTGTGCCTGCCCAAAAAAATAAAACACACACTCACAAAAACCCAATTAGCCTGGTAGCATTTTCCTTTGAATAACATGTCACACTACAAATACAGTACCATGCAAAAGTATCAAACCACCTCTTATTTCTTTATATTTTATTTTCAATGAGCCGGACTTTCTTGCATATTTTTAATGGCCTTGAGCCATAGTTCTCCAGTTTTCTGAAAGTCTCTCAAAATTCTTCTTTGGACATTGGCTGCTTTTTCTCTTATTTGTAGTCCAGTCCTTGTATCACATTGTTTTCAGAGTCTTGTTTTTTTGATTGTTGACAAGATGCCAAAATGCCTGGAAACAGGAAGAAAAGCCTGTGCATCTTATATTACACAAGAACTGAACTGGTAAATGGACTGATTCTTATACAGCGCTTTTCTACTCCCCCAGACTACTCAAAGCACACAGTATACAACGTGCCACATTCAAACAAGCACTGTTTCTATGCTGTGAAGTGCTTTCTAACTACCATTCAGACACATTCATACTCTGATGGATACATTGGAGAGCAACTTGGTTAATATCTTGCCCAAGGATATTTGGCACGCAGACTAGGGGAACCCAGGGATCGAACCACCAACCTTCCAATCAGTAGATAATCTGCTCTACCTCCTGACCTATAGCAGAGAGCAAATATCAAACTATGCATCAGGCTCTGTCATCCTCTGGGCTGCATATTAGTCAACTTTGTTGGGGATCTTAGCAAAATCGATGGAATTAGGAAAGCAAAAAACTTCCAACAGATTTTGATCCACCATACAATACTATCTGCTTCCAAGCAAAAATACTGTCAAATCCAAAGAACCGTCCAAAGAACCAATGAGCATATGCTGTGGTATCCATCTCTTCATGGTAGGTGTGCAAAATTATTTCATTTACCGTTTATTTTTTTCAGATCACAAGGCGCACTGGATTATAAGGTGCATTAAGCAAAACAAAATAGTCAGATGAGTCAAACTATACTCAACTCATTCTTCTTGCTTCCTCCACTTCCCTACCATTGATTCATTAATGTTCTTGCAGCTGCTCTATTCCCATGTTGTTGCAGTATATTAATGACTAACCTCATATTGTGGATGGATTATCTCAGTTGTTCTCCTGACTGAGGTCTTGTCTGTTTACAGCATCCTGCCACGCGATTGCATTTGTCCCTAACCATCAGGAACCCTCACGTTAACTTTTATCGAGTGAAAAAAAGTTCATCCTCCAGCTTCACTGTGTTTATGTTATGCTAACATAGCTGTGTCGCTAGCGATCACGTAGCACATCCTTATATACCAGCTAGCCCAACTTCAGTAACCCTACAAACGTCACTGCTGTTTAGTTTTGTGTCTTCATTCATGTTGGGAAGTGATAGGAGAGCTGTACGTTTTAATTTGTTTCAGAACATGCTATATCAGGTTCAGGTGGAAACTAGCGAGCTAACTTCCTGTTAACTTCTAACTCCTTTAAACTTAATAAATTTTGTTTTCATGGATGCCTGGATGTTACACCTGGTAAAGCAGCAACACTGACCATTTTATTAAAGATGAAAGAATTTAGACAGTTTTTAACTCTCAGTGATGCCGCAGTGTTCGTTAGACTTTGGGACCTGAAGCGGAGTTTGGACCCAGATTACTCCGCGAGGCTCCTGACTACGGTAGCCACAAGGCTCCGATAATCCATCAAGCAGTGCAGTGCGGCGTCATAGCTTACCAAAGTCGTACTAAAACATTTTTTGACTGATTTTTGAGTTCTGTGTACCACATAAAATCTGTTCAAGGTCAGTAAGCACAACCAGAATTAATACATAAGGTGCACCAGATTATGGTAAATGGCCTGTATTTGTATAGCACTTTACTTAGTCCCTATAGACCCCAAAGCGCTTTACACTACATTCAGTCATCCACCCATTCACACACACATTCACACACTGGTGATGAAGCTACATTTAGCCACAGCCACCCTGGGGCGCACTGACAGAGGCGAGGCTGCCGGACACTGGCGCCACCGGGCCCTCTGACCACCACCAGTAGGCAACGGGTGAAGTGTCTCGCCCAAGGACACAACGACCGAAACTGTCGGAGCCGGGGCTCGAACCGGCAACCTTCCGATTACAAGACAAACTGCCAACTCTTGAGCCACGATTTGCACTATCAATTTTTGAGAAAATTAAAGGATTTTAAGTTCACCTTGTATTGCAGAAAATGCAGTATATAGAATGAGAGGTGGAGATGTTATCAGAACAAGAGTGACATGTGGTGGATGTCTAAAAGCTGTTTGTAAAGTGCCAGTACTTGAACAGATCCAGACATATTTATGCTCTGAAATAATACTGGGATGTTATTGAAACAAGGCAGAACTGAACTTAACATAGTTCGTCAGCAGTAGGGAGCAGGAGAATCCCAACGTAAGATGCACAAACGGATACATCTTGATTTCCTTTTTCCAGTGAACAGAACAGGTTCCAGTATTTCACGCTTTTAGTCACATTTCTGCACAGAGGTTAGTAAACAATAAACACATCTCACAATAACAGTATCTTCATTAACACATGCACTGCTTGGGATATGATGGCAAATAATATTTTTTGTTCTATTACGTATTGCACAGGTCAGCTGTTACACACATATCATTTTTATATGGAGGAATAGTTTTTAAACAATGCATTTCTCCTCTAATAAGGAGAGATGCATAAATAAGCCTCACTTCTCAGAACCACACACAGTTCTAGCAGTTTCTGTCTAACCCTTACATCATGAACATAGCTTCTTCAGCCTCCTCTCGTGTATGCAGTATGAACAAGCACTTGGCTTTCAGAGAGAAATACTAGTGTAAGTGCAGGTTTTACACACACATTACTCATTCCCCTTTTCAGCTGCAAATTTTGCGACGCTCTTGGTAGAATGCTGGTCATTGCTGAAATGTATGAACTGCATCTTTGTTTGGTTATGAATTATAAATTTCCCCGTTTGATGTGGGCATTCAGTGTGGGTCATAAACTGTTTCCTAATCAAGCTGACTGTTCACGGAAAGCAAGTTACCCTCAGGTCATTGGGAAATATTCAAGTTATCTCAAGTGGCCAGTCTGCCCCCAGCTCTGGCACTACCCCTCTAATTTATAAGGCAAAGGATGTTCAAAAGACCCAATCAATTTGCTGTATTATTACAAACATTTCAGATGTAATTTTTACCTTGTCCTCTTTCAGTCACAGCGTGATAGCGGACGGACTCAGTCTTATCGCGTTTTTTAATCCCTGTTGTAGAGCCATGTTCATGCTCTACAGACAGAAGCTATGTCAAGCTCTACGTACAGGTGCGCTCAAAGTTAGAGAACAGTGCATGTATTTACAGTGAGTAAACAATAATTTCCAAATGACCAAACAGCTGAGACAGTTGACACTGCTTTTCTTCTTAGCTTCAAATTAACCAGACTTTGTTAATTTCTTAGCACATTTTTAGTTATGAACCAAAGCATACACAAATCCATATGCATTCATTGCCTTTCACACAGTGGTCTGCTACAGCTACAGTATATCGCTTTCAATTCGCTTCAGTTGTATTTATATAGCACCAAATCACAACAACAGTTGCCTCGAGCTGCTTTATATTATGAGGTAAAGACCCTACAGTAGAAAACCCCTATGAGCAAGCGCTTTGGCAATAGTGGGAAGGAAAAACTCCCTTTTAAATGGAAGAAACCTCTGGCAGAACTGGGCTCAGGGAGAAGCAGCAATTAGCCTCGACCAGCCTGGTGTGAGGGAAAGAAGACAGGACTAAAGATACACTGTGAAAGAGAGCCAGATAATAATGATAATAACTAATGTTTAAATGCAGAGTGGTGTATAAACGTAAGTGAAAGAAGGTGAGTAAAGAAGAAATGCTCAGAATCATATGAAACCCTCAGAAGCCTAGACTTAATGCAACATACACAAGGGAAGATTTAGGGTCACCTGATCCAGCCATGACTAATGCTGTGTCAGAAAAGAAAGTTTTAAGACCAATCTTAAAAGAACAGAGGGGTTTGTCTAAAAGACACATTGATGATTCAGTGCGTCTTGGCTTGTATTATGTGTGCATGTCTTAGTATTATTGTAAGGTTTTTGAATTATTGTAGGATCTTTACCTTATAACAAAAAGGAGCTTAAGGTAACTGTTGTTGTAATTTTGTGCTATATAAATAAAATAAATATGAATCGAATTCATATGACAGTTTGGCAGTCAGAAATCATGCTCCTCTTCTACTAGTAGAGCTGTGCATGTTTTTAATTGGTCATACACTGTCAATGACACCCTTATCATGAGAACATACTTGTAGCTCAGTTTGGAAATCCTCAGCTGACTTATCACGGGGATAGCTATGTTTATGTGACTGCTTAGTAGGATTACTGATGCTATGGTAAGAGAAGTTAGATAAGGAAAAGCCTGATCTAAATTTACTTTGGACTACAGTTCCCAGGGCTAAATAAAACAAATAAACAAACAAATTCAAAAACCCTATGAAGTGCAGCTACTCCAGCAAAACAAAGTGAAATACTGAAAAAATACTGAAAACAACAGAAAAACAAATTAAGATCCCAACAGAGAAAGCTAATAATGCAGGAGATGAGTAAATCTCTGATCTCAGATGAGCGAAATAAAGTAAACAGAAAGCTATGAAGCATGAGCCTATGCAGGAAATTAAACAGCTAAAGAACCCTTTAAAAAAGATTATTCTGCTAGATATGATAACCTTATGTGATATGATGCGTGCTTAACACCAAACTTATGCAACTACTAAAGCTAGAGACTGAGAGGATCTGTGACCTAGAAGCTACAAATACTAGAATAGCAAATGGTAAAAGGACTGGTTCCTATATAGTGCTTTTCTCTGACCACTCAAAACACTTTACACAACTTGCCTCATTCATCCATTCACACCAGCACTTTTTTCTATGCTCTTTCTATGTAAGTGCTTTCTATCTAAGATTCACACACATTTATACTCCAATGGATGCATCGCAGAGGCTTAGTATCTTGCCCTGTTTGGCATGCAGACTGGATCAGATGGGGACAGAACCACCAAACCTCCAATTAATAGATGACTTGGCTGTTTGTCTTAACATCTTGGAATACTTTCATCAAAAAAGGAATACTTTCATCTGAAAATGTGGATCTATGTGGATTGTATAGACAGGAAAAAAACAAAAAACAAACAAATCTTGTCTGGTCTGGTCTATTGATTTCTGCAACATTTGGATCATGCAGTGAGAATCTAGTGTAAACGACTTGGAAACATGGATGTACCTTGCTTTGTATCAATGGTTTGAGATGCTGGTGGTATAATTCCGATTATTCAGAAACGGAAGAAATATAAAATGACATCAATCACCCTCATTTTGAAGCTCCAGGGAGATTTTGCCTCATGGGGTGAGGATGAAGGTGGCACATCAACCCAAAACTACACAGGATGGCAGTTGGGATCACAGTCACCAAGAACACCATTGGTAACATCTCTGAACATCAAAATGATTCAAAGAAGGCTTGGGAGAAAATGGGGCTTTTCAGCATCAACTCAACCTGTTTGGAGGAAGAGAAATGCTGAGCATGGCCCAAGGAACATCATCCTCACAGTCAAGATTAACATAAATCAGTTTACAGCTTTTATGTAATGTGGTGTTTTTGTGTTGTTGATATTTTGTCTCTGTCCATAAAAAAAATATAATTCCTTTGAAAGTGAGCAACCTTACAAATTCAGCAGATGATCAAATAATTATTACCCCAGCGTATCTGTACAGTCATATGACACAGAACACCAGAAACCATCACTGCCCATAAGACAGATCTAATGAAATAAACCTGTAACCTGTTTATATTAATGATGAGCCTATGGGGCTTTGTTGTCCTCATTAACAATGTCTCAAGATTAAAAAAAAAAAAAAGAGGAAAAAATCTGTCCAGTAAGAAAACTCAGAAGGAAACAGTCATGTGTGGAAAAGTCATGGATCACAATTGAAAAGAGGATATATGTAAAAAGAAAAATGTACTTTATAAGGTTCTAAAACAGAACTAAAGTAACAGTGGCAGGATCAGGTAACCCTGCATTCTCCTTTATTTGCGCTGCAATAGGCACAGGCTGCTAGGGATTTCCCATGATGCACGTAGTGTTTCTTCCTCCAAACACCAAGGATTTTGGACCCTAAACTGTATATTGCTCTGGAAAAGGTTCAAATGGTTTCTAAATGCAGTGGAACAGGAATTGAATGGTTTGATGTAAATCAAATATCACTACATTACAGCAAAATAAAGTAACAGGGAAATAAAAAAATAAAGTCAAAATTATGATGAATGATATTCAGAGTATGAAACCAAATTTCTGTGTGTTAATTGAATATATATTATGTTGGAAGGCTCAATGTAAACAGGTGTAAAAGCAAAAATGTCCAAAGCCATATCATATAAAACTAAAGAGATGTTTGATCTAAATAGTTATTTATATATACAATGTTGGTCCCTAGTCCCATATATAACCTACTCTGTGGCATTATAGAGAAACAGAATTACAAAATTAACAAGAAACTAACAAACATAAAACCCCCACAAATACAGCTTAAATGGTACAGAGGAAATTTACAACAATTATAAATGGACTGGATTATTATGAGCCCACCGTCTTGCTACAAAACTTAAACTTACTTGTCTTCAACATTGCACTGGTAATGTACAAAGAAAAACAATCTTCTTTCAAACTTAAAGTATAATTATCATTGTTCATGAAAAATTAGTTTTGTCTTTTTTTTCTTTTTTTTGGTCATGTCTGCTGGTAAAGTTTAGAACTGTCTGAAACTGCTGACATTTGCAATATGTTGTATATAAAAAGGGTAGGTTTAATAAGCTATAGTAAGGTGTATTAAGGTGAACTCAGCCCTTACCTTTTCTATCAGTAATTCTATATATGCAAACTCTGTACATATAAAGCTTTGAGAGTTTGCTATAAAAATTAGACTCACTTTAAACGTGATCAATTTTAGCTCAGAGTATCTTTTTGAAAACCCTTAAAATGTGTTCTTCCAACAGGGACTTATGAGTTCTGGTGGCTTAAACAGCAATAATTTATGTTGGATTTCTTCTTGAGCCCCAAGGCCACCGGGGAGCAAAGGGGATGAACTGCAGTTTAACCCTCCGTCAGGTCTTTTATGCAGATATCGACCTGTGTGGTATCCACAGAAACCTCAGAATCTCAGCTAAAAGCTCATATAAACCATTTCTACAACGACCAAACGCTAAAGAGCAGTTACATAATTTCGCAAAAGTTCACTAAACACAAACAATGGAGGTAAGAACTCACTCGACTTCGTGTAACCGGATAGACATTGCCTAGTTAGCAACCAGAGATCTCACAGATTCGAAATCTGCAAGTTTCACCACGCTCCGACCAAAGTTCATTGAACCAGTGGCAAAGAAGACCACAAATATGCATAACTTTCCATATGTGCTAAAGCAGAAAGCCGTTTAGCTGAGCGTTTTCCTGCGCTGTTCCCCACCAATAGCCGATAGCTGTAGAAACTGATAATGGCGGTGCTAACACAATGCATCAGAGCCACATCAACAATCCCCATTTTCAGCCAAGTTACAGTCACATTACTGGATTGTGTCTTACTTTTAGGGTCATGTGGAGTTTTCGACTTGCAACTTCTGATTGGAACTGATGTGAACATGGCATAATTACAGTGATTCTATTGGCTCAAACTATTAAAAAGAGGTGTCAATCATGCAAATCAGCCAATAGAAGCTGAAGTTACAGCCCCTCAGAATTTAAGGCACCAAAACCTATTTAAACTGTCTATGGCGCACGGCAGAATAGGCCGTTGGATGTGAGTGTGTGGGTAATTCTTCAAAAATATTCAAAAAACAAGCATTTTTAGACATGCAATTGAGTTTAAATAGTGTCTGCTGTTCAATACCTCAAAATTTTAAATTCACACGTGGTGTCAGAGTGTGCCAAAATTGGACAAACTAGACAACGTCTGAACATTTATTTATTTATTAAAAGCGCAAAAATTTTTCACTGTTTCACTTCAGAAGCATAAATCTTTGCACTTTTCATATGTTGATTACTGGTTTTATGAATTTAAATGT
The DNA here is from genome assembly GCF_964374335.1 of Astatotilapia calliptera. Taxonomy (NCBI): domain Eukaryota; kingdom Metazoa; phylum Chordata; class Actinopteri; order Cichliformes; family Cichlidae; genus Astatotilapia; species Astatotilapia calliptera. Next base: position 34,007,223 of record NC_137439.1, read on the forward strand.
GAACCAAAGTATATTTTCAAAGTGGTTATATGCTAAAAAAAATAACAAATAACTTGAGGAAAAAAATCTACTTACTTTTTCTGTGTTCCAGCCTCAGTAACTTTGACACAGTAACATCCGTTGTAGTATTTACACCTCTGATGAAATCTCACAAATGTTAACTTTGTTTTGATACCAAGATTGTTTACACAGAGTTTGTAATTGCAGAGAAACACTCCACTCATTTTGGGCATGTCTTTTTTGAGCAGGAAGCTCAGAAAGCCCCTGGTGGCTTAACTGGTTATTAACTGATCTTTTGTTGCTTCTTCTCTCCCTTTCTTTCAGAGTCTGTAGCTCTCTGCTCAGGGACAGTCTTCTGCAGCCCTTCTGTGATCACAGGCCTACCTGGCATTTCTCATCCATATCCTTCTTCTTTCCATTCACCCATCTTTCCCCGTTATGAAAGGCCTGTCCAGTAGCCGGGGTCACCATCATGTGGTCTCCTATGAACCATCATATGATCCACTGGGTCACCATGTTGACCGCAAGCCATATTTGATCAGTCAGATGGACATGCCTGTGCCCATTCCCATGCCACATCCAGCTGAGCTGCCCTACTACAATGCTCAGCGTACCTCATACCCCTCTGACAGCAACAGCATCGTCCCATATGGAACCTTCCCCAGGAGGTGCCACTCTACCTCCTCATCTCACCATCCTGAGGTAAAGGATGAGTGTATGGCCATGGTACCATATGTAGGAGGAGGAGGAGGAGGTGGTGGTGGAGGAGGAGGAGGTGGAGGAGGCTATGGGGGTAAAACACCCACTCGGGTACCAGCAAACTTTGTGGACCCGTTTGAACGTCAGCCATCATTTTCCAGAGATGGCTACCATACATTGCAATACAAACGAGGGGTGCAGGCCCACAGTGGGGGGATGGGGGCCAACAACAACAATGACAGTCCAGGGAGAATTCGCCATCTTGTCCACTCAGTCCAGAAACTCTTCACCAAGTCACATTCATTGGAAGGGCCACACCACACACAGTCCTCCAAGGGGGCCAATAATGGGAGTGTTAATGGTGGTGGTGGTGGCGGTGGAGGAGGTGGTGGTGGTGGCTCGAGGGCCAGCCCAGAAGGTGAAACTCCACCAGTGGGAGTGCGCCATCGGAAACGCAGTAAGAGCCGTGAGCGCTGTAGATCAGCAGAGCCCAAGCATCGAAGCCACCACCACCACCACCACCAGCTCCACGGCTCAGCATCTGCTCCAGGCTCTGGATACTGGAGCTCAGATGACAACCTGGAACGGGAGCTGTGTCTCTACCACCCTCACCACCACCAACCTCCACCCTCACCCTCCCCCTCCATTTCCCCCTCGCCTATTGCCATGACAATAAGCCGGTATCCCGGCAACAACCCAGACAAGTTCCCCCAGACTCCCCTCCCCAGTCTCTCCTCCTCGCAGTCCCAGCAGTACTTCATGATGGACCCTTACGGCACACTAAACGAGCACACACACACCCACGCACACCATGGCCACACACACCACCATTCTGCACTCAAAGCCTCCTGGAGCAACAACGATGTGAAGTATGCAGCGTCGACAGCATGTGTGCCAATTAGTGGTAGCAGCAATAACAGCGGTGGCGGTATCGGTGGAGGAAGTGGCTCCTTGCTTCCAGTGGGTCTTGTGGACGGGCCCCTTGTGAAGAAAGGGCCATGGTCATCAAGCCTAACGGTGAGCAGGGCCCGAGAGGTCTACACCAACAACAGCAGCCACAACCAGCCACGAGCCAGCGCAGGATCCGGTAACCTAAACCTAGATAGAGCTCTAGTCAAATCTAAGGGCAGTCAGCAGCAGGAGCGCGCTTGCCATTTCTTACAGGTAAATAATTCCTCCCCAACCCCCATTCAAATCCAGTCAATTCACCTTCTCCCCCCTCTGTTGATTCCCTTTTCTCCACAACTTACTTTTTTCCATCAATGCTTCCTCTAAGTCAGTGGTGTCCAGTCCTACAGTTCCAGGTAGACAAGGGCAAACCAAGTGGAGTCCATAAGTTTGTTTTTAGTTTAGCAGATATGTGACAGGTTTTTGCTCTATCAATGCCAAAACAACTGGGCACTTGACAGCCCTTTTGAGAAAAATCACTACAAAGACTTCATGAACTCTTAAAAGATTAACACACAAGTCATAAACACTTCTCTTAGATATCTAACTTAATAATAAATAATGTAATTAATTATCATAATATGTGCTCTGTCAATCAGGCACTGTATGACTGATTATTTGTATTCAAAAGTGGGAGAGCAGTAGAGTGATCAAAGACTGAAACTAACTTAAATAAACTGGAAAATAGATTTAATGACAGATATTTCTGGACAGTTTAAGAATGCTCCTACCATGGGAAACCCAGTCATCACAAAATGATGAATAGACGGCAGTGATGGAGGACTTCAGCAAGGGCCTTTCATGCAGGTTAGCTGAAAGAAACATGACCCAGGATGAAATATGTTTCAGTTTAGGAGACAGGGTTTAGTAAGCGATTGCTTAGGTGCTTTGAGAGTTTGTATGTTCCTATGTTGTTTGGTGTTCTGTTGGAGTGAAAACTGCAGATTTACATGACTGGAAAGTACTACTGAATATCACTGACTATAACTGATGGCACACTAGAATAATGAAGGCTTCGCCACATTCATCAGTTTACAACTCTGAGAACCTTTTGACAATGTAAAAAAATATCATATTTATACCACTTATACTATTATATTTAGATAACCCTGGTATTTTCTTCTTTTAAATCAATGACTTAAATACAAATAATTAAATCATTTTATTGAATTAAAACTGATTTCTTACAAATACGATTAGGTGTTTTAGAACATATTATTTGTAAATTGAGAAATCTGACTTCATGAGTGTTTGCACAGAAATGCAAGTAGTGGTGATAACTGCATCGTCATACTGATAAGTTCAGGACACATAAGAGCTATAGTTACTTGCTTCTTTCACATTGAAAGCAATAACAAGTGGAAGCTAGAAACTCCCCCCATAAGCTACACCAAACACCACCCATTTACATGCTGGGCTTTAAAAGTAAATAAACAAGCAAACCAATGAAAAAGCAACAAAATCAGACTGAAAACTGTGAAGATCTACTGCTAAAAAGACAAAAAGTACTCTGGCATTGATGTTTATTTTTTGTCCCAACCAATATTCTATCAAACATGTGTTGCAGACCGGGACAGCAATATACAACATAACACTTTAGAAAGTTTACTTCAGGAAAATGTTCATTAAAAGAAAATCAAAAGAGCACACATGCGTATGTGAGTATTGGGAAGATAGGGAACACCACCAAAGACAAATCAACCGCAGGTCACTGCTTTAGTACTTCATTAGCAGTCTTAATTTGGGTTTGGGCCTGGTTATCTTTGCACATAATAGGAGCACTTAAAAACAATCTGTTAAACAACATTAAGAAAAACCCCACACTCACTAGTAACAGTGCAGTATGTACTCAGAGTCAGGTGATATGGATTTGTTCTAGTGTGTCCAGACCCTTAGAGGGAACATTACTCCCTACCACCAGTCTACTACTCTTGTCTCCCAAGAACCCCACTGCCACCTACTCCTCTTCTCTACCACTTCCCTCTCTGCCTTTCCTCCACTCACCCAACCCACTCCCACGCTTCCACCTACCTTCTTGCCACCCACCAACCCACCTCTACTTCCTTTACTTCCTCTTGGTTTGGAGAGCCTCCCTCTTCCTTCTCCTCTTCCTCCTCTATCCTCCTTTTGCGTTGAAGAGAGAAGTAAGTGCAGAGCCAATAGCAGCCTTACTCTCTGAATGCTAGGTAATGACATGAACTCATGAAGAACAACATCCTTTCCTGTTTGTAGAGTTCATTTTTAATTTAGTAGTGTTTCCCTTCCTGCCTCGCTACCAGTTACCCTGACTTTCTCAATATTTTTTGTTGGATGAATAAATTAATTTTGCTGTTATTTGAAGTGTCGTGTTAAACTAAGTGTTGGGGAGGTATTTAACGCCACACAGGGAGTAGAAGTGTCTGGCAGTTACCTAATGGTGCTGCAAGAAAATGTTTTAATGTAATTACTTGATATATACAGTACATTCTAAAAAAAAAACGTATGTAGCAGGATTTGTGCTGCTGGAAAATCTGACACCATCCAAGAAGCACTTGGTTTGGCGCAATTTTCACTTTCTATTATTTGCATCGAATATACGATCATATTTCCGATCATTTTTACTATACTAGTTGTGTACTCAGATTTCTTGGTGGCAGTCATTCTCCAAAGTGTATGAACTGGGATATTCAAGTGATAAACAAACATAGCATTCAGTGTACCTGTCTACAGACACGTCTACATCAAAGACCCACAATGGCCAGAGAACAATGTTGCAGATGACTTTTCTATATGCTGTTCAGTGTCAAGTTGGATATCATTAGCTATTTGCGCCTTCATTTCATTTCATGTTGAAGAGCAGAACAAATGACATCTTATGGCAGGATGAAGACATCAGAAACAGACAAAAGATGATCTAACCACAACACAAGCCTAGTCATTAATTAATCGTGTTGCTGCATGACTGGGACCTCCAAAGTTGTGATCGTAAGCATAACGTGCACATCAAAATCTTAGTTAACCAGACAGCAATCTTTTTTGAAGCATTCAAATACTCACAGCCCACAGCTTATAGTGTACGCCACGAGTTTTTAAAAATTTGGCTTAAGGACATGTTACATATGAATATTGCTAACAAAAAGCTTGAGAAGCAAACTATGATAACTGAATAGTCTTGATGCATGCTCAATCATCCAGGTAAGTAAATCTCCAAAAGTTGATTCTGTTCATCTGGACGTAGCGTTTTGTGGGAGAGACGTACAAGCTTTAGGCAGTCCTTGCCAAAGTGGGTTAAAACATCTAAAACGTCTTTGGCCAACCCACTTTTAGTCATTGTGCAAATGTACAGTTTATAAGGTTGGAAACCTGCAGTCAGCTGAGACTGAAGAAGTCACCTGGATGAGTGACGAAATGTTTCTCCCAGTGAAAACGCTACGTCCAGATGAACAGAATCAACTTTTTGGGATTTCCTTACTTGGATGGTTGAGCATGCAAGGCATTTCATACCTGGCATTAAAACACTGGACACAGTGTTCACCAGTGTTAACAGAAATATGTCTATTACAATTTCCATCTGCACAGACTAAATGTCAGAGTGCAACATGAGTTGAATTTAGCTACCCGGCATATGGCTAAGTAAATTTAGGGTTAGGCTAACCCTAACCATAGACATTGTTTGACAACGAAAAATCTAAAATGTTGATGTGATTGGCACTGGGCTGCTTTTTGTAATTCAAAGGGACAGAGATGAGTGACCTGTAAAACCTCAGGTGACTGTGTTATGCCTGTCTCAGTAATTCCCTCTCAACATCAGTAAAAGGTCTGACTGCCACTGCTTAATATGAAAAATAAGGTATGCAGAAGTAGACCCACTTCAAAGTTCCACTGTGTAACTGATAGTTAGTTAAATAACCTCCCCAGTACCTGCTTGTGTTTATGTGTTATTCTGTTTTGCAATGTGGTATAATCTGCAAGTGTGTTTGTGTGTGTGTGTGTTGATGCAAGCTCTTTGTGAGCATTCACGCTGCTAAATACAATACTAAACCCCACAATCACAAACTTTATTTTTAGAGCTTTCTAGATTTGTAATCCTTTGTGAGGTTGCCCATTACCTTTTCAAGAAACCAGTGAATAATTCCTGGCAACACAATGTATCTTAGTTCTCTAGAGGAACAATCGTGACCCAAGCTGAGGAGACAAATGTGGAGACAAATCACCGTTTTAAAACCATTATGCAAAGATAGAGGTCAGCTCATAGCCAAACCCACTGTGGACACATGCCATTCATTTCTGGTTAATCAACTTGAAGATTAGTAGTAAAGAAAATACTGAAACATCAGTAGGCTAAACAGGTGCATTTTGAAGTATTTCAGCATTATTACATTAGATGCAATTTTCTAGATGTAGATATTCCACATAGCTTTGTGTGCTGGCTCACTTTTATCAACAGGAACAGACCTTAAATAAGGACTGGCCAATCAGCTCCGTAGTCAGGATGGTCCTATCATCCCCCGGTAGGACTATAGATAACCAGTATTGTTGGGTGGCAGAGGAGGCTGTAGCAAGAAGGACCTGATGCTTAGCAGTTTGATGACAGTCATTTTTATTTGCAATGCTTTCTGCTCTTTAATCTACATGCAACTTTTAAGCTGTCCCCTACAGCTCACTCACACCACACAGCTCTCTCCTCCAGGCCCGGCGGCTACTGAAATAGGTAAGGTGTAGTTAGTGTGATGAATAACAGGTGAACCCACTGCTCAGAGGGTGAAAGGGCAGACCAGGAGGTAATAACGAACGGAGTCAGCCATCCACTGGATTTTCTCCAACTGGTGCCCCAGATGCTGTACCTCCCTCCATCCAACTGCACTTGTCTTCAGGTTGACTGTAAGCCCCATCTGCCTGAGGGACTCCAGGACCACAGCCACCCACTGCATATGCTCCACTCAGGTGTCACAGTGGATGAATAGAATAGAATAGCTTTATTGTCATTATATGACATAATGAAATCACAATTGCATGTCCCTTTAAAAATCCATATGAACCCTCACCCTCCCCCCTCCCAAAAAAAATGTAAAAGTAAGATGGCTGATGATGATCAAATCACCCAGATAGGCACCAGCATATGCACTGTGTGGATGCTGCACCCAGTCCATGAAGTGCTGGAAAGTGGCTGGGGCTCCAAACAAGCCGAACAAGTGTGATGAATTGATACAAATCATACAGAGTAGAGAAGGTCATCTTTTCCTTGGGCTGTGGAGGCAAGGAAATCTGTCATTATCCCACAGTTAAATCTAGTGTTGCGAAAAGGCGAGCAGTGCTAACTGGTCCAGGAGCTCATCGACCTGGGGCATTGGGTAGGCGTCAAACTTTAATAGGGTGCTCTACGAGATTGGTACTTGTAGGGGCTAGAACACATCTGCAAAATGCTGTTGCAATTGTTTAATAATAATGGATTGGATTTATATAGCGCTTTTCAAGGCACCCAAAGCGCTTTACAATGCCACTATTCATTCACTCTCACATTCACACACTGCTACGGTTGTAGCCACAGCTGCCCTGGGGCAGACTGACAGAAGCGAGGCTGCCATATCGCGCCATCGGCCCCTCTGGCCAACACCAGTAGGCGGTAGGTGAAGTGTCTTGCCCAAGGACACAACGACCAGGACAGAGAGCACGAGGATCGAACTGGCGACCTTCCGGTTACAGATACGCTTCCCAACCCCCTGAGCCACGGTCGCCCATGGCATGGTTTGACATGGTCATCGCAATAGCGTCACAAGACCGCTCCATTGGAAAATCCTCCAGGGAATTATCAGAACTGGTGGGTTCTCCCATGAAGGCCCCGCTGTTTCCTCCTCCCCAGAGTCAGCGTTAGATGACCTCACATCACTGCTGAGCACAGCAACAGACCCTGCATGTCCCTACTGGCCACATTCGCACTGCCCCATTAACCTACTGAACTCGATCCAATCTGTTCCAAAATTCAAAGGGTGCATCAGGCTTGAGCTAACTACAGCCTTCAGTCTATGTGTTGTGCCTGACATAATTAATTTCAACCGGTCCCATGGGATATTTATGAATGTCCACATGCACACACCTAACCACCACCCACTCTGCCTCCAGTAATGCCCCTGGACTAACTAGGGTTTGGTGGACCACAAGGCCACCAAGGCCTGGCATATACTCCCTTGGCACCTTACCAGTATGCAGTCTGTCTCTCTTGGGACCGGAGGACGGTGTCAGAAGGAACATCTGTCCCACCTCCATTACTGGGCAATCCTGGCAAATGTGTCCTGTCATGAAATCTTTTCCTCAGGGGCGGGACTGGTCGACTTCCACTGGCCACAGCTACTCTCGGGACTGCCCCAGCTGCACCACCAAGTGATCTTCAGCTAGGGTCACGGCAGTTTCAAGGCTCGCTGACCAGTGATAGCCGACCCACTCCGCTCTGCTGAGAGCCCCTTCACGAACTGTTCATGCACTACCACATCCAGCAGTCACACCTCTTTCAGCATGGGGTTGGGCTGCAGCCTGCAGTGTGTGGCATCGTGCAGCCACCCGGCGTAGGTGAGGGGCCTGTCTCCCAACCCCAGATGTTCTCAAACGAGGCCCTTGCCTGGGTGGAGAGGCTGAGGGTGGCCACCTGGGCCTCGCCTGACAGCAGCTGCATCTAATGTCTGTCACTCGGCCTGGACCCGCAGTTTATTCAGCACCACCTCCAGCTCCTGGTGCATCACTGCCAACTCTCCCACCATCTGTGCCAATGCCTCCACTGCCCGGACTGGCTGCTGATCCATCATACTGAGCTGGGTTTCGGCACAACTGTAGCAAGAAGGACCCGATGCTTGGGAGTTTGATGTCAGTGATTTTTATTTACAATGAAGCACACGCAGCTTTGCAGCTGCCCTCTCCAGCTTACACACACCATACAGCTCCCTTCTCTGAGCCCTGGCGACTACCGAAATAGAGAAGGCATAGTTAGTGTAATGGATAAAGCTGTGCCAGCCAGCCTTCCCTGGCACTGTCCCCAGAGCCCGCTGTTCCACCCCTCCCCTGCAGCTGAACCACAAACCACACCCTGCTGTAGAGGTTAACGTGTAGCCATTAGTGTAGCACTATCCACACTCCATAAAGCCACATTGTGCTTTATGGAGTGTGGAGAAAAGAAATAAATAAAATACGAGCACATGTATGTGAGAGAGGAACACAAACAGTGGGAGTTTATTTCTCATTTCCAGCATGAAGTTTACTCATCGACATGCAACAATGAAAGACTTAGCTGACCATAATTAGGTAGCATACCTGGATAAATAACAGCTAAAACTGTACTCAATTATAAGATGTTTATGGTGCTTTATTTTTTTGTACCTTAAGTTCTAACAACTTGTCCAGATGCCTCACTGGTTTGTTCTGCACTCTTCACTGTGCCCTCCCCACACCCTCACATTTGAACTAAAGAGCATGTTCCTAGCATGATCACATTATGGTCTAATAAAAAAACAACAAAAAACCCCAAAACAACAATTAGAAAGATTCTCCTATTTTCCAAATTGATAATGACGATGGATGCCCACAAATGGATCCAACACAAAAGTGCAAGCTTGTACACGGCTAGACACGTGTTTGTTGCAAGTGTCAATATTTGTGGAAATACAACATGAAATTCTAGAGAGGCAGATTTAATTCATTATGAATCCGAATGAAATGATGCTACTAATTTAACCTGTGGAAATGGGCTAAACATCACCTTGATTGTTGAGCTACTGCTGATCACTTGGCTATTGTCAGCCTCCCTGAGCTCATTGTCCATCTCTTCTATTCATAAAAAGGGCCACTATCCAGTGCTGTGTGCTATGCACTTTAAACAGTATATGACCTCAGTGCACCATCTTCCTATAGGTTTTTTTGAAAGGGGAGCAGTTTTCATGAAAGTTCTGCTTGTGTCTTTTTAAAAAATATAATTTTGTGTAGTGCAATACCCAGACCTAGTCCACACGGGTGACATTTCCTGCTGAGCTAGATTTCACAGATAATAAGTGGGATTTTACAGGAACTCCTGTTTGAACTTTGGACTAAGTCAGCTTGAATTTAATATTCGTGCATAGCTACAATACTTTCACATAAGGAAGATTACAAATGTGCTTCATGAGCGTAGACAAGCCGAATCAAGTCAAAACCAAACTAGAGACAAGGGCAAAAGATTAGCATGACTGGGAAACTGAGGAAAAGCTACGTTTGTCTTACATGCAAAGTCTTGCTGTTAAGTATCAGCTACAAACAGCTTATCAGAGCTGCTCAGTTAGTTGTGTCAAAAGAGCACATTAAAGCTGTCTCCATTCCTCTTGGCTGTATGTTCTGTTCAGCTTGGGTGCTGCTTGCACTGTTACAGTACCTGTTATTTCTAATACTGCTGTCTTAATCTATCAAAACAGTGTTGCCAAGGAAACAGTCTACATTTCGCAGTAAAAAAAAAACCCCACAGTCGATGCTTAGGACACGCAGTACATATTGAGTCACGGAATCACATGAACAGGGACTTCTTTATTCATTTATTATGTTAGTGATTTCATTGTAAATGCTTAGAGACGCATCACATTTCTGACAAGCAGCATCTGCATTAAGCGCAGTCTAAACTATCAACTGCAGCAATTCACTATTCCTCAGCCATTACAGCAGAATGAGTGTTGAGCTGCACTGGAAGTGAAGTCTGTGCGTGGGTGAGAAGCACTGCTGCTGCTGACTGCAGCTGGTTCTTTCCTCGCATTCTCTTTTTTTAGCCAAACTGCTCATTTGTGTGTCTTTGACGTCACACACATACAGAGAGAGAGAGAGATATTTAGCTCAGCAGATCTGTTCAGCCTCTTTCCCTGTGTGATTCATATATAATTAGTCAGAGTAGCAGTACATTTCTCCTGCTGTCTGTCTCTGTTATTGTCTTTCAAATTCTCACACTCTGGTCTTAAATGTGAAGGTGGTAAACACAAGTTTCATGCAGCGCCACACTACATCTACACTGGCCAGCCATAATATTAAAACCACCTACCTAATATTGTGTAGCTCCCGCTTGCGCCACCAAAAGATTTGTTGACAACATTTGGGGCACACATTCTGGATGTCCTCTGACCTCTGGCACAGGGACATTGGTGGGTGTCACCAGGTCAGTGCTTTGAACTCTAAGTCATGTGCACATTTCCTTGATACAGCAGGCGCTTGTGCAATGCAGAGGTATGCTGGGTCTGCACACCCCTACTTCAGATGTCATCGCATTTTAATGCAACAATCAATGTTATTCACTTTGCCTGAGACATTTTGGTGCTATATCTTTCCTTAACATAGTGTTATTATCAGTTCAGGCCCAGGTTAATAATGACCACCTCCGGTGCTGTTGGCCAACAATGTGCTGGTGGAAACTGTCCTACTGTTGGCTAAAGACTAAGGTTGAATGAATGAAGTGGTAGAGAGTAGTAGAGAGAGTCCCAAGGGCAGAGAGAGTGGTAATTGGAGCAGATTCCAATGAACTTGTTAAAATGAAGTAGTTAAAATGTAACCCAGTTAATGTAGTTGAAATGAATAGAGGTCTGAGGAGGTGTTTGGAAGGTATAGTGTTAATAAGAGAGATGCTAGGGACAGATGGTATTGGATTTTGTAAATGTTGTGGAGATGACTGTGGTGAACACTTACAGAAGAGGGATGAACAGAGGGTGGTGCACGAAGGTAAATTACAGCTGCAAGAGTTAGGAGACCGCAAGGTCGTGTCAGGGGAGAATGTAGGTGTGCAACATCAGATGGTAGACTTTAGGATGACTTTGGACATCACGAAGAGGAAGAAAGTAAAGGTAGAATCAAGGATGAAATGGTGGAAGTCAAAGAAAGAAGAATGTTTCACAGAGTTCAGGGAGGAGTTGAGACCGACTCTGGGTGGTAGGGAAGAGTTATCAGAAACTAAACAGGTCGGGGAAGTCTGTTTCGTACATCCTCTGGACAGAAGAATGAGGGCAAGGAGATTTAGTGGAGGAATGAGGAAGTACAAGAAAGTATTCAAAGGAAGAGGTTAGCAAAGAAAACGTGGGATATTAAGGAAGCTGAAGAAAGTACAAAGGAGTACTGAAAGGCTAGGTGTACGGCAAAGAAAGAGGTAACAAAGGCAAAGAAAATGGTTTATGTTGAGTTGTATGTGAGACTGAGTATTAAATAAGGACAAAAGGACTTGTTTCGACTGGCTAGGCCAGGAGTGTCAAACTCCAGTCCCCAAGGGCCGGTGTCCTGAAACTTTTACGTGTGTCCCAGCTGAATAAAATTAGTAGATCATTAGCAAGACCTACTCATGTTACAGCAGCTCATGAGTGATGGACATGGTGCTAGAGAGGTACATTTTTCCAAACACTTACATTTATTTAAATTTACTTGAACAGGGTTAGGGGTTGCCACCTCAGCATGCAGTCAAGTTCTACTGCATCCTCAGCACTTTTAAAACAATATTACAAACCATTGTTAATATTTTGATTTCAGAAAGATTCTTTCTTTTTTGTAAATTTGCATATTTTGCCCAGTTATTTTTTTGTGTTACAGTTTCTTCTCAGTGAGCAAGCAGGCCCTCAGGTCAGGCACATACAAACACACATGCACTTAAAGGCACATATACACTCTGTTATGTTATGCATTAGCACACTTCTGTGTTGACAGATGCGTGGTTTGGCCAAAGAGAAATGCCAGACCAGTCTCTACACATATTGTCCCATGTTGATTACCCAACAGACTGTACTACTGCAGTGAGAGAAATCTGTATGGATGATGTGTGTTAGAGAGAGATATAAAAAGGAAATGCTATCCATCAGTGTAGTACAACTGTGTTTTTGGTCAATATGTTTTGTTCTTTATTGTATTAAATGTTGTTCTGCATGCTAGCTTGGTTTCATGTACCATCAGGACAGTTTAGTTAGTCAGTGTAGTGGCTGGGACTTGAACAGCAGTGGAGCAGATCCTCCTAACACTGTTCTTTGTCCTCTTGGTGTGGTCATCAGGTACCTCAGGATGAATGGAGCAGCTTCTCTCCTCTAGGGAAGGAAGATGACATCCCCTGTCGGAGGATGAGAAGCGGCAGCTATGTGAAAGCCATGGCTGAGGATGACAGCGGAGATTCTGATGGAAGTCCCAAGCCCTCTCCCAAGATCCAAGCTCGGCGGGCCAGCTACCTGAAAGCCACACAGCCATCACTGACTGAGATGACCACTCTACAGTAAGCCCCTCCATTCCTCATTGGTTTATGGGTGACATACTATAAGAAACAGAAGGACCTGTAAGAGTTGCACATAGTGAGAACAAGAAATCGTCGAATTTCACCTGAAAATTAAGAACAAATTGTGGTAATGATAAAGCATCTTGCTTCGAAAGCACGGGTGTCAAACTCCAGCCCTCGAGGGCCGGTGTGCTAAAACTTTTAACTGTCCCGGCTGCGACACACCTGAATAAAATTAGTAGGTCATTAGCAAAACTCTATAGAACTTGACTGCATGCTGAGGTGGCAATTCAGCCATTCACTTACAATTACTTAAATTCGCTTGAGTAGAGTTAGGGGTTGCCCTCGAGGACTGGAGTTTGACACCCCTGGAAAAAGGTAAAACAAACAAAGAGACAAAAAATGTTAGGAGTGGGGAAGAGTATTTTTAAGCAGCTTAGGAGTTTCTTAAGTAGAGTTCAGGTTGCACCCCTCAAGGACAGCAGCTTATACCCCAGATGTGTCTATAGTTTGTGATGGTGATTTCCTAGACAATTGTTTCTCTACAAGGGCACACCTGTTCCAATCATTTAATTCAATAAAATGTTTACAAAACTCCAAATACGAAGTGTCTTGATGCATGCTCAACCATCCAAGTAAGGAAATCCACAAAAGTTGGTTCTGTTTATCTGGATGTAGCGTTTTCAGTGGGAGAAACGTCTTGTCACTCATCCAAGTGACTTCTTCTGTCTCAGTTGACTGCAGGTTTCCCCAACCTTTTAAACAACATATTTGCATAATGACTGAAACTCGCACTACTGGCAAACAGCTGTGAAGTGAACGTGGCATGTCTGTTATTGCCAGATGGGCTGGCCTGAGTATTTCAGAAACTACTGGGATAGAGTTTACAAAGAATGATCCAAAATTGAAACTATCCAGTGAGCACCATGGTTTGCTCATGGCCTGTTGAAAACTGTTTCTGCATCAGTAATATGTCTTCTTTGTCTGTTAATCATGTGAAACTGCACATGATTATTTGCAGCTAGCGGCTTGTTAATGCTCTCCATCAAATCCAAAAACAGCATGTTGATATATGAAGATCATAAAGGCTCCAAAATTGATCAGATTATATTTTAAATATTAGTTCAGTTCTCTTGTAAACCCCAGCTGTCGATTGTAAGTTTAGAGTGTTTATTAAGATAAAAATAAAAGCGTTCCAACATCTCACCTGTTTGTTTTTATTCAGGCATACATGTAAACTATTTTTATTAAGAGAGAGATGAAGCTTGTGTTTCTGTCATGTAGTGATTATGCTCAACTGTATGAAGCTCATTAGACATTATGAAACAGGTGATAACAGTGCTTAAGATACTTTTTGAAATTTCTTTCTTAAAGAAATCTACTACATCATGTGTAATTTTTCTTATATCATCTGTCATTTTGTATTGCAAATAAATTGCATAATATTAGCTTAGGGTGACTGGCTTGGAGGGAAAGTTAGGCTGTGATGGTTTGAAAGTATGCTGAGAAGGGATAGTTGATAAAAATGCTGAAAATGGAGCTGCTAGGCAGGAGTCAAAGACAGAGACTACACAGATAGACGGATGCAGTGAAGGAGGACATGCAGAGCGTTGGTTTGACAGAAGAGGATGTTGGGGATGGGTGAGATGGAGGCAGATCATCTGCCAAAGCCACGTCTAAAGGGAGTGGCATGATGGTGGTTTAGACAATGAAGATTATTCCAAGGTGGTTTGAGATATTTATTCACGCATACGTCTTCTCTTTCCCATGCTACAGAGTCAGACAAAGACACAGCTTCTCTACCTTTACATTTATACCTGTTGGTTCTCCGCATCTGATGCCACATATGGTTATATTTAAGAGAGCCTCTTCTTGCTGGGGGTCTCCTGACCTCGACTCCCCTCAGACCTGCTGTCTCCTTTCCAAAAATATTCCAAGTCGCAGGGTCCACATATGTCTCACATGCTCCCCTATCCTAACCTTGACATGTGTACGTTAGGCTCAGTTCTATTTACAGAAAACAGAAAGATTTCTTAAGCCTCTAAACGTGTCCAAAGACAGAAGTTTGTTATGTGCTTGTCTCTCGTGTGCGTCTCCCTAAGGCCTGTGTCTATATTGTGTGTTTGCATGCTTACACCTATATGAGGTTATCTGTGTACATAGGTGTGTGTATCTAGTGTAGTTGGTGAAAGGAAACAAGTCAACCTATAACAGTCAGACATTGTATATAACACCTGTGTTTGCAGGATTTCAGCTGAGCACTCCCCCAAACTGCAGATCAGGAGCCACAGTTACCTGCGTGCGGTGAGTGAGGTTTCAATCAATAGAAGCCTGGACACCCTGGACCCCAAAACCCTCCTCGACCCCAAATCACTGCTGTCCTCACCCCAATACCGCTCACGCAATGAAAGCTACATGAGAGCCATGAGCACCATCAGTCAGGTTGGTTGGCATCACTGCTGTCTTTATATTTACTGTATACCCTATTCAGTCATTTCACATCAAACAGTTTTGATGTCAAACCATCAAAGACTCATCTTTGAAGGTTGACACATCCTAATTCCATTACTGTATACCATTGCGGTTTCCTAGGATCTCACTGTTGCTGTTACAAAAACATCACGGACACGTGGACATATTTTTCCACTGGCTGACTTTTCATAGGTTCAAAAGTTGTCTTGAGCAATAGTTCTTCAGGCTTTCTGGAGATCTTTTAATGTTTATCATTGGACATTGTCTGCTTTTTCACTCGTTTATACTCAAATAGTTCAAACAAAACAAGGCACCTAACCCAAGAGATGAACTGATGTTTTGTCTAAACTTAGCAAAGAATCTGTGTTTTTGTATCATTAGGCACTTGGTGTCAAGACTGGCTACATGGCCGACAGGAGTAGGACCCAAATGCAGTACTCGAAATGAGAGTGTGAAAAAGTACCCGACAGCTCTAGGGATTCTGCAGATGATCCATGTTTTATTTCCCCTTGCAGTTGATGCACACATGCTTGCACACACACATGTGCGCACACATACATGTCTTTCATGTTGCTTCCATTGTTTCCTTTTCAGCATACTTCAGCCTGCTGTTTCTGCAACTCTCCTCTGCTTCTGGTTCACATCTTCACGAAAGTTAGCAAACTGCCATTTCCCACCAAGAGTCATGCTCATAGTTCACAAACTGTATATCATGTTAAGGATCTAATACCCTAAATTTTCTTTAGAGCCCCATCGTTAAACCTTGAAGGAGTATCTTTTGCCATGGATGTCAAATGCACCATATGGTGGGAAGATTCCCTACCCAGTGGTAGCATGTGGTAAAAGACCCATTGCTCCACAAGCAATGGTGATCACAGTCATCATTAGGTCCTAAACCCACACCTAACCTCCCAGAGGTTAGATGTTTCCTTTAGAGGAAAGGAAAACAGATTTTTTTTATTGCTATAGTTTTGATGTAAATCGGTTAACATGGTTATTTTGGTTTTTGTGATTAACTAGTTTAAGACTTTAGACTAGGTTATGGTTGGGTTCATCACAAGTGATGACTTAGATCTCACATGGTTAAACAGTAATGGTGTTAAACATCCAATCAATCGCTGCACCCATGGCAACTGTTCTACTGATTGCACTGCCATTTAAAAGTGGCAGCAAATAAACTTTTCTGCAGGATCAACAATACTACCCTGAACCATGCGATACTTTAATAATTTCAGTGATTTGAAATTGATTTGTATAGAGGTTTCCTCATTGTCCTCTAAATCTAAACTCTAAATTATTCCCTCTGTTTGTCCTTTTCTTCATTTGATTTCCATCAGCTGAGTGAGGTGGAAGTAAATGGGCAGATTGAGCAGGTGTGTGAGCAGGTGTACAGTGAGATGCAGTCTCAGGCCATGGAGGCTGCCATGGACAGCATGGACACCATGGACACACTGCCTATGCCGGGATGCTTCCGGATGCGGAGCCACAGCTATGTAAGAGCGATTGACCAGGGCTGTGGGGAGGAGGAAGGAGAAGGAGGGAGACCACTGCTTCTGTTACCGTCCTCCCCACCACGTACATCTGCAACCACCGTCAGGACCATCCAGAGCAGCACGGGTAGGGAATTTTTTACCTTTTTTTTTTTCCATACAAGGGACCACTGGGAGAAAACCCTACAGTCCTTGGCTTTGAGCCTTTATGTTAATGAAAAAGTGTGAATCTCTTTGTACTGTTTGTTGAAATCTGTTGTGATATGATTTAATCACTTCAAATGCTGCTGAAGAGTAAATATCACTCATAAAGGGAAAATGGATGCTGAAGAATTGCTTTAAGGTCAGTGGTGTCTTGTGGTGAAGCTTTGAAGTGCATCACTGAGGTGACCTTTGTTTGACCAAGGTAATATATTTTCCCATTTTCACAAAAATCCTGGCTTGGAGGAAACTAGAGGGAATTTTGTGCAGCGTTGAAAATTGTTCTGCATTGCTGTGGAAGTGTCACACAATTTACTTATTGTTATTTTTTTTGCTATCACAAAAATATAAAAGATTTTGATTTCAAGACTGGTAGAAAAAATAGCTAATAGGATTTATTTTGTAATCAGTCTGTTGTGGTTAGTTATGTGGGGTGACATGCTGGCAAGACAGGCAACTTAATAGCTTTATTGTGGTCTTTTATTTGTCAACCTCACTGTAGCTTCTAGTACAAGGGTGTTACTTTAAAAAAGTAATTAATTACTATTTACTTAATCAATATTGTATTTAAAATACTTATCTAATTACTGTGTCTGAAAAGTAACTTAATTACTCAATAAGTAATTTAACTAAATGTAGGGGGTCATATGATTGTTGGGTTTTTCTCTGTATCTATGAAGCGCCTTGAGGCGACTTTTGTTGTGATTTGGTGCTATATAAATAAAATTGAATTGAACTGAATTAACTGCAATGTTCAAATAAGTTCTTTTAAAAGCAAAACATGATTTAATATGAAGGTAACATGAGCAGAGAGTACAAACATGCTGAGGGATTGTCTGTGTTAGTTGAGTGAGACGGTCCAAAACTAATGTGTACACTTATGTCTGCATTTTGATTTTGTTACATACGAACAAAATGATAGCAGAAGTGCTGCCACGTGTGTGGGCAGAAAGAGAGGACCGATGTGTTTTCAGTTTGGTAGTTCAATGAAAGACTTCAGTTAGTTAAGAGTAAGGCAAAAACAATGCGTTCACGTTTGCAGTTTTGTCTTGTTATACAATATTTGAAATAAAAACAAACAAACAAAGAAAACACTACATTTTTGGAAATGTTTGTGATTGTTTTCTTGTTTGTTTGGGTTTTTTGTACTACTTGAACACTGAAGTAGCCCTCACATGAGATGACAGTGCCAGCAGTGGCCCACAGTTCATTTAAGTTTGAGACCCCTGGTCTAGGAGGTCCTAACAGTTTACACACTGTGTGTTTGTTGTGTTTGTTTGGACATGAAAAAGTCCAAAGCAGACAGAGATTGGAGAGTTTAGTTTCACTTCCAGCATTAGCGCCCTTTCCCCTACTGTCACTAAATTTCATTAAATAATTATTAGGCATTGTTCCATGTAACTCTTAAGTGTTTTGCAAAAACACAAATAAACAAACAAATTAATAGTCCTCTCATTTCAAAGAGGGGATGTTCATAACATTGATCAATGACAAAGCATTTATGTGGGGCTGCTGCTGATCAATATTAAAAAGCTGGTGGGGGGGCGATGATACTCCCTTGTAACAGACCTTCAGCCTGATTTTCAGCATACAGGGTTTATGGAGACATCTTTGGGCCTGAAACACGGCTTCAGTTGGGGAAAATGTGGGCATCTGAAAACCCCACGTATAGACCGCTGAACCCACAGAAGCAACTGCAGACTTCTGGGAATGTTAATGCTTGAGAAGAGGCAGGTAGTCTACTCCCAACCATGATTTTAGAGCTTATCGAACTGACAGATAAATATGTTATTAATGCAATAATTCAAAAAAATTTAATTAAATAATTCAAAATCTGCGAAGACTGTGAGGTTGCCCATCCCAAACAAAAATGCCATTCTTATTTTTTTTCTTTGGAAAAATAAAGTTTTGTCCACTATTATGGTCATTTATGTAAAAGATTCTGGTAAGTACATTTTATAACAGCTTTCCTAGAAATTCTGGGATTGGAGGGATTTTTCCCAGATCCATGAGCAGCCAAAGTTCATATATTTAGGTTTAGAGAAGCCAAAGACTTAGTGCCAGCCCTTTTTGATTTTGAGCCTAACATTATAGATGTGAGCAAATGTGTTTAATGTTTTGGAGAAGTACAACAATTTTTACACAAACCTTTACTAGAAGTTTGTTTTAGTTTAGGTTAATAAACATTTAAAAGTTTTTTTTAAATAAAAACCTTCTTAGTTTGCTGAGGTTTTCATTGTTTCTCATTGTTTTGTTTTTTTATAAACAAGTGTTTTTAAATTGGGTTTTTCTACCGGTGTGCTGTTCAGTAAAATTAAAAAGTAAAGTAACATTTTAACAAGCATTCATTTTCTTGAATAAACTGATGGTTTGATAATGATTTGTTTACATAGTTAGAGCAACTTTTCTTGAAAAAGCTTATTATGATCATCTTGGTAGTTATGAAGGGGCACAGAAGCTTCTTAGGGGTGTACATACATGTAATAAGTTAAACGTGGAAATGGTTAAAGACATTTGAATCAATTTCAAGTAAACCTTTGTGTTTTGCAACCCTTAGTAGAAGATAATGGTGGTTTTAAGTAACTGTTTTTGATTTGTTTTCCAAGGAAAAGTGAAAAACACGTGTGGCTTCTCCTCAGCCAGTTGTAATCTGGAAAAGCTCACCTTATATTTGCTGTCCCGAAAATTTTTTCAGCGCTGTTAATTCAATCTTGCAGGCCTGCTTACAAAAAATGAGAAAAAAGAGAGCTGATTATTAGCTCATCAAGTGCACTGTTACAATTTCAAAGGGCCCAATTCTAGACATGTCCATGTTTAAACTCCCTCTATTAAAATAAGAAAACAACCCAAACCGCACTGACACAATCACCCCATCACTCAAACAACAACCCCAAAGATCTTAAACACAGAACAACTTTGCTTATTAATGTATAAATATGTTGTTGGGATTAGAACTTCAGGGCCACAAAGCTTTGCCCTACTCTTGGTTTAATTAATACTTACATAGTCTGAGATCAGACTTAAAATCACTCCCTCTGTTCATTTTTCTCCACATCATATCTCAGCGGCCTCAGACTCCACAGCGTCCTGAGAGTCTGAGGTCACTGACATAATTTCACCTGCTAAATACACAAAAAAATCTTGTTAAAAGCCACAGTTTGCACACAGTAATGTTCCCCTTTAAGCGCTTTAACATACTTAGATTTAGCATAACATGTAAACCCGTTATAACAATGTGTCCTCACTAAATTATACATTTCTTGTCCAAATCTGCCCTTCTGAACAGACCTGACCACCTTATTTAGTTATCCTGTTACTTTACCATTATATCTTTCACCAAATAATCCTCCTCAGTCACTGCTCTGTTTCCTCCATTCAAAGCCTCAGTCACACAGACACACAGGAAGCTTCTTTCTCACCACTCATTTCAGCTAATTTGCATACTGAGTCATATCTCAAGGAGTTACCATGACAAGAGAAAGACAGATTTAAATCTTACCACATTATTAAATTATTTTATTTCCTTCCTAGAGTAATCACTTGTTTTGTTCACTCGACACAAGAGCACTTCCAATTCACTGTTTTAAAACAACTTTAAGCTTTTAATCACTTTTCATTTTCATCAATGTCACTCTCTTGTCATGAAACTTTCCTGAGTTATTCCTCAACTTCAGGGTTTAAGTGTGTTCACACTATTTTAACACTGATAAACAGACTCACAGGCTCAACATGCCGTCTAATCCTCATGAGCTCTCTCGTAGTTGTAAGGTTAATGCATCTTCTGTGTGTGTGTGATTTTGTATGTTTCTTTTTGCAGTGTTTCAGACTCCTTCATAATTTTCCCACTTAACCAGTCAGTTTTCTCTTCCCCAAGTTTGCAAACCCAAATTTTGATTTCCCACCTTAAATAACAGCATTCCTTGTCTTCAGCCAATTCAACCAGAAACTTGGCCTGAAGGTTTCCAGTGATGTTAACCTATAACTTTCTTCTGACCACTGCATGTGGAAAATTGATCCAGGTCTGCTTTACACCTAAAAATGACAAACTGAGACATTTTCATTATTATCATGAGTGCTTAAACGACTCACTTCTCTCTCTCCTGCAAAAAAACCAATTTATTTCATGTATTCACCTTGATAAATGTAAGCGTGTTCTTCCTTGCGTTCATGTTATGTGGTCATGTTAATGGAGTGTAAGCTGCTTCTTCATTGCATACGTATTTTATCATCAGGTTTAACTCATGCCTCTTTGCACTGAGCTGTGGATTCAAACTATCTCAATTCTGCTTCTCCCCAAAAATAATCTCAAATGTAACCATTTGTATATGTGTTTTTTTTTACCTTTTTAACCCTTTACAGCCGTAACTATTGCGTAACTATTTTTAAATCCCAGTAGCTCTGCAACCACGTAAGCTAGCGCAATAATTTTTTTTGCATATGAAACTGGAGGAGTTGTACTTACATCTTATGCCATCAGCTTGTCCTCGGTCACAGTTTCCTTCCACATAAAGCTTTGCAAAAACTGCATAAAAATCACTTGCAGCAACAAAAACATGATATTCCAGAAACACGCTTCGCCGATCTGATCAGCTGTTCATAACACTTCCTACGTCCATCAGCGCGAACTATCACATGACCGCATGACCTGCCCGAAACCGGAAGTGACGTCATTTTGCGGAAATGTAGTTTTTTATGATCAGGGCCTTATGAGCTTGTGTTTTACTTGTTATGTGTTTTAAAAAGTTATGTTT
The DNA here is from genome assembly GCF_964374335.1 of Astatotilapia calliptera. Lineage (NCBI taxonomy): Eukaryota > Metazoa > Chordata > Actinopteri > Cichliformes > Cichlidae > Astatotilapia > Astatotilapia calliptera. The sequence goes on from NC_137439.1 coordinate 34,028,996, forward strand.
GAGTTTATGACTTTATGTGTCGTTTCTGGGATGCTTAGGACTCATATTGCACTGCTGGAAATAGTTTATTTTGATGCATATGCTGTTATTTTGCAAATTTGCACTATAATATTTATTTTCGTTTTTCCTGCAGTATATAAAAATTGGTGTATTTCAAAAATAAAACTATGAAGACACTCAAATTAAATTTCCTGTGGTGGGAAACTAGTTTGTGTAACTTTTTTGTATTTACAGTTTTGAGGGATAAGCCTCTTAAATTTCTCTAACTAGAAATATATGTTAAAAAACAAAAACGATTTTCAATTTTTTTGTAGTTTATTGCACTTTTTTGCAATTTATGTAATTACTATGCACCTAATGCAGACGTATTATTAAAGTTTGGGCTATAATGGTTGTATTGATGTATAGCAACTTGAAATGCTCCCAAAAATGGCTCCACAGCATGTAAAAATATAATATAAGCTCTGGCGAACTTGGTTCTATGGTAGGTCTTAAAGGGTTAACCTCATTGTTGTGATGTGGTGAACATTTCTAAACCTTCATAAGTTCAGCCTTCAATCCAATTTTCCCATATACATTCACTATATCACGTCCAGGTTCACCTCTCACTGTTCTCACAGTTTCCTGTGGGGCCTCGCAGATCAACACAGGCCCAAATCAGCTGTTTCTTCTCTCCATTCCTTCTCTCTTGATCTTTTCAGTCTTTCCTTTGAGGATTACTCCCAGCATGGCAAATCTTAAAATCAGTGTCTAGTGCTTCCACACAGTTGTTTAGAGTTCAGAGTGCATGTTCCATCAAATGTTTTCTTACATGCCTCTGCTTGAGTCGTCAGTGTTATAGTTCAGTTGCACTGTCTTTTTGCCTGCTGTTAACTCTTCAAGTACACGATGTTCTTCTCAGGATAAGGAGACAATGAGAGGTGAAGCTGTCAAATGTTAAGCCAAAGTCTGGCCTGTTTTCCTCCCAATTCTGTTAATCTATCATTTTGCCGCTGTACTCATGTTTTCAGGTTGAGTAGAGTCCACCTGTATTGACACACTAAAACCTTCAATTAATATCCTTTTCATTTCTTTTCTTAAAACATCCATTAGCTTCCTCTGCCTGGATTTTAACTCGTCTGTTTCTCTCTGGGTGCACACTTCACACACCAGCCAGTTTCCTTTTATGGGCATGCAAAGTTCCTGTCACACACACAGCTTCCTGTCACACACACAGCTTCCTGTCACACACACAGCCGCGCAGACTCATATTTTCCTGTTTGTATTTACAGTCTACACACCCTCTAAGTCTTGATCTAAAAACAATGCACCCTTATTACACGCACACACACTTAAATATACTAAACTCTTTGGTTTTGCAAGCATTCACATCACAGTCTTCAACGTGCTCAGCAGAGCTCTTTCAGACATCAGGACCATTCTTTCAGCTCAGTTTGTAGCATCATCCACACAATACTTTCATCAGCATGTTACACTCCTCCCTGAACTTCCTTAAAAAATAAAATAAAATAAAATAAAATAAATTGTCTCACACACACACACACCATGCCCTTTTTCTCTCAACACAATGTGCACCTTTAATCTTTCATCCAAATAACAATTTTACTCTTCACTTATACATTCACACATTTATATAGAACAAAAATTGCCACTGCCTGCCAAGATAAATTATTTCCATTACCATATCACAACTTCGCTTCATCTTCCTCTAGTACTAGTCATCCTACCATTTCGACTAATTTAAAAGCATCTAAGCAGAGGTTCGCCCACCTTGCTGGTCAATTGTAGCCGTTATCTGTCCGGGACAGCGGCCCGATTACTAAGTCCTATCTTAATCTATAAGCGCTTCCCGCAGCTCGACATGTACCTCATGAACGCCCAGCGTCCTGCTGGTGCCTGAAGCTTTACGTAAAGCTTACATGTGAGCCACGTTTAAAATGGTCATGCCCGGGGGCCCCACCCCTGTCGGTCAAACAGTGCAAGAAAAGTGGTGCTTGACCACTGATTAACCCTACCTGTCGCGGGTATCACCTGAATTAAACCTGTCACCTGCAGGAAATTGCAGCGCGTCCGCCGCAAGATGGAGTCATAACACTTAGAACATTTTGCACCCCTAGGAAGTCCAACTTCCCGTCCTAAGTACTTTAAATAATTCTGGAAGCATCACTGTGGACTCTAACTGCCAGTTTATTATCTGATGCTCGGGTCGCACCCTATAATCAATGTGGGAATAAAATTCCCTGACCAAATGTCCTAATCTAATCTCTTTTCTTGGCTGACGTAACACACACATAACACACCAATTTAGAATTCATCCAATGTGCACAATTTTCTACAGGCTTGCGCTTACATATACTCCTTTAGACCGGTCTGTTGTCCGCCTCATATCAGATCGTACCTTAAGGTCCATATTAGTCCCCTCAGCCGCACAAGAATCCGGGTCACTGGCACCAAGTATTAAATTTGGTTCTTTTGGATTCTTTAGGGCCAAGAAAGACACGGCTCAAAAGTGGTCTTTTTACTTTAAAAAAATGATCCTTATTATACATATCTGGGATATGGAGACCTGAACACAAAACACACAACCCCAGGTCTGAAGCACAAATGGAAGCCTAGTCATTTATATACTTGCTCTCTACGTCACACTTCAAGTTTCAATCAAACAGCCGAGTTGGTTTCACTTTCTAGCTGCAAAAGCACGCTCTGCAAAAGCATGTAATTTCCTGTCAGCCTGCAACCTAGTTTTACACTGAAGTCTGGGCCTCTCTTATATAAATCAGCATATAAGCATTTAAGATCATATATTTATTACCTAACAAGCCCCTTGGCCTGCGCACTCACAACAATGACTGATCGTAAATCGAGTCATGTGTGGACGTATTTTACCTCCACAAACAGCCGAGACATGGTTTGTGATACATGTGGCAAGACAGTGAGGTGTTGTGGCAACACCACTAACCTCATCAAACACCTCACAGTAAATCATATCACAGAATATGACGAGCGTATGTTGAGGTGAACTGAAGAGGAGGAGACGGACAGGTGCTGCTAGGGCGAGACAGACGTCTCTCACGGAGTCCTTAAGTGCTGCAGGCAGGCAAGGTGTTCAAATAGCACAACTTCAGGTTCTTATTTCTATATGATAATTCTGCATTGTCAAGCGATAAGAACAAGTAATCTGATGTCCTGTAATCGTTATGAAGCTATAATTTGAGATACAAGAAACGATACAATAAATAAAATACGTTTTGTACAAAGTATCGGTATTGGATCAGTATCGTCGATACAACCCTGAATTTTACTTGGAAAATCAGTGGTATCGCACATCACTAGTGATCTTGCCTTCCAGTCCAGTCTAGAACTATGGGAGGTGGCTTTAACCATCTCAGCTGGTAGGTGACACTTGTGCCCCTCTCCCATGTACAGTTAAATCTGAAGGAACTTACGGTGAAATATCACACAAAGCTTTAAGAAGCCCAATTATGATATCTATAAAATATTCATATTAAAGTCAAAATGGATCAGAACAAGACCAAATTTTGCCTACAATAAAGCTATAGTGAAGCTACATTTGTGACCACTAAAGGCTCTGTCATAAAACTATAAAGATGTTAGACAATGCCATATCTTTCATAACCAAACAGGAATTTTCAGGATCACTTGAATCTTTGGTCATGGGTTAGCATCTGTTTCTCACTTTTCAGATTTGTCACACCTTTTGTAAAAAGAGGCATATTATTGCAAAACCACACCTGAAGAGTGCTGTGATGAACATAGCCTTTCAATATTCTGACCAAGGTTGTCAGTAAGTTTAACCAACCTGACACTGAGGGACAGAAAGGGTCCACGAGAACCATAGTTTCTCGTTGGCATTTAAAAGGTCCCCCTGGACAAAGATTGCCATAGCATAAAATCCCCAGAAACAGAAAGACATCACTATTCATCGACAGAGATGATTTCATGAAGGATATATATTGTTTCTTTTTAATTTTCCCCCCAGAAGTTATTCACGCTTTGTCACAAGTCACAAATGAGAATTTTAGGAAGATTAGAAATAGTGGAACCCCAATTTACAAAATAAATTCGTTCCAGAGGGTCTTTCGTAAGTCAAAGTGTTCATGAGTCGAGGCACCTTTTTCCATCGCCTTTTGAGTGAGGCGATGCTGGCTGAAGATGAAGTTCTTGGTGGAGGACCTCGCTCATATTTATCTATAATTTCTCTCTTTGTTTCCATCGAGAGCACTTTACGCTTCTTCTTTTCACTCGAATCACTTGCATGAAGTTTTTTTGGCCCCATTATGAATGAACGATAGGCTAATTGCAAACGAAAAGCACACAAAATAGCACTGCAACAACAATACGTCTTTCACGTGGAGCAGCGAAACGCAAGTACGAAAGCCAAGGAGTTATCACATGATTCAGAAGGCATTCTGGGCATTCTGGGCTCAGCCAGCGGATTTCGTTACACGGACATTTGGCCGAACCACGGGCAGAAATATTGCCGTTAAGTGGGGTCTTCGTAAGCCGGGGTTCCACTGTACATTTCTACAGATGCAGTGCACCTAACAATCATTGTCTACACTTGTTATGACTATCCTGGAAATAAAGTCCAATCGTCAACTTTTGGTTGATTACTTAGGTTTTTGTTTCATATTGTGTTTGGTTCCATAAAATAAACACTCATCGGTTGAAAAGCCTTATGAAGGGGAGATACATTTTGTGGAGTATGGGCTTTAGATGAGCTACCTCTACTGGGCCGATCATGTTTTTCTTTTGTTTAAACTGTCCTGCCCGGCAGTTTCATCAAGCAGAATCATGATCTGAATGCTCTGTTGTGCCAAGCACATTCACTTTGTCAAGAGAAGCATTATGGGACTCTGTAGGTTCCTCTTGTTAATCTTTGTTTTGTTTATTTATTTTATTTTATTATCGACCTTATTATCAGAGTGGGTATTATGCTGGAGCAGACAAGGTGAAGGCCAGGTTGGTTCCCCAGGTGTATGAGCATTTGTCATAAAACATGGTTCAAAATGAGGGTGAGAGACTGCAACAACAACAATTGCCAGGGATGAGTTGTTCAGTTGTTCAGAACTTAGTGTGCACTAAATACCACAAATGTGCATCTGATTGGGCACACATGAATATGGTATGATATATGAAAGTAAAATAACATTTCATGGACTTACACCCTGTTATTTTAGACCTTCTCACTTTTCTTTTTTCTCCATTCTTTAATCATCGCGTGTTTCTTTTTGTTTACGTGTTAATTACTTGGCTGGTACATTATGAGAAATAGCCACACTGCTTTCATATGGGAATACTGTTCAGATGTATGATAAAATTCTGAGCAAAATGAATCAGCTCCTCTGTCTTCTCTGCAGACATGACAGTTATCTGACCTCCATTTTCACATAACTTTCTGTGGAGTTGTAGGACAAGCTTCCATTTACCACAGCCATGTTATTCTGAACATGACAATTCCATCTTAAATTAAGTTTCAGAGGCACTTCCACATTAATCAGTCCAAAAGCTGTTGTAGATAATGCTTGTGTAGAGGGGGTATAGTTAATAAACTAAGACACAAACACACACACACACAGTTCCTCTAGAAACAATGTAGGCTATTGGTTTAACAGGGATCAGTCAGGGAAAAGAACTTTTTATTACCACTGTTATTAAACAACGTTGTGTATAATTTAACAAATAAAAAGATAAATGCTTTATCATGAAAATGAGAAAATGAAAAACTCCAAATTGTGTCATGGAATAAATTGTTAAAATTGCTCAGTTAAGGAGCTGTTTCCATCATGTGCTCTGGTTTAGTCGCTGTCCTGGTCTGTTTTCAGAGGCAGTCCACTGAAAACAAGAACCCACAGTCTAATAAACCATAGTGCAATCTAACACACACACACACACACACACACACACACACACACACACACACACACACACACACACACACACACACGAAAATGCTTTGAGATATAGTTATGTGCACAACTGCAGTTTTTTATGAACTGCAGCAATGAAACAATGAACCAGAAATCCCACAAGGATAACACTGTAAAAGGCTGTGTTCATGTGTGTTTTATTTTTATGTTTAACTGGAGTTAACCTACATTTGAATCTGCTCTGGGATTTCCCATAGTTAACAGAGAGGATGCATGGACACAAACACAGACATGCAAAAGTGTGTATGTAAATATTTTCCCTAAAGTACATTTTAATGCATTTCTCTAAATTCAGTACAGTGGATGATCAGCATCACTTCCACATGGCTGGGGTGGTTATGATAAAAGTTACTCTAGCATTTGAACTCATAAACTCTAGGGGCTTTCTTGTTGTAATATTGAATTCTCATGCATGCATTCTTACATGGGCTCTTTTCCATTCAATTTTATTTATACACCGCCAGATCACAACAACAGTCGCCTCAAGGCATTTTATATTGTAAGGTAGTGTCATGATATGCAATGGCAGATCGTGTGGAAAAAAGAGGAGGACCCAAAAGTCATAGTCTCTCTGTTTGTCTCCCTTGGGAGAAATTTGCTTTGGAGAGAAGGGTTTAGACCACACAGACCCATTACACTCCTCCTCACCACCACAAAATAATAAATACATACATGGATTAATAAAAACATTATTTAGAATGAGTAAAAAACAAAAAAACACAATAGAACCTAACACATACATCTGTAACCACAAGATAAAAAAAACACCAAGATAACTAATTAGACAGTTTAGTTCTTTAATGATTCTATTTTTCTGGACCTTTTCATCTCGTGCTCTGTGTTCATTGATAATCTTAACCGGGAGTATACTTCACTTAGAAGGAAAAACTACGACTAACTAAACTACATAATCTTTTTGATTTTGAATTCTGGATTTAACAGGAAGCCAAAACAGGAGAAATCTGCTCTCTCTTTCTAGTCCCTGTCAGGACTCTTGCTGCAGCATTTTAGATTAACTGAAGGCTTTTCAGGGAGCTTTTAGGACTTCCTGATAATAATGAATTACAGTCGTCCAGCCTGGAAGTAATAAATGCATGAACTAGTTTTTTAGCGTCACTGAGACGGTACATTTCAAATTTTAGAGACTGTTTAAATGGAAGAGCCTCTACTGAATAATGTCTAGACAAGTTTAGGACTGCAGCACATGTATGATGTGTTATATCACTAATATATTACTAGTCAGCATGGCTTAGATAATTAGGCAGAAAGCTCAAGCAAAGCGAAAATGTCGGGATACAATGACCAGGTCAGGTGTTTTTTTTTTTAAAAATTCCTGAAACCTAATGTTAAGCAAATAGCATTTTAAAATCGGATGATATCACGTCAGTGCTGACAGTTCAGATGATTAGAGTTGTCACTAGTCTACATTTTAAAGGTTTTGTGCTGTAGTTCCCTGATGCTGTCTTTTAAGCAAGAGAGCAATATGACAGCTGAAGCACGATAATGTTTGTAGTAAATAAGACAGTGAAATAAGACAAAGAAGAAGTTCAAGTAAGTATCATTGTGGTTGAATGAATGAGAACAGAAGACTGAGAGGCCTGATTGAAAAAAATTAAATGAGGTCAGTTTGAGTTAAGCAGAGGAGGCTGATGTGCTGTGTAAGCCCAGCTAATCACCTCCTCTCTTTGTACTTCCTCCCATAGCCAAACTTTCCCATTAGCCTTCTCTGTGTTCTCTTTTGAGCTACTGAGGTTACACATGACATCAATGATATAATATTTATTTCAGAAAGAAAAAAGCCCATTGTTCCTTCAGTGGGCTGGTTTCAGTCATTATAAGAGTGGGGAAACCTGCAGTCAGCTGAGACTGAAGAAGTCACTTGGATGAGTGACGAAACGTTTCTCCCACTGAAAACGCTACGTCCAGATCAACAGAATCAACTTTTGGAAATGAACATGGATGTCCATGAACTAACTATGGAGCTGACTGCTTTTGCTCTTCAACACATTTATAGCTGACAAAGTAATTCATAGACAACAATTGCAAAGATTAGGAACTTCAGGCATTTGCATTCTTAACATCAAACTATTCACTTTAAGGAACAGTCCTAAAAAGTTAAGAAAAAAGTGCATTTGCATTCAAGTGTGATAATTGGATGACAAGTTCTTTTAAAACAATGCAAACACCTTCATGAAGGATGGAAGGTTGAGTTTGTAAAGATACAGTGGTGTAAAAAAGTGTTTGCCCCCTTCCTTGTATGTTTCTCACACTTAAATTTGTTTGATGATCTGAAACATTTACGTATTAGACTAAGATGACACAAGTACATGGACACCAGCCACTCCCACCCGAGGAGTTGGTAAGGGTGCAAGGAAAAGCTGGGTCATGGCTGCCCTTATCCTGGAAGCTGGGACTGGCACAGGTGACGACTGGGTGCCCGTTGTCCCCACCTGAGGAACAGGTACAAGTGCGAGTCCCTGTTCCCGATCCCAGACCAGTTGAGTCCCAGCCACCCTCACTCGAGGCACTGGTACGGTTGCAGGGTAGATTATATCTCCGAGAGATATAATCTCTCCAGCGTGTCCTGGGTCTGCCCGGGGCCTCCTCCTGGTGGGACATGCCCAGAACACCTCACCCAGGAGGTGCCCAGGAGGCATCCTTGTCAGATGCCCAAACCACCTCAATTCAATTTCAATTCAATTTTATTTATATAGCGCCAAATCACAACAACAGTCACCTCAAGGCGCTTTATATTGTACAGTAGATCGTACAATAATAGATACAGAGAAAAACCCAACAATCATATGACCCGCTATGAGCAAGCACTTTGGCGACAGTGGGAAGGAAAAATCTCAGCTGTCTCCTTTCGATGTGAAGGAGAATTGGCTCTACTCTGAGCCGTTCCCAGATGGCTGAACTTCTCACTCTATCTCTAAGGGAGACCCAGCCACCCTTAAGAGGAAGCCCATTTCTGCTGCTTGTATCTGCAATCTGATTCTTTTGGTCACTAGTGTGAGTGGAGTAACATACACAAACCCCCACACAAAAACTGAGTAAAATAACAGGTTTTATTACAAACTTTAAATGGAAAACCAACAGGGCTGTTTAACAGACCACTGGGCAAAATACATAAAGAAAAAAACAGTCAAGAGTAAAAGCTAAGGGTTAACAAAGGCAAGCCAGCATCACAAAATTCTAATGAAACTAAGTTCAGCTATTTACCAGGCAATGTTCCCTCTAATTTTTCATGTGTCTGAGTGAACGTAGACGTATGCACTGTGGTCACACCAGCATCGAATCCATCCAAGTTACATGGTTTAATAAAATAATCAAATTGGAGCATTTACATTTATGTTAAACTACTTTTAATTAACTGCTTTAGCCCACGTACAGTGAAAATTAAAAAGAAGACCTCAAATCATGACCTGTGTAGTATGTTAACACTATTGGAAGTAAAAATAACTTGAACTCCAATTTTGAAAATACAACTTTCTTTTTTTTTTTTTCTTTTTTTTTTTTTTTTATAAAGCTCTGACTGGTATAATGAGTATGAGTCTGTGGTCTGGGAGAGAGTCCTGTAACTCAGTAAATAAATAGTAAATAATGACCAATGTTGGGCAGTTAATTATATAGTCACTTCTTCAAAAAAGTAACTGAGTTATGCAAACAACAAAGTTTTTTGCAGCTGTTTACCTAAAAATGCAGCCAAGGCATTTTTTAAATAAACATTTCAAACTATTTACTGAACAATCAGCTGTTCTGCATCAAATTTGATGCCACACAAATTATTTGTGCCACTCCAAAAAAAAAAATTCTGTCCACTATGAGATAAAGGAGAACAACAGCCTGATACCTGCAGGCCTGACAACAGGAGATGTATCACTACTGTAACACCTGTAACATTCAGCAGTCGCCTCATTGTTCTGACACAAAACAAAACTATTGACTACACTACACACTAACTACACAAGATTTGCGCTAAACGTCGCAAATCTCCCACATCTCAAAACACCGCCGTCACTCCTAAAAGTTCCTCCCTTCCTAAACAACTACATGCCATGTTGCCATATCATTTTTTGATTGGTCGACATTGTACATTTTTCGACCAATAGGAAAGGCTGGGGTTTTTTTGGTTTTGTTTTTGCTCATAGGCGGAGCTTTTGAGCATTTTCCTCATAAAACAGTTTTTACCACTTCTTCCCGCAGTAAATATAAACAACTATAGTATTCAGGAAAAAAACAAACATTTTTACCATAACTCTGGTTTTACGTGGTCTATCAACACAATTTAAAAACTGGTATAAAGTCCACAGTTTTTCCGTCAATTGTTCCGTCTGTCCTGCTCACATCTCCAATGGTTGTACACGTTGTCATTAACGTGGCTTCACTCCTCATCAGCCGCTTTGCTAGCTAAAACAGTGTCGACACATAAGGACGTTGTCATAGCCTGTCAACGACGTTGATTAGCAGCATTTATACGAGTGTGAATCGCATCATTGGCTGGACTATGGGATAAGGTGACATCATTCTAATCCCATACAGGAGCAGCCAGTCACTTACTGACTAACACTGCAAAACAGAATTGTTAAAGTATTAATTTTCATTTCAATTCGGGTGAGGTTTTTGGGTTTTTTTGTGCGCAACGCAGATTTTCTCTGCGCAGAGACCGTGCCAGCAGTGCACAATTGGTATCAGCTTAGAGGGAACATTGATACCAGGTTTAACAGACAAAGTGCAACACAGCGAACAGGTTTGACAAACAAAGTTGAAACGCGAGGCAGACGAGGACACTGCATGTTCACTTCTGAGCAGCAGTCCCCGTAGTGTGAAGGATCTTCAGCCTTTTATACCCACAGGTGCACACAAACAGCCAGTCATTTTCTCTTGGAGTGTCATGGGATCTCCAGGCAGCCAATCGTCCGCGTGGTCTGGCACACTTCATTCTGCATAAAAGAGGGCTGGCATGGGTCTCCCAGAAACCAATCACCCACGAGTCATAGCACACTTGGATTTGCATGAAAAAAAAAAAGGCAGTCTCACTCCCTCCAAGGTCCAGGACCATAACACTAGCCACAGCTTGTGACCATAGGTGAGGGTAGGGACGTAGATCAACCAAGATACTTAAACTCTTCCACTTGGAGCAGGAACTTGTCCCTGACCCCGAGTGGGCAATCCCCCTTATTCCGAGAGCCATGGCTTCATTCCCTCCGCTTCACAATCGGTTACAAAACTGTTCCAGTGCGAGCTTGAGGCCATCACCCGATGAAGCCAACAGAACCACATCATCTGTGAAAAGCAGAGAAAAGATTCTAAGGTCGCCCAAGTGAAAGCCTTTCACCACTTGGCTATGCCTACAAATTCTGTCCATAAAAATTACGAACAGAATCAGGGACAAAGGGCACCCCTGGCAGAGCCCATCACCCACCAGGAACAAGTCCGACTTATTGCCGGCTATGCGGATCAAGCTCTTGCAACGGTTGTATAACAAGTGAATGGCCCGTAGCAATGGGCCAAACACTCCATACTCCTGGAGCACCCCCACAGGACACTCCAAGGGACACAGTCAAAGTCCACAAACACATGTAGACTAACACACTAGGCAAACTCCCATGCACCCTCAAGTATCCCTGAGATGATAAAGAGCTGGTCCAGTGTTCCATGACCAGGACGAAAACCGCATTGTTCCTCCTGTACCTGAGGCCAACGGACGGACTCTCCTTTCCAGGATCCTGGCATTGACTTTCCCAGGGAGGCTCAGGAGTGTGATTTCCCTATAGTGGGATCACACCCTCCGGTCCCCTTTCTTAAAGATGGGAATCACCAAGAGGTACCTCCCGTGATCTCCACGCAACATTGTAGAGGCGTGTCAACCAGAACAGCCCTACAACATTCAGAGCCTTCAGGGCGGACCTCATCCACCGTAGGGGTCTGCCATCAAGGAGTTGTTTAACTCCCTCAGTGACCTCGCCCCAGCGGGTCATCTTCTTCGTTCCCAGACTCTGCTTCCTCCACGGATGACTTGCCAGTGGAATTAAGGAGGTCCTCAAAGTATTCCTTCCACTGCCCAACAATTTTCTCAGTCGAAGTCAGCAGTCCACCACCTCCACTATACACTATGCAGGTAGCGCACTTTCCCCTTCTGAGTCGCCTGACGGTTTGCCAGAATCTCTTCGAGGCGGTCCGAAATTCTTTTTCCATGGCCTCTCCAAACATCTCCACCACCCAAGTTTTTGCTTCAGCCACTGGCCGCACCTGTCGGTACCTAGCAGCTGCCTCCAAAGTCCCACAGGCTAACCAAGCCCGATAGGACTCCTTCTTCAGCTCACTTCTGGTGTTCACCATTTGGTTCGGGGGTTGCCACCATGACAGGCACCAACCATCTTGTGGCAATGCAGATGCTGAACATGGTCCATTCAGACTCAATGTCCCTAGCCTCCCTCGAAATGCTGTTGAAGCTCTGCCGCAGGTGTGCGCTGAAGATCTTGCGGACCTGCGGCCCCTGCTAGGCGTTCCCTGCACACCCTCACTGTACTTTTAGGCGCGCCAGGTGTGTCCAGCATCCTCCCCCGCCACCTGATCCAACTCACCACCAGGTCATGATCAATTGACAGCTCAGCCCCTCTCTTTACCCAAGTGTCCAAAACATATGGTCTCAGGTCTGGTGATACGATTACAAAATCAATCATCGACCTGTGGCCTAGAGTGTCCTAGTGCCACATGCACTTATATTCAAACATGGTGTTCGTTATGGTCAAACTGTGGTTTGCACAGAAGTCCAATAACAAAACACAGCTCAGGTTCAGATCCCGGATGCCGTTCCTCCCAATCACGCCCCTCCAGGTCTCGCTGTTGTTGCCCACATGAGCACTGAAGTCTCCCAGTAGGACAACAGAGTCCTCAGGCGGAGCACCCTCCAGTACCCCACCCAGGGACTCGAAGAAGGCTGGGTACTCTGAACTGCCACTAAGCGCAGACGACAGTCAGGATCCGTTCCCCAACCCGGAGGTGTGCTGCCTCAGGCTCCTTCCTCACCAGAGAGGTGACATTCCATGTCCCAATTGCCAGTCTCTGTGGCTGGGGATCAGTCCGCCAGGACCACAATGCACCTGACCCCTACGTTGCCTCCTGTGGGTGGTGGGCCTGCAGAAAGATGGGCCCATGTGCCTTTTTCGGGCTGTGCCTGGCCGGGCCCCATGGACTAAGGCCCCCCCACCAGATGCTCACCCTCGGGCACCCTCCCCGGGCTGGCTCCAGAGCGGGCTCTGGTAACCCTTTCCCGGGCAGGGTAAACTTTTCCCTCGATCGTCTTCTCATAGGGGTCTTCTGAATCGCTCTTTGTCTGGTCCCTCACCCGGGATCAATTTGCCATGGGAGACCCTACCAGGGGGCAAAAAGGCCCAAGATAACATAACAATAAGAACCTGGGATCCTTGGGACGATCCTTGGGACAATCTTTGGGACGATCCTTGGGATGATAAGGTACCGATTAGCTACCTCATCGTGGGGGATAAGGTCCCATTGTCTCTTGTCTCTAAGGGGACTAAGAACTCCGTCTCTGTTTTTATAGACTTGTTACTCAATCTCATGCCTAACAAGGTCATAACAATCACCTTGAAAACTATCTAGTCCTGAGATGCAATAACCTCACTGGTTTCATTATCAGACTCAAAAATAAACTTAGAAAGTTGTAAAAACAAAAATTCATTGAATTATAATCACACTCAGAAACACAGTCACAATAAACATCCTGTTCAAAAACAAAAAAATCTGTCCAACACTGTCCAGCTCAGAAGTTAAACATTTCTGAGAAATTCTGTTTGACGTGAACATACAAGAGTCACACGCTGTACAGGTTGAATAGCAGTGGTGTTCACCTTAGAGTGTCCGTCAGAACCACAGGAATAAGGTTATTTCTTCTTTACTGTAATTTTTTAACACAACAGATAATGTTGTGTTAATGCAAGTAATGCAACCACAGGCTTACAGGTGTGTCATACAAAAACTTGTAGGTGTGGGAGTGGGTGTGTGTGTGGGCTGTAAACAAAACATATACAGAGTGCTGATTATAATAAACATTCAAGTCATGAATTATGCTTCATTAACTCTCTTCCAGTATAATCAGAAATATAAATGAAAATTCCTGTACAGTGGAGCCCCAAGTTATGAAATTTATTTGTTCCAAAGCGTCTTTCGTAAGTCAAAATTTTCGTAAGTCGACTGAGGCGATGCTGGCTGAAGATGAAGTTCTTGGTGGAGGAGGAGGTGGCGGAGGTGGTGGAGGCTGAAGAAAGTATACATACGTACGTGTACATGTACATATTATTAAGGAATTTAATTCTAAACATTAAAACTAAAACTTACATTTACGTTAATTAATGTACGGGCATTTTCGTTACGCGGGCATTTTGCAGGGCAGAAATATTGCCGTTAAGTGCCTTCGTAACTTGAATTTTTCGTTAAATGGGGTCTTCGTATCATTTTTTTGTTATTTTATTTTATCATTTTTGTGCACAACTTTCCTAGTCTACTCACCAAACCAAACGGTGCCTTATATATTTTGTAAATACACCCAATACATCGCAGAACACCAAACTCATTTTAGCTTACAGCTTAGGAGTGTGTAACATAACAGCTAGCCTTAGCAGCATGAACTAGCCACATAGTGAACAGATTAATAAACACTCCACTTCTACACAAGCTGATTCCCTAAATGACAAAAGGTTCAAGACTGTCCTTTCCAGGCAGGAATTAATGTGTACTCATAGTAAGTGACGTATACAACTTAAACCATGCCTAGACGTCCACTGTCGAGTCAGTTTGCAAGGTGCCTCTTGCTACGTGTTAGCTTACCCTCCATGCTCTGGATCATGTGCCCAATAGCTAGTGATGGCACATTTGAAGCTGCTTCAGAAACACTGTGTTGTGGCTTGGTTTGTCTGAACAGAGTCACGTGACCAGTGACGTCCAAATTTTCATTCGGCATGTCACTGCTTCAGTACCTGATTTAATGGTTTATAAGGAAGTAAATGTATAAGGAAGTTTATAAGGAAGTGAATCATTGGCAGGATTTGTGCAACACACACACACACATAATACATGTTAAAAGCACCATATCAGCCTGATATCAGACAGAACTGTGACATGATATCAAACATGAGTTGTAAATAATTCAGCTCTATAAAGTGGGCAATTATAATGAAGCAGTTTATTTTAAGTTGTAGATTTAAGCTGCTCTTCATATTTTTGGCCATCAGATGTCCCCAAAAAGTACTGTGTTGAAAGCTTTATGTAATGAACCGTTTTTCAATACAAGCTTCAATGCTTCAGAAAGCTTCATTTGGCCATCACTACCAATACTGCAACTGCGCTCTCTTGAAAAACCTGAAGTAGGAAAACTAAATGTATAACAACTGAAACGTGGAGTATGTAGAAGAACCATGGAAACAGAGCTACGTTAACAGATGTTAACAGACAAGCTGACGAAGAACAAATGACAGCTCACACCATAAATACACACAAGGGTGACAAGGAAAGAGGGAACACACGGAGAACAGAGCTGGGGTGAATAAACATAATGACCCAGGAGGAAGCAAAACTGAACACACTGAACACAGGACAAAATACTGTCAAAGTAAAACAGGAAACCCTGAGACATAGACCTAAGACACGTGGGTTTGACAGGGATGAGTGAGCAAGAGAGAGGGACACAGAGAGATACAAACGTGGATACAAGACACAGAGGGGCGAGAGACACACGTGTGACATGACAGACTATTACACTCAACCCATGGGCGAGAGAGAGAGAGACATGACGGGCTGGGGAGAACATACATGAACGCACAACACAGAAAGGGGAGACATGGAATGAAACATGGGAACGGGAGGTTTTAGGACTTCTTGATAACAATGAATTTCAAGCCCAGTCCAGCCTAGAAGAAATAAATGCATGAACTAGTTTTTCAGCGTCACTCTGAGACAGGATGTTTCATATTTTAGAGATATTGTGCAAATGGAAGAAAGCGGTCCTACATATTTGTTTAATATGCACATTGAAGGACATATGTAACTCCGAAATGACAACACAGGCACAGCTTCTTCAAGACGGGTGCTTCGCTGCATTTATTGAACGCCGTGAAACCTACAAACATAAAACACAAAGGCTTTAAGCGCTTCAGTCTATCAAAAGTAACTCTTGTGTTTTAACAACAGAAAGATGGCCGCCTGCCACTTCAGAGGTCCTGGAACAATAACTTTACAGTCCTGTGCATTCTAATTGAAAACATTTTTATGTTTTCAATTAGAATGTACAGGATAATTAGAACACCATACATTACAAATTTTCACAGTATTACAATACAATTATATCAACTACCTTGAACAGCTGGTAGACTAACCAGGCTTTTGCAGATAGCTCGCTGAACTCCTTAGCATGATTATTAAACGTGGGCTCACAGCCTATATTATCACACCCCAAACCTCGCGATAATAGCGGTGTAACAAAAACTTGTTCTTTGTGACAAGATAAACATGTCGCTTGTACAAGAAGACGCACCTTTACAATATTGTCCACAGAAATGTACAAGCAAGAACATTTTAACTGCTGGAACTATCTATTAAACTTCTTTATACATAAGCCATCTCTGTGACACTTACAACATATCCTGGTCAAAAATTAAGATTCCTCACAGTGTTACTGGAGGGCAAAATAACACTATCCAAAGTAAACATCTGGTTAAATAACATATTTCTAAGATTATATTAGAAGTGGTTAATAAAAAGGATGGCTAAATTGATGTTTTGTACTAGTAAAAGAAAATTTTGTTACAAATGTTTTTGCTTTGTTTTGCTCTTAGCTATAAAAGAGCTTTTACAGTATTACCCATTTCCAGTACCAGAGATAGGATTTTGTTTAGGGTATCCTTTAATTTGATTGCATTGCATTGTATTGATTGCATTGTATACTACTGTAGATTTTAATACCTCGCAAAACACCAGATCTGTCAATACAACATTCACTATGTATATTTTGAAGTGCAGAGGAGAAATAAATATCCACGTATTTTATCCCCTACTAGCCCTAATCTACATTTTCTTTTTTATATGCAACGTTGTTTGTTGTATTCCTAAACATGTAGAAGAAAGAAATCCAGATTATCCGAAGTCATGGATCAACCAAAAGAACTGGCTTCTAACAGCAAGAGGCTAAAGATAAGAAATAAGAGAGATAACTCTTTATTGTCATTGCACAGTCACACCTAGTACAATAGTGCAACGAAATTGGAAAACTGTCCTACGTTGGCACTACGTACAACACAAGTAACTTAATAAATAAAAAGAAATAAAATGAATGAGTGTATGAATAGAAAGAATGAAAGTATGCTTCTAAAAACAAACATCAGTGAACGTTTAGCATTCTGCTGATACATTGAAAACCATCTGATGAAGTGCCCTGACCCCATCTAAAAGCAACCCGAAAAATCTGTGCTGAAATACGCTATATCCAAACAGAAGTGGAAGAGCGGAGACAGGCTCATTGCTCTGAAAAGCTGACCCAACAAAGTCAGGGAAGAGGAGGGAGGCTTTTCTTTCTGTAAATTTACATGTTCCATTTTTGTAGTGATCAAACAAATAAGACTACACATACAAGTAGCAGAAACTAATTTCTTCTGCTTCTTGTATCTGGATTCAACCTTAGAAAGAGAATCAGGAGCTTGGTCATTTGGGAGGGGCTCAATCTTCAATGAAACCTGCAGCTTCAGAATCTGTGAGGTGTTGGCTTTCAGCACCCAATGGTGTGTCCATGTACATGCCATCAGGTAAATGGGGGGATCCATGCTTTGTGTGTACTTCTTTGTGTGGAATCCGTTTATCTGCCCTCATTTACTGTTTTAGCTGTTTGGCGACTAAAATCCAGAAATCGATTTTTTAAACCCAGCCCTACTAGAGACTGTGCTGGCCATTCTATGTTTTCAAGCTTACCATCTTGTTCTTTTTTCCTGAGGTTGTTCTGGCATAGCTTGGACTTGTGTTTTGGGTCATTAGCTTGGTGTAAGTTGAACCCCTGACCAACTGGTGCACACCAGAGGATACTGTATGGTGTTGCAGAATGCTGTGGTAGCTGTTTTGGTTCAGGGTGCCTCTCACTCTGTACAAGTCACCAACACTGGATCCAGTAAAACAGCCCCACACCATAACACTTCTTCCTCCATGTTTGACAGTTGATGCCATACAGTGTGAAACCTTCCTTTCGCCTACTCGACGGTGTACAAAGATCCTGCATGATGAACCAAAGATTTTAAACTTTGATTCATCAGTCCATAATACCTTCTTCCAGTCTTCAGTAGTCCAATAGCAGTGTTTCATGGCCCTGCCAAGCCTCTTTGTCTTATTCTGACATCTTACCAATGGCTTTCTTGCTGGAACTTGTTTTGTCAAACCTGCAGCTCGAAATTCCAAGTCAAGCTTTAACATGCAACAAGAAGAAAGGGGAGTAAGACAAAACATTTTGTCAAAACAGCCTGTTTCAGTTTAAGCGTTGTTTTCAATAAATTGCATGCTCAAAAAATCTTTTGTCTCACTCCCATTTCTTCTTGTTGCATGTTGAAGCTCTACGTGGAACCTTTTTAAGATCCAACCATGCAAAATATGATTTTTTGCCATTTTTCTAGTGGTCTTAAACTTTTGATCGGGACTGTATGATGGTCTGTCTTTCTTCCATTGTTAATTACCTTTTTTATGCCATTTTTGCAGTGTAATACTGCTTTACTGATGCTTACGGGGGTATGGTATCTATGTTTTTTCCAACACTGTTTTTATGCAGAAAGAGGAGGTTGTAAGTAATCTGGAAAAGTCGCTTTGTCTATCACTACGGCTGTCTTTCTCTTTGGCCTTTCCAAGCTTTGCCATGATCCTATCTTTGAGGTCAGTTCCTCTCGCACTCAACGATCATTCTTCCATTGCACTTGGGGCTTGGTACCCAATCTTGGGTGGGGACGATGGTGACGAGTCCCCCCTGACCTGCAGTCCTGGCTCACCATAGCATATGTGCTGTACCTCGTCAATCTCTAGTGAGAGCAGTTCTTTTTTCTGAATGTTGGAACACTGAGCTACTACTTCAATCTGGATGCTGGGTATCAAAGATTCCATTGGTCCCTTATCCTAGTCATGTAACCCCTTCCACTGGGATTACTTGCGTAGTAGCATTCCAGCAGCACCCTATATTCATCTCTTGCCCACGTATGCCTTCCTGTTCTAGTAGCCCACTTCTCAGCCCATTTCGAGGTTAGCCAGGCGGCTAATTCTAATGACTGCCTGACAACTGAGGTCAGTGATGTCATCAGAGAGGGACCGGCGATCAGCATTGCAGAGCATGACGTTCAAGCAGCGCTCATGAGAGTGAGCACAAGGAAAGCGGCTGGGCCAGACGGCATCACTGTCTGCTGCGGTGCTGTGCTAACCAGCTAGCAGGTGTGTTCACTTCGATTGTCAACGAGTACCTGGCTAAGTCTGTGGTCCCCACATGCTTCAAGAGATCTACTATCATCCCTGTCCCCAAGAACAACAAGCCCTCATGCCTGAATGACTACCGGCCAGTTGCACTGACCTCGGTGGTTATGAAGGTGCTCGAGAGGCTGTTGAAGAAAACCATCTCCTCTTTCATCCCAGACACCACAGATCCCTTCCAGTTCGCCTACTGACCCAACAGATCCATGGAGGACGCCATCGCCCACGTCCTGCACACTACCCTCAGCCACGTGGACAAGAAACAGGGTAACTATGTGAGAATGCTGTTTGTTGATTACAGCTCAACACAATAGTGCCCGGTAGACTGTTCACAAAGCTGAGGGATCTAGGACTCAACAGCTGTCTGTGTGCATGGGTGTTGGACTTTCTCACTGGCAGAACTCAGGTGGTGAGGGTGGGTAGGTGCATCTCCAACAGCATCACCATCAGCACGGGAACGCCACAGGGGTGTGTCCTCTCGCCAATGCTCTATTCCTTCTACACTTCAGACTGTGTGGCCACCCACGACTCCAAAACCATTGTGAAATTTGCTGACGACACATTGGTGTTGGGCGCCATCTCCAACAACAATGAGGTGGCCTACATGGATGAAGTGAAGAATCCGGCATCGTGGTGCCGGGACAACTACCTCCAGCTGAACGTCGGGAAGACCAAGGAGCTGGTGGTGGACTTCAGAAGTAGTCAGCACAGAGACTACAAGCCCATTGTAATTAATGGAGCTCCAGTGGAGAGTGTGCAGTCCTTCAAGTATCTCAGTGTCCACATCTCAGATCTGACATGGTCTGCCCACATTCAGGTCCAGACAAAAAAGGCTAGGCAGCGCCTGTACCACCTACGACAACTGAGGAAGTTCAGAGTCTCTCCAGTGATCCTCAGGACTTTCTATACAGGCGCTGTGGAGAGCATCCTCACACAGAACATCACATCCTGGTATGGAAATAGCTGTGTCAAGGATACAGATTTTGAAGGACCCGTCCCATCCCAGCAACGAACTGTTCCAGCTTCTGAAATCAGGCAGAAGGTTCGACACCATCCGAACAAGAACAGAGAGGCTCAAGAGGAGTTTTTATCCTCAGGCCATTCGTGTGTTCAATCAGCCCCCCCATCATCCTTAAGTGACTGAGACAGGACTCATTACCACATTCTCATATCATCCTGAATCCTTCTGGCCTCGCTATAGCACAAGACACTTTAACACCCTCCTCACGCAATGTACACAAGCTGTAAATTTCCAGATTGTTTTATTTTGTTCTATTTCTATTTATATAATGTACATAACTTACCCACTTGCAGCACATAATGTCCTCCTTATATATACTCGTGTTGGTTCCTCAACACGTGACGTGGACCTTGTTAATCTGGGCAACGTTCAAGCGAGTATGGTTTCATTTTTCTGTCTCTCACTCATGTCCAAGGTAGGTTTGGTGAGCATGGAAGATCTGGCCTAGGGACCCTTACTGGATGCAGATGCTAGCTGGGAGTTGAACCCACGACCCACCCAAAAGGCTTGTAGTCTTACCACTGCGCTATCTATCAGTATTTGTTTGTTTGTTTTTTGTTCTTTTTTGTTTTTACACCTAAGTAACATGGATAAAAGGAAGATAGGTACGAATTATACTGGACCAAATAGCTGTGAACCGGTCCATCTTTTACAGTAAAAAAGTTCCAGGGTCTTTTTGGCTTCAGGCTTGGAACATTGGTTTGTACTTATGTTTACAAGTCACCGAAATTGTGGCTTTCCTGTTGTGTTTAGAGTATTGCTGCTGATAATCATGTGGCTACCGGCGAAAATAATGCAGAAAATTGGTACGGTAAGCCAATTTCTGTCTTAGCGCATTTGCGCAGCTATGTGTTTTTGTGGTTGTGGCTCATTCACTGAACTTTGGTCAGAGCATGATGAAACTTGGTGTTTGGAGTCAGTAATAGCTCTGCATGATAACTAGCCTTTCTTTAGCCGGTTACATGAAGTTTGAAGAATTTCTTGTTTGGTTTTGTTTGTTTAGCGGACTTGTGCGCATTTACGCAACTGCTCGTTTAATCATGGCTTGTTTTCGTTGTGTTTGGTGGTTGTAGAAATAGTTTATATGAGATTTTGGCTGAGATTCAGAGGTCTCTGTGGATACCACACGTGGGACTTAAATTTCTCACCCCACATTATAACCGATTAAACTTGATCTCCTCCTTTTTGCCCCTGGTACCGGGGCGTGGGGCTTAAGTGGCTAACAGAGCCAACTGGATCCCCTAAATTGAGGTCAAAAGTTCAAATTTTCTTATTTTTTTCCCTGAATGCTTGCAGCAAAGTTATAAGTCTTAAGGCAGAGAATTAAGTACACAAATAGTAGGCTAGTGTTGTTTTCTGAGCCCAAGACCAATATATCCAGACCCACAGGTCATCATCTATGTGTATTATGTCCTTCATTAGCCAGTTCTTTGACTTAGTGTTGCAGAATTCCCTCCTTTTGATCCAAGGATCAAATATTATTGTTAAATATTATTTTTGCACAATTTCTATGTGCTTTATATATCCAGGTTAAATTCTTACTGAGATAAAAGATGTATTTTTCAAGATCGACCACAGATTTCTAAGAGCAAATATTGTCGACTGTAGTGAAGTGCAGAAGATAGTGATAAGGGTTTCATTTCAATTCAGTGACCATGAGAACTTTTACCATGTGAACATGTAGTTGAAGATTTGACATTTTGGAGGATTTTAAATTTTTTTAAATTATAAATAAAATGTCTTCACAGTTAAACTTGTTCCTTTAAATTGGCTGCATTTTCCATCCAATCTACCAGTCTCCAACGGGAAATGTTAAGGTTATTTTGTCAGTAACATACAAGGATGTATAAAAGGACTACATTCCTTATACTACCTATAAACTACAAGGCATAATCTCAAGATTTTGCCTTCAGTTAATGACTGATCAACATGAAAAACTAACCAGAGAAAGGCAACAACTTAACTTGGTCATACTTTAAGCTTTTCCAATAATTTCAAAGAGAACACAGACTGAGGACAGTCGTATTGCTATAATCCTGACCACTGTTATTAAAGTTGCTATTTTAAGGTTGTTGCTCATGCTCACAGCACTCCAGCTGAGACCAGTATATTGGTGCTGTTAAAATTTATTCTGACATAAACCTGATTAGCATGCTGTGGACTAACAGTATGAAGCATCTGAGACTATCTGAAAAAAATATGTCAATAGAGTTGCCAATTTAACCAAGGCAAATTTCTGACATTTTGAAACTATTCCAAATTAAATGAAATCAAAAACAGATTAAATCAATGAATGAACCACACAAAATGAAATGAAGGCGTTTTTAACTCTATTCTTGGCAGTGACTGTTTCCATGCTTGACACTATTGCAACGCAACAAAGCAGCTGTTACAAATAGTTGAAATGACAAAAGGTTTTGATGAGTGACAGGGTGGGAGTCATAGAAAATTTCAAGGTTTTACGAGGCTTCATCTGGTCATCAAAAAACCCAAAGGGCACACAGCAAGAGGGAGAACACAACAAAAAGCAATAAAAAACGAAGAAAATTTATACACACACAGGATAATCAGGGAATAGGCAACAGGCACGAACACAGCTGAAACTATCACAGATAATGAAACTGGGGAAAATGGAACTAAACCCAAAGCACACAGGACAAGAGATATAAGACAGGAAATAACTAACATTGAAATCGAGATTAAGACACACATGCTTGACACAAACAGACGTCAAGACTCAGTGAGAAGACAAATTAGAAGGAACCGAATGAAAATACAAAAGAAATAAACAAACCTATCAACTAAACCAAGAACAGAAGAAATGGCACAGAATAAATGGATCACAAGCAGAACAGAAGCCTACGATCTGAGCAAGAGCAAATGCCAACAACTGAGCAACATGTTATTGTGTGTGTATATGGATAATAGCAAACAGTGAAATACATTTCTTGCACACCTCAATGAATTTTTTTCACTCAAATTAAACTTTTTGCTCAAAATAATTCTCCAGTCCGAATGATATTCCGATGTCAGGGATATGCTGGTAGTGTGGATCAGTGAATCAATGTCTCAATCACTCTTGGCATACAGCTTGATGTCATCCATGTACAGGAG
Source organism: Astatotilapia calliptera (assembly GCF_964374335.1). Taxonomy (NCBI): domain Eukaryota; kingdom Metazoa; phylum Chordata; class Actinopteri; order Cichliformes; family Cichlidae; genus Astatotilapia; species Astatotilapia calliptera. Next base: position 34,052,585 of record NC_137439.1, read on the forward strand.
GTGGCTGAAAACTGCTCCATTGCGTAGTCAGTATCCATAGTCAGTCTTATTAATGATGTCACTGAGAGGGTTCAGGCTTATGCAGAACAGCAGTGGAGACAGAGCATCTCCTTGGTCGATCCCGCACTTAATGGTGACTTGTGCTATGGACTTGACGTTGGTTTCAAGTGTTGTACGCCACATCCCCATTGTATTCCTGATGAAGGCTCTTAGGGTCCTGTTGATCTTGTACAGTTCTAGGCATTCCAGGATCCAGGTGTGGGGCATTGAGTCATAGGCCTTCCTGTAGTCAATCCAGGCAGTGGCAGTGGTTGGCCGCTATGATGCCTGACAGGAGCTTCCATGCAGTCCTGAGGCAGGTTATTGGGCAGTTGTTGGATTGGACCAGTCCCTTCTGGGGATCCTTGGGGAACAGGACTGTCTGGCCTTCAGTCAGACATTCTGGGTGTCTCTTGTTGATTAAAAGCTGGTTCTTTTGTGCTGTCAGATGCTCATGGAGTGCAGTCAGCTTCTTTTACCAGCAGGTGTGAATCAGGGCCTGGTGCTGTCCAACTCTTCAAACTGGAGACCCTTTCTTGGATGTCTGCCACTGTGATAATTTCTGTTTAGGGAGGTTGCTGTGGTGTACTCTAGTCTCCTTCTCCATGGAGGGTACTGCTCCTTGTGGCGGTTTATCTTGTAGCCAAGCATCTCACTGATCACTGCTGCCGTGGTATAGATCAGCTGATTGGTTTTGGTGATGGTCACAGTAGGGATTGTCCATAGTGCTGCATTCACACATTCTAGTAGACCTTCAGAGGGTACTTCACATAGTCTTGGTAACCTGCTCCATATTGCCATCTTTGCAATCATCCTCTCTTTCAGGTCAGTTTCTCTCACACTCAATTCTCCTTCTTCCATCGTACTTGTCGCTTTGGTACCCAATCTCGGGTGGGGGTGATGATATCCCCTCCCCCCCCCCCCATCCTACCTCCCCCTTGCCATAGTATTTGTTTTGTACCTTGTCGATCTCCAGCTGTGATAGCAGTCCCTTCTTCTGAATTTTGGAACACTGAGCTAGTAGTTGTTTCGTCGTCAGACATGATACTGTGTATCAAAGATTCCACAGGTCCCCTGTCCTCTTCATGTAACCCCTTCCGCTGGTGTTACTTGTGTAGTGACATTCCGACAGTGCCCTGATTTTATCTCTTGCCCACCTATGCCTTCTTGTTCCAGTAGTCACAGTTAGAGCAGGGCGATATGACCAAAAATATTTGTCACGATATACATTTGAAAATTTGCGATAATGATATAACTGATGATATAATTGACACTAGACAAAATACTTTACAACTCCACAACTTTATTAGTGCAAAAAAAAAACCCAACATCAATGTATTTTCACTTAAGGGAAGAGCAGCTTATTTCTTCTGCGCAACACTTTTGTACCAGGTCATCCTTTCTCCTCTCTCTCTGGATGTAACATCTTCTGAGATGACATCAGAAGATATCACGACTTATCATCCTCTTTCTTTCTGACTTTTCTACATACACAATTTAAAACAAACTTTAAAATGACTGTATAACATCTTCTTTTCCATGTTATTCTTAGCATGACTTTTCAGTAATTCCATCACATTTGAACTTTCAGTCACATGTGTATATCCTTCTGTTTTATTCAGTTTATGCAATCTTACTTCAGTTGCATGTATCATTACCTTATTTTCACATGAACATGAGAAAACACTCAGGTAACACACCAAAAGGTCTCTAAAGATGGGCACCGCCCTGAACTCTTAAATACGACCTGACCAAACTCAGACAAAGGAAATTCCACAGCACATCACGTAGCTCTATACCTCCCAGTTCAGCTCATCCTCAAACCCTTCCTCCAAAAGGGAAATTTACAACCACCCGTCACCTCCCTTACATGTGGCACCTGGATGTCTCTAACCTACATACAATGGCCCCACTGTGAAAGTGTAATCAGCACAAGGCCCACTTGTGATAACATCCTACATATCTATAACTTTGAGACAAAGTGATTTTACTATTACTAAAGTGATATTGTTCAAACATGTGATCAGTGCATAGAGTATGGAAATCTGCCACTACAACACACACCCACACACATACCGACACACATACCTAGCCTCCATGGTCAGACTATCAGTAAGAGTAAGAATCATTTTATGCATGATATTTTCTTATTTGTTCTATTGGTTAAACTTACAGCTGATTGTATTTTATCATTATATTTTTATTTCCAAGACCTATTCCACCAACTTACAAGTGTGAGATCTTATTGGGGTGGCTGTAGCTCAGGTGGTAGAGCAAGTCACCTACTAACCGGAAGTTGATTTGATCGTCTTCTACAGACAATCCAGTATGCATGCCAAATAGCCTTGGGCATGATACTAACCCCAAGTTGCTCACTGATGCATCCATTGGAGTATGAATCCATGCAAATGTTAGATAGAAAGCACTTGCATAGAAAAAAAGAGGCAAGTTGTGTAAAGCCCTTTGATTGCTCAAATAGAGTAGAAAATTCCTATATAAGAACCAGTCCATTTACCATCTACTGTGATGGAAGAGTCTGATAATTCTGGCTAAAATATACTAAGGCAATATTTTCTCAGTTATAACTAGAATAGGTATAACACAGTATGAAATGGTGTTCTATGTTCTAAAACCTAGTTTCAGTTGCTGGGGATTAGACTGTTGTGCCCCCACCCTAACTGCTCCCCTAGTGTGTGTCAAGCATAAATATCTACCACTGCATGTTTTTAAGGAAACGTTGTTCTTACATAAACTAACTTAAGATGACTGGTCATTTAATTATCCCTTGTGATTACATAATTATTGGTCAATTACATATTTTGGAGGCCTATTCACAATGCATATCTCCCTGCACACTATTTATATTTAATTAAAAACTAAACTGATAGCTCTAGATCAGTACCCTTGCGAAACTGTCTACCTGTCTGTTGTTTTGTCACCCAGCATTGAACCTGTGACATTAAATCCATTGTGTGGAACGTGTAATAAAGCAGAGGCTTATTTATACATCACTTAAACAAATCTGTTTCACACAGTTATAAGGACACATGTTCCTGTCCACAAGTCCACAACATGTCCTTAGGTTTTATATTCATCTACCCCAGCCACTTTCAGTTGGCTACACCGGCTTTGTTCTTTCATTTTTCTTTTAATTTTTACTTCCGAGTATATAGGATTATAGTTTTTCGTTGCATTATTGAACTTGCACCTTTCAGCATCATAAAAAATAGCTTTCACTTTTGTGAAAATGTGGCTTAATATTGTGTCATAGTTCTGATATATCCACATCCATTTTTAGAATTAAATAAATAAAAGATGTCCTTAAAGATGATGTAGGTTTTCTGGTATCGAAAATGTGATCAGTTATCTTCTGTGGGTATTGTATCTGGGTACAAATGTAAAAATACAACTTTGGTTGTAGGCATAGTTACCTCAAATCTTGTCATTCTGGTGCAGTATTTGTATATCAAACTAATTTATAACATATCCTGTCTCCTCATCTTCCCGTTTTCTTTTCTTCTTTCTTGTTCCTTTAGTTTCATCTTGCATCACCACTTACAAGAAAACTCCTCCTCCAGTGCCACCCAGAACTTCAACCTGCTCCACAGCCTCCAAGCCATACATCTCCATTACAGCCCAGAGCAGCACAGAGTCTGCACAGGTACTGCACAAAGAATTTGTCCATCATATTAATCTGCTCTTTGTGTGGTTACATCCTTATGTGTACCATGGAGGTGTCATTCATAGCAACATAAAGGAAGCATACGTACTTTCATTGTTTCCTGAGTAATAGTGCTTGCATTCACACTAGGTCTTGTGCAGTTTCGTCCATAATTTGGAATTTAGTAAAAAAAAAGAAAAAACCTGCATTAACTGTTTTTATACGCAGTCCATCATTTTCAACACAATTTAAAACATAGGAATTAATTTTAATATTTGGATGAAAGTCCTTTCAGGTCATTGACTCCCTGAAGTCTAGATCCCATGGATATCATCATGTGCTGTATTTTTTTCCTTGAGATGCTCTGCCAGACCTTTGTGCAGTGACCTTCAGTTGTTGCTTGTTGTGGGTCTCGTCTGCCTTCAGTTTTGTCCTCTTTGGTTGAGATCAGATGACTGATTTGTCACTGAAGAATATTCTATTTCTTTGCTTTGAGGGTCATTATTAATTTCCACTGTGAAAAATCATCCAATCCGTTTTGTACCATTAGTCTAAATCTGACTATACCCCTGCTCAGCAGTCACATAATTCATCAATATACACTATTTATTCAGTTCCACTGGCAGACATACATCTTCATGTCATAACATTGCCTGGTTGACAGATGATGTTATCTTCTTTAGCTTATGACTTGAGGCGACTGTTGCTGTGAATTGACCCAGTAAAAATAGAACTGAATCAATGAGTTGTTCATGAGTTTCATCTGTCTAAAGATTTTATTTTTACAGAACTGCACTTTTAGATGTTTTCTGGATAATCTGGTCATCCTGGTTACAGAGTTGGGCAGTGCATTACTTGTTCCAGCAGACCATCTGACACCCCTGATTTATACATTCCTAAACTTTGTGGTATCTCTCTGATAGGTTTATTTTGTTTTTTCAGCCTAGTGATGGCCTCCTTTATGTGCATGAACCTCATGTTGAGAGTTCCTGCACATAAATGATTGCTATTGAGTGCAATCATTTCCAGATCTCTTATCTTCTGAATTGGTTATAAACTAATGAGGGAGTAGGTCTCACTTGAACATGCTTGTCCAATTATTTTCGGGTATCTGAAAATAGGGGAATGTAGTTTCTAATCTGTTAATACAATACTTTTGGTAAATCCCCTGAGTTAAAGCTAAGGGTCTTGTTTAAAATTCACTGTGGTGATGCACAGAGGCACAAATACTAAGAACCTGTTCCCAATAACAGATAAATAATTTGATGATCGATGAACTTCATGTAATGAAGGAGGCCCTGCAGTCCAATCCCCAACAATCAAGGCTGGCTATTGGTACATGGAATGTCACCTCACTGGTGGGAAAGGAGCACGTGCTAGTGCATGAGGTTGAGCGATACCAGCTAGATATAGTCAGGTTTAGCTTAACACATGGGCTCTGAAACTAGTTTCCTGGACAAGGGCTGGACTCTGTTCCAGACTGGACTTGGCCTTTGTGGGTACATTGGGATGCTCTTGGGAGTATCCCCTCTGATGGTGACTCCCTTGTGCTACTGGGAGACTTCAACGCTCACATGGGCAACAACAGCGAGATGTGGAGTGGTGTGATTGAGAGAACTAATCTGAATCTTGGTGGTGTTTTATTACTGGTCTTTTGTGCAGTTTATCCATAACGAAGACCATGTTCGAACATAAGGATGTCCATAAGTGCATGGGGTACCAGGATTGGGGATGGGTATAAAAAATGGATTTTCCTGGTTCAAATCGATTTTAGTTTGAATAAAGCGATTTCAATTCATTAAATCCTGAATAATTTTTTAAATATAAATGTATTTTGCCAGAAACGCCAGAATCTCAGGCTAAAGCTTACAAAACTATTTCAACAACTGCCAAACAGCTAAAACAGCAAATGCGAGCAGGTAACGGATTCCACTAAAAAGATGTAAACACAGAGCACGGTCACCCCGTTCACCCAACGGCGTGTACACGGGCACGTCGGGTGCTAAAGGGCGACATCTCACAGATTTTGCAGGTTTTGTCACTCTCTGACCAAAATTCACTGGACCAGCACAAAAGAATATAAAAACTGCGCTTTTAAAAACTTTTGCCGTTTCGCTTCCACCACCAGCTTCTTGTACTTCAAGAACAGTTGACCATCTCAAATCTCTGTTTTCTGCATTATTCGCCTGCTTATTAAGCACCAGTCTACTGTTGTGTATGGTGCTGTTGGCTGCTGGTTTTTTCCCCCAAAATGACCTCCAACAAGAATGCCTAATTTCTGCTGTTCAATACCGAAGAAATTTAAACTTTTACAAATTCTACCAAATTGCAAAATGCTTAACTGTGTCTCTAATAAGACCTCTGTAACTTTACTCTGCTTCACTTCAGCAGCATCAGGTAATGTTCATCAGCTCATTCATGGTTTTATTCATGGATGGATGGATGAAGGTGTGTGATATAACTTGTCTTAAAATGACTGTGTATTCTAAAACTAACCAGGATGCCTACATGGAAGAAGAGGGACCTAGAGGTGACATGACCATCCAATCAGGGCTCAGTAACTCCACAGAAAGCATTGACAGCATGAAGGCCTTGACAGCTGCCATAGAGGCTGCTAATGCTCAGGTCAGTGCTTTAGTGCTTTAGTTTTTACTGTAAGCATCGTCGTAATAAACACCCACAAATATTTTCCAATTTCAGCTAGAATACACTGTATTTTTATTGTCTTACTGAATATTGTATTTACAGTGTTCTCAATATTCTTGCATAGGTCCACGGACCAGCCAGTCAGCATGTCAACAATAGCACCATGACAGTCAACACCACCATCCCCTCAATCCTGAGCAGGGGGCAAGTAGTTGAAGACCACCGGGATGATTATAGGAAAGATGCGTTCAGGAAGGGAAAATGTCTCTCCATAGGCATCCAGGTATACGTGAGATCACGGTCAACGAAACATTGAGCTTCAGTTACTTATAAATTATGTGGAGCTTGTTTATCTGTGTTTTCATTTCTGCTAAGAACCACATGTTACCCTGCTGGATAAAGAATATTTAACAAGCTTCACACAAAGTAGGGGTCTGTTTCACCTCTTTGTTACGATGACTATTACTATTTTTCTAAAAATTCTAGATCTGCTATTAATCTGTAATCTGTCTTGGGTCTCCTTTACATAAAGAAATGCATATTCATTTTTATGAAGCTTATTGTTGTGATTATTTTTAGTTTTGCTCTTTTTGCCTCCTCTAGGTTGACGGACCAGAGGATGTTCCGGATCCAGAGGACCCCTCCAAGTTCACCTCTGTAGGTGTGCAAGTGGAAGATGACAGAGGGTGAGACTTTTTTTGTTGGATTTAGCCTAATGTATCTAAACACAATAACACAATAGCCCTCTTTTCTACTTCTTTTGTCATTTATACATTTCTTTGAAGCTATTACTGGGAAGCACATTTCAAACAGTTGACTGTTTTAAATGTTCTCTTTTGTTTTCTCCAGCATGTTTTTTTCTGTGTGCTTTTCCTCTGAGAGTGCAAGCAAGGGAAGCAGTACTTACACAAGTTATTTCATTCATTCATCCTCTGTCTTTTGAGTCTGGAAGAATCCTTCATAATCCAGGTTTTCAGCATCCTAACATCCCATCTACTAGTGGACATGGGTTGTGTATTTGTAGCCATTTAATGTGCTAGTTTGATACCCCTTAAGACCATTTAAGCATGTGTTATCTGCTTCAGGGTCTCCAGGTTGGATGTGACCAAGATACAAACATTCAGCTGTATCTAAACAGTTTGGAAAAGCATAACTTTTTCTGTCATGATGGTGGAGAAAGACTGTTGATTTAGCAAAACTGACCGTGTCAAACTGTAAGCCAGCCCAGATTATGATGCATCTAATTTACAAGCAGCTACTTCATCCTTATTTTGCGCTACTTGCAACTTTTTTATTTCTTTTATTGGAGCACTGAACAGTTAAGCTCAGATGGCACTAATGCATTTAGAAAATCTTTTATAACCTCTGGTAGCATTCATTTTACACCTCTTCTCACAACTGACATCCTAGAGTCACAGGGAACCTCAAATCTCCAAACAAAAAAGTAGTAATTGTTAGATGGAAAAAGAATAGACTAGTGCAAATGTAAACTTACAACATTTTAAAGATGTGTATGTGAAGACGTATGTTCTCTGAAAGCAGAGGGCAGAAATTTTATTCTAGTATTTATTCTTTTTTCCCCCTCTGATGCTCAGGTATCGTCGGTTCCAGCGCTCCAATAGTGTGACAGCAGCTGTGCAGGTAAGTTTTGGTACCGACTGCACCCATACAAAATAATGCTTGCAGCTTCCTTGAGACACACTGGTCGCTTTGAGTTTAAAGCAGTGCTAAAGAAAAACCTGCACCAGAGCTGCAAGGTAAAAGAAATGCACTGGCTATATTTTAACAAAACACCCATATTTTAAAAACATGAGAAATACTATACTGAACCAGAACATGGTCCAAGAGTTGGCAGTTTGCTTGAGATCAATGATGCCTCTTAGCTTATGAGATATTTACATTTAAAAAGGCACATATGTCTTTTGTTTGTTTGTCACTATTTCTGTTATAATCAGAAAATATATATATTTACAGTTTAATTCGCATAGTATTCACTTGCAGCCAATTATGGAGCTTTATGAATGCTACATTTTTTGTGCTGGATTACCTACTCTGAGAGCCTTTTTTTATCTATTAGTATTCAAAGGATAACAGTCTTTTACTGAAGTCCTTGTAGTCGAGGAATACCCAAACAAAACCCTTTCTTTCGTTTCTTACTTTCTGGATACTTGCAGGATGGCGTTACCTTGCCCTCCAGAAACACTGTGAGGAATTTCGGAGTAATTTTTGACCAGTACATTCCCTTCAGTGCATATAATAAACACATATGTAGGACTGCTTTCTTGTATTTGTGCAATATTTGAAGGCGCTCAACCTTCAAACAATCAATCAATCACAGCTTGAAGATGAGCCTGGCAACAAAATGTAAAACAAGAATATAGGCACCGAACTCAAATGGTGATATCGTTCTTTAAAAGTTTATCCAAAATGCAGTTTTGGGTTTTTTTAAGATGAAATGTCATAAAATAATTAATTATTGAGGGCATCAGTGCTTTTTTCTGTTAGTTGACATGACAGACATTCGGTTGGTGCAGTTTTGGTATTGAAACTATGACATAGCACATGATGCTACACTGATTATTGATGCTCAAAGCTACTTAAGAACAAATGTTGAGCTTTAAAAAGATCAATTTTGGCTTGAGATTGCGGTGGTATTTGGTTGCAGTTTTAATCGAGTAGAAATCGTCTTTTCATTTGAAAATTTCCTCAAAAGTAAAGTAAAAAAAGCCAAAAAACTAATAAAAATAACCAAATTTGGGCCTACTCCGTTATACTCATTAAACATATTACACTTGTAAAAAACATCATCTGTTTCTGAGGAAGTCAGTTGATTTTTTTTTTATGGCCCCTTCACTTCATCTCTAAATGAGGGTGAACATCATTTAGCAACAAATGCAAACAGGTATAACAGACCTACACTGCTCACAAATCCACTGATTTCTGTACTCATTATTCCATCCAGGCAGATCTGGACATGCCAGACCTACTAGACACACCTATAAACTCCCCGGACACTGACATGGAAATACTGTCATCTCGTGCCATCCCTCGGCAATATTCCCGCGATGCCACCACTTCCACCGTCAGCATCCAGGGCTCAGGGAACCACTACCATGCCTGTGCCTCTGATGACTATGAGGATGTGGGCTTTGACCCATCCATCCTTCCCCCTCCAGACCCATGGATAGACAGTGTAACAGATGACCAACTTGATGTCAGTTTCAACAGTTCTGCTATACTGGAGGTATGTGGGAGAATATTCAGTGATACTATTTGGTTAACTTTAGTTTTACATTACATTTACAGTTGCGCTCATAAGTTTTGCCTATTTTCTAGATCAGGGGTAGGCAACCTTTCTGATGATGAGTGCCATCTAAAATTCCCTCAGAAGTCAATGTGCCATATGATTGCATTAGCAATAGATGTAATAACGCTGTATATTAACAGTTACACAATATATAGAAAAACCTAGAATAGAATTATATTTGTTGGCAGATGTTGGCAGCTATCAGCGAATAGTTATCAGCTATTTTGAAAAAAAAAAAGACTTTTTATGTTTTTTTATGTTTATGGCCTCCTCACAACAATGATAAGAAAAATAAACTGGGCCAATATGGCATGTTTGTTAATACAGAGACACACATGTTAATGTGATCTCTGGTCTCCCACTCAGAGACACAGGTCTCCGAGTGTCCAGCATTCAGACGGCGACCTGAGGACTCATGTGAGAGAAAATCTGCTCACACAGATATGTAGAGCCAAATACTGTCAATAAAGCCTCTGCAATGTTCTGAAGACAGTTAACCTTGTCAGGTAGTGATGAACATGCAGCTCCATGAACACGCACAGCTGTGGATTCCAGCTGCGTCCGTAGTTCTACAAACTTTGACCCCCACAGAGTCGAGCTTTTCAGTTCAATCAGCTGCATTTCGATGTCCTCTGTGTCCAACCAGTTAATGCGAGACAAACCCAGCTGCTCATTAAAGCTTTTTGATTTGATTAGAAAAGAAAACATTGGTCCATACACCTAATACACCTGTTGTGCCGAGGGCTGGACTGGGACAAAACATCGGCCCGGGGATTTTGACTAGAGACCGGCCCACCAGGTATTACAGGAAAAGCCACGAACCCTTTGAATGAAAACAAACGCTGTTGTGACAGTAATGCACACAGTCTTGTTGGTCTATGTATGATTTCTATACATTTTACATCTAATAAAAACTTTGGTTGTAAGCTTCAGATAATTATTTAATAAAAGCGAGACATTTTAAATGAAAATAAGAAAGTATTTCTTTGTGCCCCCCTTTCCCTGTTAATGCCCTACCTGCCCCCCTGGCAACACTTTGCTAGGCCCGCCCCTGCACAGTTACCAGCTGTCAGCTGCTTAGAAAAGGATCCTGGTGTTATTTGTCTCTCAGAAACAGTTTATAACTTCCCTTCAACTCATTCATGTCACCTAAAAGGTAAACCTGCTTCTCCATCACCTGTTCAGCTCTGATGGTTCAGTAAGGACATCTCCTGGTTTCATCTTCATGTTTCCCTCTCACCAGATAACCAAACCATATCATGACCAGCAGCTTTACAGCTGTGGCTCCAGCAAACATCAGCTGATACTAGAAAGTAATATTAAATAAATTCTAACAACAGCTGATCAAGCTTAAACGTGCTGCTGTTGTTTAGCGCGACATCCGCTGGTTTCCTCTTTCTGGCGCAAAGTGGGCGATAAACAAACAAGAGAGAAAAGCCGATCAGCTGATCATTGATCAGTTTCATGATTAAAGTAGCAACAGGAGAGAGAGGGGAGAGAATGAGAGAAGAAGAGGCAGCTGTGCAGCGTAAACACAGAATAACTCCAGCTTTGTGTCTTTTTCCATTCTAGCTGAAGTTCGGGACAAACTGTTCTTTTTCAGCTCAACATGAAACGCGTAATATTTTCTCTGAATACGAGACGATTCCAGTTTTTTACGGAACATTTGGCAACTCTACTAACTAACCTTATGAATAAAATAAAGTTCACTATCAGTAACATTATCGCACCCACCCAGCTGTATGGAAACTCCGTCATGCTAGCTAGCACGCAGTACGAGTTATTGTAACTGACTGTAAAAAGTCAGCAACATGAAAATAAACTCCACCTAAACTTGGTTCATATCTGACCCAGATAGACTGCAGGTCATAACTTCTTACCTGAAGTTCAGTTCACCTGACACTCGGACCTGCAGCTGCCTCGGGGCTCTCCTCCTCCTGCCTCCCCTTTCCCTCATCCACCTGCTGCCTCTGTGGAAGCTCCGCCATAGCCACCACCAAACAACTGAACAATGGACTGGCCACCGGTATGCCCGATGGCCAATCCAGCTATTGTCGTGCCATCAGTTAACCCTTAGCTGGCACACGTGCCCAGGGTTGCCGACCCCTCCTCTAGAGAATATGGATGCTAATACAAAAGCTTTTCTTTCACTAATGGTTAGTGGTTGGATGACACCATTGTCAAAAAAACTACCCAACTACCCCAATGACCCTGATCAAAAGTTTACATACCCTAGTTCCTAATAGTGTGTATTGCCTCCTTTAACTTCAATGACTGCTTGAAGTATTTTGTGGTTGTTGTGGATGATGCATTTTATTTTCGCAGATGGTAAAGCTGTCCATTCTTCTTGGCAAAATGCCTCCAGGTCCTGTAAATCCTTGGGCTGTCTTACATGACCTACATGTTTGAGATATCCCAAAAGTGGCTCAATGACATTGTAATCAGGAGACTGGGATGGCAACTCTAGAATATTTACTTTTTATCCTGTAAGAATTTAAGGTGGATTTAGTCTTGTGTTTTGGATTATTGTCATGTTGGAATGTACATGTGCATCCCATTGACAGCTTGCGGGCTGAGGAGTGCAAATTTTCCTCCAGTATTTTCTGATAACATGCTGGATTAATCTTGAAATCAATTTTGGACAGGTTCCCTGTGCCTGTGTAGCTCATACATCCCCAAATCCCCAATGTAAGTAATCCATCCCGGTAATGAGGCTTGCTTCCGAGTTATTTAGCATATTGTAAATAGGCTGCTTTGGGGCATTAGTGAAGTTGTGGTTTTCATCTGGGGACCATGTAGCCCATTGTTCTTCAAGTGCCCCTCTTTTTTTTTTTTCAGCGAGTCCTGTATGTCCGCTGTGGATATTTGTGGGTTTTTCTTTGCAATTTTCTGGCAGTTTTGGCTGAAGCTTTTGTTGGTGTACCTGTCCGTGGCTTGGTTTCACCATAATTCTACTTCTTAATTAGAGTTTGAACACTACAATTGTCTGGATACCTTTTTACGTCCTTTTCCTGTTTTATAAAGTTCAAGTTATCTTCTCCCACAGCTCCTTTGATAAATCTTTTTCTTTCTCTATGGCATCAGGGGAGGAAGACAGGACAAAGACATGCTGTGGAAGAGAGCAAGAGATTAATAATAACTAATGATTAAACACAGAATTGTGTGCAAACACATAGTGAGTGAAAAAAGTTGAGCAAATAAGAAATACTCAGTGCATCATGGGAAACCCTGAGCAGACTACACCTATTGCACCATAACTCTATGCTTTATCAAAAAGGAACGTTTTAAGCCTAATTTGAGTCTTTTAGATTGAATAGAATGAATAATTTATTCATGTTTAATCTGTTGATTTAACACACAGATCGATAAAAGTATTATTTTTATTAAACTTCAGTATTTTCTGGCTCAGACTGACTCACAGTGGTGCTGTTTCAATCTAAGGAGACTGCTGCAAATTAGAGTTTTGAAACTTTAAACTTGATTGGCAGATGGCCCCGCCCCTCCCTGTGCCTGGTTCTGCTGGATGTTTCTTGTTGTTAATAAAATGTTTCCTCCCCACTGTCGCCAAAGTGCGTGATCATAGGGGGTCATATGATTGTTGGGTTTTTCTCTGTATGTATTATTGTAGGGTCTACCTTACAATGTAAAGCGCATTGAGGCGACTGTTGTTGTGATTTGGCACTTTATAAATAAAATTGAATTGAATTAAGATAACCTTTATTAAGATAAGAATCCATCAATGGGTCCCTGCATGGCATGTACCACCAGCAGGTAGAAGTGGTTGATATAAAATATCCTACTAATTCCTGGACAAAGCTGGACTAAAAGACAGCAGACACCCTGGTAAAACAGCAACAACCTATAAGTGTAGAGGCTGGGGTCTGCCACACCAGGCAAGACCCTAGGTGCTAGCTGTGCAAAGACCCTGACACAATCCAGCACATAACGGCAAGATTCTAGCAGGCAAGGCATACATGTAACACCATAACCACGTGGCTTGGATATTATACAGAAACATCTGTGTCGAGTATGACCTAGAAGTCCTGAGGCAAAAATGGGAGACGTCCCCCAGGGTGGTTGAGAATGACCGAGTCCTGTGGGACTTCTAGATACGGATGGACAAACTGGTGATGGATTAGCCATCTGACATAGTGGTAGTGGACAAGCAGAGGAAGATGGCCATAGTGATAGTTGTATCTATACTAAGTGATAGCATTAGGAAGAAGGATCCTGAGAAGCTCGCTACCAAATACTAAGGGCAGAGAGAAACGCTAGAGAAGATGTGGCGGGTCAAGGCAACTGGAGTCCCCGTGGTAATCTTAGCACTTGAGGGAGTGACCCCCAAACTGGGCAAGTGGGAAATTATTATTGTTTGCGTATTTATTTGTGTATGTATGTAGATGCACTTTCTCTGATTTTATATGTTATATATTTATTTAACATAGCACAATAAAACAGCACTTTCTCTATCGTGCACATACAGATGGGGGCAGCTTGGGTTTCAGGAGTGTCCTCATGGCCAAGGCTAAATTCTTGTGACGTGAATTACAACTAACTTATCAACCCTGTAGAAAGTACAGTATACAGTTTTCTGTAGTGAGTTTCATTATTTAAATGGCAGGTGGTGCAGAGATCAGTTTGCCAGAGAGACGGACGGTGGTTTCTGAAGCTGCTGCAGGCTGAAACCGACCGCATGGAAGGCTGGTGTCGACAGATGGAACTCGACCAGCGGGAGAATGACCTGCCTGAGGACAGTACGTCTTTGTGTGTGTGTGTTGTTGTTGTTCTTCATGTCAAAAAATCTCTCTCAGACCCCATCCTTCGTGTGTGTGTGCTTTCCTAATGCTTGAATCCTCTTCCAGAGGTTTAGGAGGCAACATATAAATTTGATTGTTTCCTAGAATCTCATTCAATAAGTTGCGTTTGAGTCAACTGCTACTGAAATACTATAAATACAGTGTATTACCTCCATTGTGATGATATATCAGTTCAATTAAATCTTATTTATATAGCGCACAGAGTGTGAAACAGTTTGATAAGATTAGGCTTTCTGGAAAAGTACTTTTGCCCTCAGTGCTCGATAAATGGTAACATGACCAATATAGCGAGTATATTGGGTCCTAAAGCTGCAGAAGGTCACTGCTGAAAAGATTGGTTGTTAACAAAGTGCTGTATGGAAGCATACTAATGGAAGGGAAAAGTCTGCTAGCAAATGGTGCACAAGTAATAGAGACATCTGCAGCCTTAGGAAGATTGCCAAGAAAAGTGTCAATTACTTGAGAGAGATTCACAAGAGGTGGACTGAGGTTGCTTAATAACAGCTTAATAGTGTTCGTAATAAGCAAGTCTCAGTTTCAACTGTGAAGAGAAGGATCCGAGCTGCAGGTTTAACAGGACGAGTTGCAGCAAGAAAACCATCGCTAAGACATCAGAATAAGACAAAGAGACGTGCCTGGGCCATGAAACACCGCCATTACACTACTGAAGACTGGATTACGGAGTGATGAAGCAAAATTTGAAATCTTCGGTTCACCACGCAGGATTTTTGTACGCCAACAAGGAGGTGAAAGGATGGTTCAACAGCGTGTGGCATCAACTGTCAAACATGGAGGGGGAAGTGGGATGGTCTGGGGCTGTTTGCTGGATCCAGGGTGTACAGAGTGAGAGGCTCCCTGAACCAAAACAGCTACCACAGCATTCTGCAGGCCCATGCAGGACCCTCTGGTATGCACCTATAGTTGGTCAGGGGTTCATCCTACAACAAGATACAGTGGGGCAAAAAAGTATTTAGTCAGCCACCGATTGTGCAAGTTCCCCCACTTAAAATGATGACAGAGGTCAGTAATTTGCACCAGAGGTACACTTCAACTGTGAGAGACAGAATGTGAAAAAAAAATCCATGAATTCACATGGTAGGATTTGTAAAGAATTTATTCGTAAATTAGGGTGGAAAATAAGTATTTGGTCACCTCAAACACGGAAAATCTCTGGCTCTCACAGACCTGTAACGTCTTCTGTAAGAAGCTTTTCTGTCCCCCACTCGTTACCTGTATGAATGGCACCTGTTTGAACTCATCATCTGTATAAAAGACACCTGTCCACAGCCTCAAACAGTCAGACTCCAAACTCCGCCATGGCCAAGACCAAAGAGCTTTCGAAGGACACCAGGAAAAGTATTGTAGACCTGCACCAGACTGGGAAGAGTGAATCTACAATAGGCAAGCAGCTTGGTGTGAAAAAATCAACTGTGGGAGCAATCATCAGAAAATGGAAGACATACAAGACCACTGATAATCTCCCTCGATCTGGGGCTCCACGCAAGATCTCATCCCGTGGGGTCAAAATGATCATGAGAACGGTGAGCAAAGATCCCAGAACCACACGGGGGGACCTGGTGAATGACCTGCAGAGAGCTGGGACCAAAGTAACAAAGGTCACCATCAGTAACACACTACAACGGCAGGGAATCAAATCCCGCAGTGCCAGACGTGTTCCGCTGCTGAAGCCAGTGCATGTCCAGGCCCGTCTGAAGTTTGCCAGAGAGCACATGGATGATACAGCAGAGGATTGGGAGAATGTCATGTGGTCAGATGAAACCAAAGTAGAACTTTTTGGTATAAACTCAACTCGTCGTGTTTGGAGGAAGAAGAATACTGAGTTGCATCCCAAGAACACCATACCTACTGTGAAGCATGGGGGTGGAAACATCATGCTATGGGGCTGTTTTTCTGCCAAGGGGACAGGACGACTGATCCGTGTTAAGGACAGAATGAATGGGGCCATGTATCGTGAGATTTTGAGCCAAAACCTCCTTCCATCAGTGAGAACTTTGAAGATGAAACGAGGCTGGGTCTTCCAACATGACAATGATCCAAAACACACCGCCCGGGCAACAAAGGAGTGGCTCCGTAAGAAGCATTTGAAGGTCCTGGAGTGGCCTAGCCAGTCTCCAGACCTCAACCCCATAGAAAATCTGTGGCGGGAGTTGAAAGTCCGTGTTGCTCGGCGACAGCCCCAAAGCATCACTGCTCTCGAGAAGATCTGCATGGAGGAATGGGTCAAAATACCAGCTACTGTGTGTGCAAACCTGGTAAAGACCTATAGTAAACGTTTGACCTCTGTTATTGCCAACAAAGGTTATGTTACAAAGTATTGAGTTGTATTTTTGTTATTGACCAAATACTTATTTTCCACCCTGATTTACGAATAAATTCTTTACAAATCCTACCATGTGGATTCATGGATTTTTTTTTTTCACATTCTGTCTCTCACAGTTGAAGTGTACCTCTGGTGCAAATTACTGACCTCTGTCATCATTTTAAGTGGGGGAACTTGCACAATCGGTGGCTGACTAAATACTTTTTTGCCCCACTGTAAGGACCAAAACATAAGTCCAAGCTATGCCAGAGCTACCTCAGGAAAAAAGAAGATGGTAAGCTTGAAAACACGGAGTGTCTCAGTCTCCGGACTTAAACCCCATCGAGCTGATTTGGGATGAACAGAAGTGTGAAAGCAAAGCAACCTACAAGGTCCACATTTATGGGAACTTCTGCAGCAGATATGGGAAGAACTTTCTGAAGAAT
Organism: Astatotilapia calliptera; assembly: GCF_964374335.1. Lineage (NCBI taxonomy): Eukaryota > Metazoa > Chordata > Actinopteri > Cichliformes > Cichlidae > Astatotilapia > Astatotilapia calliptera. The sequence goes on from NC_137439.1 coordinate 34,069,821, forward strand.
ATCTGATTTCTGTTGTAGAAAGAATGCCACGGGTGTGTACAGCTGTTATATCTACTAAAGGAGGCTACTTTGATGAGTCAAAAGTTTAGAATACACTTTGATCTATAAATTGATTCCATGATTATTTTTAACTCCAATTGCTTATTTGTGATTTGCTTTCATTTCAGAGTGCAATTAGACGCTAAACTGCATAATTTACAAGAAAAAAATTGGAAAAGTATTCCAAAACTTTTGACTGGTAGTGTAAATATATTGTATATATATTATATTTATTATAGTTATTGTTAGCCATTGATGCAATGACTATATTGTACTTTGTGTGTAATGAATGTAGTTTATGTGACAGTTTACTTTTCTGCGTTAAAATCAGAAAAATACGAATGGTTCCAAGATATTCGAATTTTACACTACTGTAAATAATAATATAGTCCTCAGGATTGTGTGTGACCAGGTAGTCAGCTCTGGTATGTAAAACAAATTCAAACAGTCATAAAATTGAGCATCAAGAGCAATGGCATTTAATGGGACAGGGTTACACCCACAATCAGAGTAGGTTCAAATGTCAAGCTCTCAGAAAAGCTCCTGAGGCTTAAACAAATTTGTTAGTTGCCAATCAGTGATGTTGTAGTATGTGCATGTTAAGAACAGATCAATATGTAGAAGAGTCTCTTTCTAAGCTCTGTGTCTGTGCTTATAGTCCTAGAGAAGATGAGAAGTGCTATGGGAAGTGCTCAGCTTCTGATGTCCCAGAAGTTTGAGCAGTTCAGGGAGCTGTGTGAGGAGAACCTGGTGAGTCTGAAGCAGTGGAAAGCGTTTTGTTTCTGTGTAGCAGACTTAAGCCTAACTAAAAAAAAATTTTTTTTAAATTTCATTTCTTCCTTTTCCTTTTAATGAGCTTTTTAATTTCAAATTTTCCAATATTTTTCTTGTGTTTTCTAATGTTTAACCTTTTAAATTGTTTCATTTACTGAAGAAAAAACCTTTACTTTGATTATACAGTGAATATTTGATTGACTGATCAACTGAATGTAATAAAATATTAGTAATGGCAAATGGTAATTAATGCCAAGCTTATCATACAAAATGTCATCATATATTTCTATAACTGCATACCAGTATCTTTTACTATTTCAAGTCAAGTCAAGTAGTGTTTTATTGTCAGCCCAACAATATATACGCTCAAGTATGCGGTGGGACGAAATATTGTCCTCCTGGATCAAATGTGTGTAAAAATAATAAAATGAAAATGAAAAAATTCAAATATACATTTAAACAACCATACAGAAATAAGATAAACTAAGAATAAGTACGGGAGTGTTGTACTTGAATAGAAATAGAGTAAGAATAGAAAAGAATGAGAATATTTACAATACACAGACAGAATTCACAGACAAGTTTTTTGAGATACTATATATACAAAGTTTAACATGAGAGTGTGTATAACAACTTTTTATTCATTTTCTTGTTTTTTTTCTATTCTTCCTGCTTATCTACTGTCATAGAACCCCAAAGCCCACCCTCGTCCAGTAGCCTCAGATCTGGCCGGTTTTTGGGATATGCTTCAGTTGTCAATCGAGAACATAAGCCTCAAATTTGATGAGCTTCACCAGCTCAGAGCCAACAACTGGCGGCCCTTGGATCCCCCAGACAGAAAGGTACATTCACAACTTCCATCATCCATTGGCTACATGATTGCTGATCCAGCTCTTTCACTGCATTACTTGCCAAAAGATGACCTCTGTCGGTTCCTTCAAACCTTTTTAAGCATTCACTGCTGACACATTAGAGGTCAAAGATTCCTGCTCAAAACATTCCTAAAACTAATATGTGTGGCTACACATCATGATTTTGACTTATAATATTAATAATAATAATAATAATAATAATGCATTTATTATATTTATTTATATATTTAAATACTATTTAAGTCAGTTTTACACAAGTTCAGTTGATATATACACAATACACTAGACTTGACATGGTACCTGCATTTAATTAAAATAATTAACCTTAAGCTAAGTGTAAATATTGAAAATCAAGGTTTGAGTCATGACAGCACAGAATCTTAGAGCAAGCAGTTTTCCATAACTCTCAAATGACTGAAAGCTACAGATAACCTTCTAGTGACGTGGCTCTGTTACAGCCTAAAGCAAACCTCATGTGACTCTGTCAGACTTCATGTCCGACTTAATGATTTAAAAAAATAAAAATAATATAAAAACTTGGTTCACTGTGTTGACATCAGAGAAAAGTAAGCAACACTAAAACAATTGTCTCCCCCAGGACTGTAATCAGAAAAAACCATCTGGCTCTATGATAGTACAGTCCTTGTTATTGTCATGTTCTGTAAAAAAGTCATGATGATTGTTGAAGATCCAAAAAGTTAAATGTTGCTGGATCTGTTTGTTTTAAGCATCTAACTGTTGAACTCACAGGGGTCTGAGTGTGATGATGTCAGACTGCTTAGTGACATAAATGTGCCTGCAAAGTTGTTGGAAGGCTTAAATACTGAACATGAGCAAACACAGTCAGATAAAAATGAAAAAATATTCAGTGTGACAACCAGGATCTGTTTCTTATACTTGATTTAATCTGTCCAGGGTTTACAAGATTGCAAACTGAAAGCACTTTGCCTTTTTTAACAGTTACTATTACACAAACTGTTCATTTTAAGGTCCTTATTCATGTGTGTTCTTAAGCCCCTCTCAGACGTGCATCCACTGATGTTAATTGTATGACATATTAATATGTTTGATCGTGAGTAACAAAAGAAACCAGTCCATTTATTTCATATATGTTTACCAACCAATTTATTAGGTATACTTGTTCAACTCCTTGCAAATATCTAACCGGATAATCACATAGGAGCAGCTCAGTTCATGTAGACATGTCAACATGGTCAAGATGTCCTGCTGAGCATCGGAATGTGGACGAAAGGTGATTTGAATGTATTCTCAAATGGCCTTCTCAGTCACCAGATCTCAATCTAATATAGGATGTGGTAGAATGGGACCCACATATCGTGAGGAATGTTTCCGGCAACTTGTTGAATCTATGCCATGAAGAATTGAGGCAATTCTGAAGGCAACAGAGAGTCCAACCTGGAACCTACACATTAAACAGCCAGTGTACAAATTGCAAATTGCATTCATACCAGTCATGAAGTTATAAGTTATGCTGACACTCTCACACCTTTAACTCAGATGTAAGGTGAGCCTACACTAATGTTTCACTGTTAGCAGAATAAAATGAACACAGTCTTTGAGTGTCAGACTCAGTGAAGGCAGCAGTAGGGGAAATAGGAGCGTCTACTCATTACTTTGGATGGTGACCTACTTTGGAACATCCCTTAAGGTTCACAGGTTGTGTAAGGGTTTTTCTAACAATAACAATAACAGCATAATTACTGTACTTTCACCAAAGAGTGTAGGTGTGGAATTATTTTTGCAATCACTCTGGTATCATGTTTTGATTTTCCTTGTTTACAAAAACTGAGAAAATGTCAGGAAAAAAAATCATGTTTTGGCTTAAAATCTCTATCCATGTAAAGTTGGCAGGGTGTCCTAACAAAAGTCACAAAAAACAAAAGCATCTGACAATTTTGCCCCCTTCCCCACTTGAAAAAAAAGAACAAGAAAAAAACTTTTATCATTAATGTGAATGACAGCTGAGGTTTCTGTGGTTATACAGATACTGTTGCCTGTGCATACGTGTGAGTGGATCTGTAAATGTTGCAGATGTTCAGCATCATTGTGAATATTAACTGGCTTTTTAATTTGCTCTCATTGTTGTCTTTTTCTTTCTTGTGTGTGTTTTTTTGTGTGTGTATTGACAGTGAAGGTGCTTGCAAACATCAGTCAACATAAGAGCAATGCCAACAGCACAAGGCCTTGACCCCTGTGGGCCTCCTAGGATTCATCATGTCTGTCTTTCCATCCATCTATCCATGCTGCTCTCTGCTCTTGCTTCCTTCTTTCACTTACAGCCACCTTCCTGTCTGTGGCTTTTTGCTTTGTTTGTTGTGTGGCTAAAACATTTTACAGGACATCAAACTGCTACACACCAGTTCACAGTAGGTGCATTTATAAGGAAATGAAGCTCAGGCTAACCCTTTATGATTGAAGTATAATTCAGATATTTTATTTCCAATGTACACAGCAAGTCTTCTCATTCTTCTGTTACTTCAATCAATAGCAGATTTTTATTTGCATATCTTTCCATTTAGTTAGTACAGTCCCGATCAAAAGTTTAAGCCCACTTAAGAAATGGCCAAAAATCATATTTTGCATGGTTGGATCTTAACAAGGTTCCAAGTAGAGCTTCAACATGCAACAAGAAGAAATGGGAGCAAAACATTTTTTGAGCCTGCAATTTATTGAAAACAACACTAAAACTGGAACAGGCTGTTTTACAGCTGATCAAAAGGTTAGGCCCACACCTCCAAAAAACCTGTAAGGCCCCCCCCCCCAAACAGAAATCAAAGTTCCAAACATGAACTCTGTAATGAGTAGCTCCACCGTTATTGTTGAGCACTTGGAAATTTGTTGCGGCATGCTTGATGCAAGCTTTTCCATGAAGTGAGTGGTGAAGACGGCCGCACGAAGGGCATCTACTGTTGTCAATTGGATTTAGATCAGGGGAACATGCAGGGTGATATTATTCTCCTGGAAGAAGTCCCTTGTCCAGCGGGGATTGTGCACTGTAGCACTGTCCTTTTGAAAAACCCAGTTGTTACCACACAGACGAGGGCCCTCAGTCATGAGGGATGCTCTGCAACATCTGGACATAGCCAGTGGCCGTTTGACGCCCCTGCACCCCTGAACTCCATTGCTCCACTGAAGGAAAAGCACCCCAGACCATTATGGCACCCCCGTCCACTGTGGCATGTAGAAAACATCTCAGGTGGGATCTGCTTGTCGTCCCAGTAACGTTGGAAACCATCAGGACCATCAAGGTTACGTTTTTTCTCATCAGAGAATAAAACTTTCCTCCACCTTTCAGTGTCCCATGTTTGGTGCAAAGGGTCAGTTGTGTGGCGTTCAGGGAGACGAGGCCTTGTTTTGTTTTTGAAGCCCTTCAGTCTCAAATGCAGTCTGATGGTTATGGGGCTGCACCAGTAACGGCCTTAATTTGGGTCGAGGATCGTCCAATGCCTTGATGGACAGCCAATTATATTGTCTGGCTCAGTGCTGAGACATTTTTTTGGGTCTTCCACTTGACTTTTTAGCCACCAGGATCATTTAAGAAAGTCCAAATGACTGTCCTACTGCGTCCCACCTCACTGCTTATGCAGTTCAACAACCCGACCACGTTCAAAAAGGGAACGTTTTTTGCCTTTGCCATCATTAATTGTATCATTTCAATTATATGATTTTTGTAATTTAGCTAGCTTAAAGAGCAGCAATAATTTTAGCAAAATTGTCGAAAGTTTTGTTTTCAAGCCCGCCTTCAGTTCATATTTTTAGCAATTAAAATGAGACGGTACTCGCATTTTAATAGCTGGGATCAGCAGGAAGTGTAAAAATGAAGAGAAAAGACTGAAGCACAGAGCTATAAAATAATTATTTCAGGACATTTATGGTGCCATAGAGTGGAATCTAAATATTGAATAAATTGGAGCTATATCAGTCCTGCAAGGAAATAAAGAAAATGTCATATGTGCAGGAGCAGTCCTTGCCACATGATAGATAGGAAAGATGCATGCACACAGACAAAAGGACCCTTTCTCACTTGAACATATCTAGCTTACAATCATGCCAAAGCCTTGTTTGTTCAGACAAATACATGTCTCTGTCAGAGGTATGACTTCAGCTGTCTTCAAGCATATAGATTGTTACACAGCAACCAAAAAACCTTATTTGAAAGAGAAAATGGAAAGATTCTGATAATCAGTGGGTGACTCATGCAGAATTCTACAGAATGGAAGTCATCTTAACTCATTCTCATTCCTAGGCATACATTAACACACACACACACACACACACACACACACACACGCACACACACACACACGCACACACACACGCACGCACGCACGCACGCACGCACGCACGCACGCACGCACGCACACACACACACAAATAAGTATGTCTTTTTCCTGAAATGTTCTGCCCTTCCCTCCTACCATCCCCCTCCCAGGAGAGGCGGCTCCCACCTCCAGTGCCAAAAAAGCCACCCAAGGGGCCCCATCATCACCCCCCTCTGGCCAGAGACCGCTCACTGGAAAGCTCAGAGAAACAGCGGCAGGAGGCCAGGAAGCGCCTGATGGCCGCCAAGAGAGCAGCATCTGTACGACAAAACTCAGCTACAGAGAGCGCTGACAGCATCGAGATCTACATCCCTGAGGCTCAGACAAGGCTATGAGGACACTGCCAGAGCCACACAGGGTTGACACGCAGTACACACCATTCACACAGAACACAACAAATGTATGGTTGTCCACACAAAGGAAAAGGGTTTAGACGCATCTGGATATATTATTTCATTATGCACAATGCACTCTGAGGATAAATAGAGCTGGAACATTGATGGAACATGTGCCCTTTCCCAATGCTCACCTGTCTCCTGACTGATTTAGTTACCTGTAAATGTAACCATGCTTCCTCTGGATCCAAACTCATGGTCCACATGGTCCAAACTCGGTCATGTTTAAACATTCTTTACAGCAGCTACATGGCAGACACCCCAAAATTGGTTTTAAAATTTCAGTTTATATTCATCAGTTTTCACAGAGTGAGTGTATAGTAGGGAACACTCTCCTGACTGGAGTTTCACAGGTGGGATCTATCTCATAATCAGGTGTTGAACCATAACACGAGTTTGACTTAACAAGTTTACATATCTACAGAGGAAGCAGGTCTTCTTCCACGGGGTATAGCACGTTCATGCACTGTCTATAAATGAGTGGCTGTGCTTTCCAGGTCACAAAAATGAAATCAGCCAACCTAATCTTTAGCTCCACTAGACTCGTGTTCAAAATGTGTCAACTCCTCTCATTAAATCCCTTAAATAAATTTCTCCAAAAGTTATCATGGTATATTAGCTAATTTTATCACTTTTGAAAGGACTTGCTGAATCAGGTAGTTCATATTAGGCCTCACACAGACACTTGCTCAAATACGATCACTCCTGACTCCAAAGTAACAAAGGTGGTGATTGGTTTCATAAGGGTAGCCCAAAATCCAGTGGGTGAAGTAACTGTGGTTATGCTGTTTGTTGCCATGTTGCATTGCAATAGTAACCAGGGACAGAAAAACTCATTCTAGCACCTTTTATGTTTTTTACTTGTGTTTTTGTAGCCTCTGTAGATCCCACACAGGAGACGGGAAGGCATGGGGTCAGATCCCTGAAATCTGCACCGCTGAATGGTGACGCTATGAAATCCAAACGTTCATTCTTTTAATTGTTTGGGGTTATCAGCTGAACAGATTTGGTCAGATCATACAGGTGTCTTTTAAATGCCTTTTTAACTTGTACAAATGAGTACTGCACAGAAGTGATGGACAATCTTACATAAACACACAGAAGTAATAATAATCTTGTGTGACATGAAAACACTTCACATGCCACTCATACATAATGAACACATGAGTGCTCACAGGCAATTTCTTTGGTCTTGTGGCTGAATGAACACTGCAGACTGGTGTCGTATAAAACAGCGTATCACTCCCCCCTCTGGAGAATGCCGTGATCACGATTGTTCATCTTCCTCTCCATCTCCACGTAATTATCAACTAGTATTTCCTTCCTCTAGATGAACCCTCTTAAAAATGACTGAAATGGTTTAAGAAGATCTCTGTTATTTTGCAAATTTCAATACAATTTTATAGTTTGGACATCCTTCAGTGGACAAACAGAGACAGAGACACTGCTAACACAAGCCTTCAGACAACTTCACTGGAGCTTTTCCATATTTGAGTAGTTTCAAGCCTGTCTGACATGGTTGCTCTGTCTCTGCAGTTCAATGCTGTGCTGACCAAAAATTTTATTTTAATGCTTCTTGTGTAAGCAGAAAGCCTTCACATGAATTATTAAGTGCTCATACTGTCAGAAAGGCAGCAGTGTGTCATAAAAGTGTTTGTATCACCACCTGTGCACAGGTTTGCAAATCCTCCCTTTCTTTGGTTTGACTTTAGTTTGTTTCTCCTTGTTGGCTTTCAAGGTGATTTGTCTTTTACCAGGTACTGAAACAGTGTTGGGCAGAGTGCATTGATGGTGCTGAGAGAGATACAGTACATACAGTTGTGGTCAGACGTTTGCTGACACTCATCATGGGCATGAATATCACAGTAATTTGGGGCTTTTACTCATTTCTTTTAACTGTTCTTTTTCCAGGGTGGCCTGTGCCACATACATCTTTAATGGACTTAAAAAACAAGTTTGAGTTTATTTTGGATTTTCTTTCATCCACACAGGGTCAAAATTATACATGCAACCTCAAACGCGTACTCCTACGTGTTATTTGGTTAAATGTCCCCTTAGCAAGCTGCACCTCGACCAGACGCTTTTGGTACGCATAAACAATGTTTGATGATGTTTGAGTACTGCTCTTGGCAGAATTGGAAAAGTTCATTTAAATGAGTTAATCAGTTAGTCCACACATTTACAGTAGGGTTCGAGTCCAGGGATTTGGGAAGACCATTCCAGAATCTTAATGTTTTCCTGCTTTATCTATTCCAAAAAGTTTTGATTTGTGTTTGGGATCATTGTCTTTTTTTCACCCATCTAGCTGTTGGTTCGAGTTGAAGTTGAGGTTTGGAGGTTGTCCTCCATTATTCCATCCACTTTGTGCAATGTACCACTGGCAGCATGATGCTGCCACCACCATGCTTAACAGCTGGTACAGTGTTATTAACGCTGCAAGCATCACCTTTACTCCTCCAAGCATAGCTCTCGTTATTGTGGCCAGATTGCTCAGCTAATGTCTCCCAGGCCACGTTCACCAGAAGGTTTTCCATTTGGGCAACTGCAAATTTCAGTCAAGCTTGAAGGTTTCAATTTTGGAGAGTAGACTTTTTGCTTGGTCAGTAGCCTTTGATCCCCAGCTATTTAAAACACACTTTACCATGGACAGTGACGCTGGTGTTCCAGCAGTTTACAGCTCATGCCAGGCTTGAGCCTGAGTGGTTCCTGGGTTGTTCCTGAACATCCTGAGTAATTTCCTCTCATTTGAGGGTGAAGGTGGTAACACATCTGAATAACTTGTACTCGTGTACAGTTGTTTGAACTGATGATTTGGAAACTGTAGTGGTTTAGAAATAGTTTTAACAGATTTTCCAACTTGTATAAATTTATAATTCTCCTTAGATCTTCACTGAGTTCCTTAGACTTTACCATTGCTCTAACTATTCATCAATCCAGTAGGTGCTGGAAAATAATGTTTATGCTTCAAAGAACAACTACCACTGTCAGACATGATCACTAATGAGAAGTTGATATGTAAGTGGACGGGTTCTTAGCACTTTTCTACTCTACTTGAACACTTAAAGCACTTTATACAACTTACCACATCATCTACGTCTACATACAAGTGATTTCTATGTTACATTCATACACACATTAGACAGCATCAGACAGCATCCTGCCCAAGGATGCTTAGACATGAGACTGGAGTAGCCAGGGATTGAACCACCAACCTTCCAATCAGTACCATGACCCTGTCTGGATTAGAGAAAACAAAAAAATCAAAATAAATTCAAACTTGTGCACTCAATTCTTTTTTTAGTTTTCTAAAATAATTCCGGAAAAGAAAGAACAGTAGAAAAAAGAAAGAATTGTGATCATGAAAAGCTCAAAATTTCCATTACATTTATGCCCATGAGGAGTTTATGCAAACTTCTAACCTCAACTGTAACAGATGACCTTGCCATGATTTGAAGCTGAAGTAAAGCCACAGTAGTTATGCACTAAAAGTGTTCAGCTGATCACCCTTTACATTTGTTTACATTCACTGAGGTAAAATACTGAAATTTATTTGGGTTAAAACCAATAATGACATTGATATAAGCTTACCTGAGCTGTTCAAAAATGTATCATACGTTTTTGGACAGAAGGGGCTCAAAATTTAGTTTTCAGTAGCCATCCAGTGATAGCCATATATATTTTATTTTAACCACAACTATTATCTTTTCCTAAAATAGCCAAGTAGCTAAGTAGGTTTAGTGCCTGGTCAAACAGTGAGTGAAAACAAAGTTCAAGTGTATGACTAATAGAAAAATTTGACAGCCAGTGATCTTGTGTGGGATGTTAACGCTCTAGCTTGTGTTACCAGGCCATAAAGTAAACTTTATTGCATGTGATTCTGACTACAAAACACAACAAATTCATGCCAGAAGCAGAAATTATGATTCGGTTGGTTAATAATCTACAATGTAAAATATTCTTGTTGGATTATAGTTGCAAAACTAAAATAGAAGTTTGTAATTTGAGGGTTGAAGAGAGGTGGTAAGCCATTTGATTCTGTCATGAAACTCTCAGAAGCAGCTAGCAGCTACTTCATTCATGAAAAGCTGTTTGCTCACCTTTTGGTGCCCCAAGTTGAGTTCAATGGGGCATTTGCACCATATGCAAAGTGAAAGTACTTGTGAATTCAGCTGCATTAGCAACTCAAATATTAGCCCTTGTTAGCCAACAGGATGAGGAAAAGTACAGACAATAGTTGGAATCAAGAGAAAGAAACATATTTTCACACCTTATCATGAAGCCCTCTATGCCCTTTTTTAAATTTGCTATCTTTACATCAGATATTTGAAACAGATGGTTCCAGCTGCGCTCAATAAATTTGTCTTCTACGTCTGGAAGCTTCGGGAGAGAATTCACAGTCAGCGGTTGAATTCCATCTAATGGGTTTTGCCAAATGCATTTCAGTTTGCCTGATTACAGAGACTTTGTGTGTAATTGCACCTTATGAATACTTTTCTTAAAGTTTGGTGAAATGCATCATAACCCTGATGATGTCATCAGGTTTATCGTAGTTTGGGCTCGTTAAAAACACATCGTTTGGTGGTGTTAACAAAGAGACACTGTCTGATACTAATGGGTAAAGGTTTGAATCCACGTTGCTTTGATTCTGATTTTGTCTCTTTGGAATTAAAATATGTCAGTGTGCCAAAGTCTTGGAGTACCCAGAAAAACCAGATTGAAGCTTATTAAGTTCAGTATGTTTGGGCTGATCACATTTTTGCAGACTTCTCCTTCAACAGAAATAACTCAGTACTGACGTGAAGTTGCTGCCTGTTACTGCTTACACATAATGAGACATTTTGACCTGGGTACTAAAATGAGAAGACATTCCAATTTCATCTGGGTCTTAGATTTGACTTCTTGGCTAAGAAGCTGCTTCATCAGTGACAAAGGAAAATGTTTAGGGCCAAGCTGATTCTCTCTGAGCCACTTCATGTTGTTAAACTGTGATAATGACATTTATACTACTACAACTGCTATGTATACCAACATGTATCTATTAACAAACTGCCATTCATTTCTTCAACAATCTGGAAATCATCAGTAGGATTCAGAGAATTCTGCAGATGATTCTAAGATAATAATGATGAAGTGTTGTTAATGAAAGTATTCTGTATTATTTTCTTCTTTTGTAATGATGAGGTGTGTGTGTTAGCGTGTGTGGTGAAGGAACGTAATTTTGTACAGGATTTGATTACCTCTGTGTTTTAATGATAATGACAGTGAGCCATATTCAGCGTAAAACACCTTTCTTATCAAGATGAAAGGGCCATACCACTGCAGATTGAATATGCTTTGGATTTTTGGTTTTTGCATTTACAGAATCATTTCTTTTGTATTCCAGTAGCAAGCTTACTGTCTGTGAGTTTGGGGAGACGTGTTGAGTGCGGACAACATGACACAAATGTGAGCAGGAAGCAGGGAGACATACATTTTTAATGTCCTGTATTAAAATTTGCACGTTTCTCAAATTAAAGTGTTGGTTGGACATGCAGAAATGACTGCTAAATAAAAGCTAAACTAAGATTATTAAAAGTGATAAAAACAAAAATGTTAAAGAGCTGTGGAAGATCAGGGCTGCCAGAGAAAATGTAAAGAAAATATCTCTGTTTTGTTGTATCTGTGACAAACAGACATGACAAACAAGAGGAGAATGTTCTGTGACTGATTTGCTAACATTGCACTAACTCACTGGCAGTACAAGTTAATTTCAATAATGACAACCACTCGAGAGCAGTGCAAATTAGCAGGTCAAAGCTATATATTAAAATTCATAAGAAGATCCAATGATTTTAATGATTCTCTAACAGGAAAGAAAGCGTGCTGGAGTTGCTCAGGCAGGTCATTCTACAACTGAGGAGTGCAGCAAATTGTCTTTAAGCGTGAAGTGGGAGCAGCTCCCTGGTTGCTGGTGAGGAGCGCTCGCTGCACTCTGGTTTGTATGCACAGCAGTTCCAAAATGCATTGTGGAGCCAGACATTCTGAACAGTTTAGAATCTATTTATTGATTTGTGGTTGATATCTGGTTAAGGGTTTTATATTTAACGTACTAAAAACTGAAAATAGATCTGCAAAAAAATGAATGAACTAAAATGGAATAAATAATACAGAAGAAGTATTAATATTTGTTAGTTTGGTCAAATGATATCACAGCTTGCCTGATGAGACTTTGATGGATGTGTTTGCTAAGACTCTATAAGAGTGAGTCACCACTTTAAAAATTCTCTGTGTTTTTATTGTAACACCTGTTTTGATTTTCTAAAATCTTGTTTCTGATATGTGCCTGGCATACAATAATAATTAGGAAGACTAAAATTAAGACCCAGACAAATAGAAACAATAAACCCAAATATTTTCAAGCAATTAAGACAAACTGGGAACTAAGTTAGAATGAAATAAACGTTAATTAGAAAAAACCCTCAGATATAATAATTCTGGTTTGTTAAAAGAATGAAATAAACCCATGAATCATAAATGTAAAGAAAGTGATATTCCTCAGGTGGTAGGAGCAGGACCGAGTGACCTAAAAAGTCAGATTAGAATCAAATAGGACTGATGACTCCTATTCTGTAAATATTTAGTTGAATTTTACTAAAGAAATTGAAAATACCTTTATTTTTAAAAGAGTTTAAAGAGTTGATTGTCATTGAATTTTTTTCTCTATACAGTGTGGCCAAGTAGCAGAATATAGAATTAAATGGGAAAAGAAATAAAGATTTAGCAATTTCTGTTTTATGTATCTTTTTAGTTTTTTAATAGTTCTGGACATTCATTCAACTTTAGATATACTGATGCTGAACATCTCTGCAACTCCAACCAGTGGCGGATTTGAGCTCCCTGATTCTCTGCGTTTTTCCTCAGGAAGGAACGGGAAAGAACAGGTCATTTTTAAAATCAGGGTCTCCCAGACATGTTGATCTGTTAATCACAGTCTGTGTGTGTGTGTGTGTGTGTGTGTGTGTGTGTGTGTGTGTGTGTGTGTGTGTGTGTGTGTGCATTCGAAATTTGGATGTGTATCATTTGTATATATATAAAACCATGTCGAAGATACATTGGATGCAAGGTCTCTATAAAGTGCTTCCTGAGTCTCTTGTTTTCTATGTTGGGCCTTCCCTCTGTACGGTCTGGTAGCCTCATTGGGTCATTCTGTAAATTAACTCTCTACTTATCCCTGCAACCGATTTCTGGTGTTTGTACAGAAAATGATAAGGGTGTTTCATAACGCATGCAGACACAATATTAGTACTTACGAATCTATATCTAAGTTGAAAACATGTATTTGGTTTATTTATGATCTTATTTATTGATTTTCTAAAATATGAAATTCTGTTGAAGTGGTCTGTCATGCTCTTATGATCTTATGTTGTATTGTAGAGAGATGATTATATGTCCATAACTATTGATCAGCCCATAATAAAATAACTATTGACTCTTCCATGACTGATCTCTATTTACAACAAATCATCATCATGGTTGTGTTGATATCTTTCGTAGACATCAGAGGACTGGAAAATCAAGCCCAGTGAGCTTTATTAGTAAAGTATCTCCACAGGTGATCCAGCCTGCTTTATTAGCGAAGACATAAGACATAATTCACACACACACAGTGAATACAACTTAATTTTGTTCAGTTCAATTGAATTTTATTCATACAGCGCCAAATCACAACAACAGAGTTGCCTCAAGGCACTTTATATTCTAAGGAAAAGACCCCACACAATAGACAAAGCACCACCAGTCACATGACCCCTTTTGAGCAAGCACATTGGCAACGGTAGGAAGGAAAAACTCGCTTTTAACAGGAAGATGCCTCCGGCAGAACCAGGCTCAGGTAGGGGCGGGGCCATCTGCCATAACTGGGTGAGGTGAAGACGGGAAAAAGACATTCTGTAGAAGAGATCCAGAGATTAATAATAAATAATGACTGTATGCAGTGTGGTATAGTGTCTTTTTCTTGTCAGTACTCCAGGAGGATTTCTCAAAGCTTTAGTGACAGCAGAGATACTCAGAGGCTGTGGCAAGGAATACGAACCATCACAGACTACAAGCGCACACTGCAGACCGCTGTCAGTTCCACCTCTTTGCCGGATGAGCTAAACAAATTCTTCACTCGCTTTGAAGACTCCCCATAATGACCGGGTGGTGACACTATCCCCAGACAGTGTGTGGAGATCCCTTGCCAAGATCAATACATACAAAGCCCCAGGTCCTGATAACATCCCTGGATGAGCACCAAGGGACTGTGCTGCAGAACTCACAGATGTCTTCACGGACATCTTTAATACATCACTGAGCCAGACTGTTGTCCCCACATGCCTCAGAGCCTCCACCATCATTCCTGTACCGAAGAAGTCATCTCCCCCCTGCTTTCTTGACTAACGTCCGGTCACACTCACCCCCATCATTATGAAGGGCTTTGAACGGTTAGCCATGCATCAAATCAAAACATCTCTTGCCCCCAACCTGGATCCACTTCAGTTTGCATACCGGTCAAACCGCTCGACCAATGATGACATTTCAACTGCCCTTCACTCAGCCTCATCTGGACACTAGAGGCTCATACCTTCGAATGCTGTTCATAGACTTCAGCTCAGCATTCAACATGATCATTCCCCAGCAACTCAGACATAAACTGGATCTGCTGGGGATCAGCACCTCGCTGGCTGCTGGTTTTCCTGACAGGAAGACAGCAGGCAGTACGGGTCAGCAGCAACACCTCCAGCACAAGAGCACTGAATACAGGGGCTCCCCAAGGATGTGTGTTGAGGTCACCTCTCTTCACCCTGCTAACCCACGACTGCACACCATCACACAGCTCCAACCTCTTCATCTAATTTGCAGACAACACAACTGTGGTAGGTCACATCAGCAACAACGATGAGACCTACTACAGGAGCGAAGTCAGGCGGAGTGGTGCAGCAACAACAACCTGTATGTGGAGAAGACTAAGGAGATCATCATAGACTTCAGGAGAGCTCACACCATGTATGCTCCACTAACCATCAATGGTGCTGCTGTGGAGAGGGCAAGCCGCACCAACTCCCTGTGTGTGCACATCTCAGAAGATCTCTCCTGATCTCCTGATTTATTTTATTTTTATCTGTTTATCTTTATATTGTCTTAGTGTACACTGAGGGCCATGGGAGCATTGCAGTTTCCAGTTCCTGTGTATGACTGCACATATGGTCTTTGACAATAAAGCTGACTTAGATTTTGATAATGAATAAAAAGGGTGAGTGAAGAAGAGACACTGAATGCATCATCAGCAGTCTACACCTTTTGCAGCATAACTAAGGGACAATTCAAGGTCATCCAATCCAGCCCCAACTATACGCTCTGTCAAAAAGGAACATTTTCAGCCTAACGGATGTCTGTCTCCTGAACTGAAACTGGGAGCTGAGTTTTCATCACCTCATCGACACTCTTTGTTATGATGTTTGAACTCTGCTGATTCGAGTGATTTTGATGGGGGTGGAAAATAGGATTCTGGATTTAACAGGGAGCCAATGAAGAGAAGCCGCTAGGTTAGTCATTAATATGCTACTGCATGGCTTGTATGAAAAATTCCTGATCCTCAGCTTCATCTACCCACTGAAGTCGTTGCTAGCCCGATAGTGAGTTTTTCCTGAACCATTCATGTATTTGGTGTCTGGTGAACCCTGAGCCAATGACCTGTAGTTATATTGTAAGGTCTGAAAAACTGAACTTAAAGATGCACTGCAGATGTGTCAATAAAAAGCCAGAGAGGCTGACAATGACCACTGTTTACTTTTAAGGCTTTGTTGTAATAAATGAAACAAGATCCAAAGCATTTGCCAAGAGAGGTGGAAAGATAAGAAATGTATCACCAACCCATCATTGTACATGATTCTGAATGAGAGAAACTGTGTTTTGTACTTGTTAGACACAGAATTATAATCAACATGTGATTTTGCTGATAGTTGGTCGTGCTTAATTTCTTAAATATAATCAGGTGGAGTTTAATCAACATAAGGAATAAGAAAATATATTAACGATTGTCTCACTGAGAGTCTGGCCTTTGTTCATGTGACACTTGACCTACTGATAAATCTAAAGGTGACAATGCATAAACTGAATGATGCACAAAGTGAAGTACCTTCATATGTGGTTGAATGATTAGGTCATAACAAAGCACAACATAAAAAAGAAGAAAATGTAATGAAGTGAAGTAGTGAAGTTTAACCTTCATTTTAAATCATGTTTGTGGAAAAGTTGAGTAGATAGAGAGAGGATGGTAAGGTGGCTGGACATCAGGTGACTAAATGTAAACAACATTGATTTGATATCACAGGAGTTATGAGGCCAGATGTTATCTCGGAAGCGGGGGGGGGGGGGGGGGGGGGGGATGTCTTCTGTGAGATGAGCAGTTGAGAAGATCAACCACTGCCCAAACTGTGAATTTGCAAATATTTTCTTTGTAATTTAGTTTTTTCTCCTGGTTTTTGCCGTGTTACCTTATAGATTCAAGAGGATTTGGCTTTCCATTGTTTTCCTGGGGGACTGGATTTCCAAGGGATGCTGCTTTCCTGTTGGACTATTATTGTCAGCAAGGGACACAGGGATAAGTGCATCTTCAGATTAGGTTGTGCTCAATCCTTTGCGTCACAAAGATCAGAACAAAGTCAACATTAGCTCAGAGTAGGTTCAATAGATTTTTTAACCAGGGAGCCATTCCCAATTTCCTGCACTAAAAAAACATGTTGGATTTAATTCAATAGTGGACATTAGTTGCACACAGATGTTTTGCTTTTGCAGCAACTTAAACGATTTAATAAACCTGTGCATTTTTGTTGATAAAACATGACTAATGAAGTAATTTGAGCTCTTGGAATATTTTAGTCCTTCACAATTTCTTTTCATTTTATTCCAACACTATTCAGTAACTTTTACCCCAATACTACTTGGTCACTTAAACATTATATGTTATCTTCATATTGCATAACGTTCAACAAAGTCTAGAGTCTGGTCAGCATAAAAGGTTAATGGATTTACAAAAACTTCTGCTCCATCCATCTTCTTATCTTTATCGGGGTTGGGAGGCCTGTGCCAGATGTGATAAGAGACAGGGTACACCCTGGACAGGTTGCAGGTCTATCACAGAGAGACAAACAACCATTTAACTTGCATTCACACTTATGGGCAGTTTTGAATCACAGATGAACCTAACTCTAACAACTGTATGACTTTTAACTGTGGAAGGAAACCACAATACCCAGAGAGAACCTACTATAAACTAGCTGCATTGTGGATTTGAACCCAGACTCTTCTGAGTGTGAGGTAACAGTGCAAACCACCGCGCCACCGAGTTGTCGATCCCAACTGAACAAAATTAGGAAAGCTATGATTTCAACCCATATGGAATAAAGTTTGTATCTGTCTTGTGTGAAACTTGTATGAAAAGCATATAAGAGTGAAAACAGATATAAGATCCCTTGAAAAATTATATAATGAAACTTGTATGTTTTGGATACTTACTAAAACAATGTATGAAAGTAATGAGAAAGTGTCCACTTTCATGATCACATATAAGTTTTTACTATTTCTTTTCCATATGGTAAGCCTTGATGCAGAATTTTCTTTACGTGTTGTCCTTGACATGTTAAACCACAATTAATAGCAGTAGCAGACACGCGGTGTGTGTGTGGTTGTCTGCCTCTTAGAACTCCAATGATTTTCCTGTGGTTTGAAATCTCATGTGATCTTGTCAGTTTTGTCCAGGCCACTGTAACCACTGTTACTAGATTGTATCATGTCATCTTAACAAGAACAAATGAAGTTGTTGAATTTCATGCAGATCCCACATGAGTTCATTATGTTCACCATAGAAACATGAAAGTGTTTTGTTCAAATAACAAGTTAGACTTTTGTAAATGTAACAACCACCCAATTTCCTTTTTTTGAGTGTGTATTGGGGTGCTGGTACCACAGATCACGCATTACAACACATTAATGAATGCAGTAAGAGCTTGGACCTGGAAGCAGGGTCTGTACACCATCAGTGAAAATGATAAAACAAACTATAAGGTATTGTAAGTGCAAAGTACAAAGAGCTCATTTTAGGTGTTAGTAGGACGTTGCTAGGCAACATGTCCTAATGCCT
The DNA here is from genome assembly GCF_964374335.1 of Astatotilapia calliptera. Taxonomy (NCBI): domain Eukaryota; kingdom Metazoa; phylum Chordata; class Actinopteri; order Cichliformes; family Cichlidae; genus Astatotilapia; species Astatotilapia calliptera. The sequence goes on from NC_137439.1 coordinate 34,088,404, forward strand.
GATATATATAAGAACGTTAAGGATACCTGTGAACCAGTTTTGGTTGTTCAACCCTTTATTGTTCAGGAGTAATTTGAAACCAGAGATGTCATGTGTTGGATTAATATTCATCTGTGATGCATATTCAGCTTCATCTGTCCATTTTCTCCTGGCATGCTCATTTTTGATTTTCCTGTTTGTGTTTTGATATTAATGTCTAAATTGAGAAAGTTCTATGTTCCAAAAAATAATCTGACTTGACTTAGTTCCTGTTGCTATGCGCCTCGCTGTACCACTGTCACAGTGCTGGTCAGTCCTCCGTGTGGCATGTACACCCAGGTGCCCTGAGATTCTAAGCAGAGCCATATTTCTAACAAATGAACACTGGCTGCAGGTTTCAATTGGAAACAAAACGTCATACCATTTGTAGCAGGTTAATAATCCTGATCATTTTTTAATTTTAAACTACTTCCTGCATTTATGCATGTTTCAAAATAATCTAACTTTCTGGTTGCAGATTTACATGAACATAGGAGATGTTATTGCCACACACTGTCACACTGTTGGGCATCAGTACATATTTGGTGAGACAAGGGAGAGAAAATGCAGCCATCAGCCTGCATACTGGAATTGCGTTTTCCCCAGTAACCACATGATGGCAGTAGACCACTGAGTGTTAAATAACTCCGCTCTGCTGCAGCGTTACCCTGACTGTCCTCCAGAGGGATTAGCACAACACAGCAAACACTACACCTCGTGTCCATTGGGAGTACATGGGTTACAGAAATGATAGAATACAAACGCATATGTTGAGCTCTGTATTTGTACAAAGTGCAGGCTGCACTAAATGTTGCAGATATCGAAATGTATCTATTTGTTTAGATATTAAAGAATATGACATCCATGTATTGTAACAATTAGTTATATCAAGTTAATCAGATATGCATCGATGGCATTTCTCTGCATTTAAAGCATTGATTTAAAGAAAAATGATTAAGGTGTGCTTTTGCCTTCTGTATGCTATTTACATTAAATGCAATGTGTGCATTTAATGGTACAATTTTTAAACATGTGGCGTTACAGGGAAATTACCCTGGAAACCTGCAATTTTCTCAATAAATAAATAAATAAATAATGTCATTAATATATCTTTAATGTCTTCACGTGTGCATTTAGAAGTAGGACTGAGCCTGGAAGGCTGCTTTGACAGACAAACACACAAACCATTCAGCCCAGTTGTTTCTGAATAACACTCAGAAATCTTTTTTAATCTTCTCCAATCCTTCTTGTCGTCATCAACAGCCTCCAGGCAGACTTGTACTCTCTCTCCAGTCTCCTGACATATTAGTCTGCCTCTAACATCAGATTAATGCCCAAATCAATTAGAGCTACAGTAGATGAATACCCCACCCCACCCCCCGCAACCCCACCCTGAAGGACTTTTTTGGATTATAATAAAGTTGCCATGCACTTGATATTGTCTGGAAGCGAGACAGTGTATACTTAAACACAGACTTGAACTTTCATTACAAAAGCAATGTCATGTTTAGTCATTTGGTCAAGCAAAACAAACAGGGCCACCCCAGATTTGTTTGATGCTACTCAATTAAGTTCCAAAGTAAGTTTTACTTTGAATCATGATAAGTTGTTTAATCTAAGTGACCGTAAAGGAGGTATGTAGTGTTCTAGGAAGGTATTTGCAGCAGTGGAAATGGCACCGTTAATCACAGTTAAAAAGCAACTTGGTTAGGTTTAAGAAAAGGGATCTAATAATACTCACATAATAATAATCCCAATCATAATCATAATAACTTTTATTAGGTTTGACCATTAAAAGGATAAAGTCAAACATAAAGCCAAAAATGAAAGCCCAAACAATAAAGATACATTTGAGTTATGATTGAATCAAACAAAGCTGGAGATGTAATTCAAAACACTGACTGGTATCCACTCAGACAAATTGTTCCAAATATGGAGGTCACCTTTAGATTGCTGCCTTTGGTACAGCCAGTCCTACCTGAGCTTCAAACTGACTCTTATACTGTCACATTTCTCTCCAGAGCTCCACTTTTCAGCAACTAGCTGAAATAGAATTTATGTTAAAATCAGTCACATAAAGTATCGTAATCTGCCTACTCTTCCTTCTTTAAGTGCTATCGTTGTCTGTCCACCTCTTCCAGTCCCAGAAGAAATGAGCCTTAGGATTGTGAAGAACAACCAATGCAGCTTGGTCGGGCTCACCGCTCACCTACTGCGAGGAGGAGGTGGATGGTCTCTGATGAGTGTCTATCCTGTGGTAAGGACACTTTGTTTACTCCTGTACCTGGCAGGCGTGATCTTTTGCCCGCCAGTAACTGGAGGAATATTGGTAGGCAAGATAAGTAATATCTTCCTAGCACAACTTATGTGTTCAGCTAAACTCATTGTAAGCGCTCACACTCACTCTTGTCAAGAACCTAATGACTCAGAACAAAACATGATCGATCATTGGTTAAAGAGCTCAGCATTTCTCTTATCCCCCTCTCAGAATCCCTGCAAGTTTCCACCTTGAATGGCACCAGGCTCCCAGGAAAAATAGTCTGTTTTTGTTCGATGCACCCAACACTCCCCTGGTCCTTGGGTTCCTTTGGTTGAATACACACAATCCCAACATAGACTTGTTGAAGGGCAGGATATCTGGCTGGAGTTTGTGGCCAAAAGAATTGGCTATAACTCAGTCCTCCCCTGCTGAGCTGCCTAATCTAACCTCTGTCCCTGACCTTGCTGAAGTATTCAAGGATTTAGCCCTCTCTCTTCAGCCATACAGTTTTTATGACTGTGGCATTGACTTTCTGCCTGGGGCTCTATTACCCACGAGCCATCTGTACAGCCTGGTGATGCCTGCAAGGGCCTTGATGGAGAAGTACTTTATGAATTTTTTTGAATGTTTGGGTACCTTGATGATATCCTCTTCTTTAGGTCTGTTTTAGAGCATGAGGTCCACTTCCCCCCAGTCTTGAATTATGTAAGAGGCAAGAAATGAGTTCTATGTTCAGTCTCTTTCCTCTGATAGATCATGGATAAAGGTCAGTTGTGAGCAGATCCTGCCAAGATAAAGGCAGTGGTGTAATGGCTGGAGCTGGGAAAAATGACTTTCTAGGGTTTGCAAACTTTCACTGGCACTTTATCTGTGACTTCAGACGCATTGAAGTCTTGTTAATACTGTGACATCCAAATAGAAAACATCAAACCAGAGATGCTTGACTTCTTGGTGTAACTCATATACATATGCCTTAAAGCTCATAAACTGGAGATGAAACGGCTCTGCAATACCTCATCAGGTCCCCATTTAGCCTGGAAAAATACTTTCCCATGTGTTTATACCCCACTAATGTCATTCAATTTCTCCCATCGTTTGTCCTCCCTCCTCTCCTTTGTCTCTTTGTCTGCTTATTCCCCTCACCCCCAACCAGTTGCAGTAGATGGCTGTCTCTCCCTGGGAATGGTTGTATTGGAGGTTTCTTCCTGTTAAAAAGGAGATTTTCCTTCCCACTCTTGCCAAGTGCTGCTCACATGGCAATGTTAGGTTATTATTATTTTAGAGTTGTCTGTCCATGCACTACTTCCATTCTGATTACATGTGGCGAGACTCTCAGGCCTCCTTGGTGCTTATGCAGCAGCTCACATGCTGATACCCTGTGACCTGCTTTTATCACTGTGCACATATATGTATGCTTGAGCCTGTGGGATGGAAAGAGAGACAGAATGGCGGTAATAAGGATGCATCATAGACTGTAACATGTGTTTGGTTTGCAGATGTGTAAGAATGCTGCTGCTTCACATAGCTTTTCTTTTTCACTGTCCTCTCTGAAAGATGTTGTTTGGTCAAATGACTTAAAACTGATTTTACCATAAATGCCAATTAATACAGTATCTCATTGAGCACGAAGAAATCTGACTTTTCTATTCCAGCCATCCTCACTTCTTCTTGTCAGGGTTGGGGGGGGGGGGGGGGGGGGGGTGTATAGCCTATCCCACCTTTGACTGACTGCCCTATCATTTCAGTAAGTTACTCTCTGGATTCAATTACTTCTCATACTTTGTAATAGCTACAGGTTTCTTGCTGATTTCACCTGTGTGAGAAGGACTGCATGAACAAATAAGTACATCTCAACTGAAATTGAATTTATTTTTCAAAGACGAATGAAGCAAAGGTTCTTCTAGATCCACGCCACACAGTGCTCAGTGCTGAAAAAGTATTTGCCCTCTTCCTTACAATATTTTTTCTTTCTTTTCACATATTCGTCACACTTTTGTCTTTATGGCAATGACTTTTTCCACACACAATTAGATGTTTGGATAACTATTTTTTACCTCTTAAAAAACAAAATCATTTATAAAGTGCATACTTGGCTTATCTTTGACGAAGGCTAAAATTTGTTTGATGATCTCACATTCAGTAATAAATAAAAAAGCACTTAGATGTATATTACAGGTGCTTGTGTGGATGGGATGTGTTTATAAGGAGCAGTCCATTTCTCATTGCTTTGAAAGGTTAGAAGTCCAAATTCTTGCAGTAGAAAAACCTTCAATAATACAAAACAAATGTTATAAATTGGTGTATAGTTGTATTTGAAAAGTGGTGCACTGACAATGTTCACTTAAACTTTCTGTTTATTAGAACACACACATTGTGGTCTCTGCATTTCTTGATCAAATGCCAAGTCATGGGTTAATATTTTACTCAAACTTTAATCTTCTGTTAAACAGATATTTAGCCAAACAACTTACTGTCAGTATCAGCTTGTATAAATGCTTAACCGCTTTAAAAATACTAAAATCCTCTAACATGTTGCAGAGGACATCGCCCATGTCCCATGAATGATGTTTCAAAAACATCTAAATGTCACATTGAGATTAATATACTCTGAAAGCTAATTGAGTTTTATATTTGCAACAAATGATTTTGATGAGGTAATAACTCCAAACAAAATAGATTTCCAAATCGAGTAAGCCAGGGAGAGATGAAAGCAGTTGCCTTCAAGTGGGTACTAAAGCAAAGGTCACTGATGGTTGAAGATACTGATCAAGTTGTTAAATTACTGCTCAGTAAATCCCATTAATTTGCTTTAGTCATCCAGATGGATAATCCCCTGTAGGAAGAGATTACAAGGATTAAGCACTGAATCATTGTGCGGCAGGATTAGCTCCACACATTCATCTGCCACAGCTCACTTTCTGGATTTCTTTTTCACCTTCAGAACGCTGCTCATTGGCACTGCGGCACCAAGACTAGGGCAACACATGTACCGTCTGACAAGAGACTCAGAGGATGAGTTTGATTAGGCCTGATATAATTTAACTTGAAAAATTATTACAATTATAATTACAATTTTTTTATTACTTAAAACAAAATTATTTTAAGATTGTCATTTTTTTAATGTAACAATGATTGAAATTATTTCCTGACAGCTGATACTCACAGAATGGATGAAATCATGTGATGTATGAATGGATCCAGCTGAAAGTGATTCCTCTTAATAACGAATGATTTCCTGTCATGTCTTAAATTGTGTCTGTCTTGGAAACTTAAAAGTGTTAGAAAATAAAATTAGAAAACAACAATACCCCCCCCCCCCCCAAATATAACAATAATAATGATGAATAAATAGAGAGTTAACCGTTTATTCATTTTTCATATTTTTAAGGCTAGAAATCCGTTTTTAATGCTGTTTTTATTTAAGCTGACTTAAAGGACGTTTAATAATAATAAAGAAGTTTGACTCATAATAATCAGATGTAAACGCTAGAAAAGCAGGCGAGTCATTTATTTAATTTGGTTTCTATTTTAGATTCTGTTAGGTTTACGTCACGAGCAGGTGCGCGTTTTTTTTTTTTTTTTTTTTTTTTGTACACCCACTACTCCTCGCATGCACATCGTGATCGGTGTGGCCGGTTTTTAATGCACCGTCCAGTCTGCTGCATGCTGCAGACCGAGGGACCGCATGGGAACTTGAACACTTGCTGCGCTCGCGCAGGTCGGCCCGTTCAGAGCCACTCTGCGTTTATCAATGACGTTGCGTGGAGCGCGCGGTCACGGCGCGTTAAAAACCTGCACGGTTCATCATTTGGTTTTCAGCAATGGGAGGGGTGACACACACACACACTCACAAACACACACGCACACACACGCTTTTGTAGTATGTCAGTGCAAACACACAGGCACTGTTGTCTTACTGACAAAGTGGTAATCGTGGGGTGTCCGAGAGGGAGGACTGTTTTTTCTTTGCTAGCGAGACACAAGCAAATTCCAGAAGCCGAAACTCGCCAACGTCAACAGCCTTAAAGCACAAAGTAGAAATTTCGTTTCGATTTCATATCTAACTGCAGTCAATCCACGCTCGTCACGTGGATTTCCACACAGGATCCAGCTAAATGAAGAAAGATGAAAGTTGTGCTTAGAGAACAGCCGGAATGCCTGGTTGCAGGTCTTCGTTTGTTCACACATTTTCACAAACAGACTTCGCGTAAAGGAGCTGTGCGGCTTTCGGCTCAGCAGGCCCACGTTCAGTCCAGAAGCGAGCGCGCGCGTCCTGCAGACGACTTTAGAGGATGCGCGTGCGGAAGTGTCGGGCCCACAGCTTCATCACGCAGACAGCAACACAGTCTCATTTACAACGCGACGTGTTGCATTGAAGGCGATGAGGACGCAAGTGGCCTTCTTCCCACGGCCGCGGCTTTCCATCTCTCCGCCGATGTCCACACACGCAGTGCGCGCGCACGTAGCCTGCCTGCAGAAGGTCCCTTCTGTCCGCAGAACAAAGTCAGTGTTTGCAGTGAATGGCGTGAATAGACGCGCATTTACAGACCGGCGGGCAGTCTTCTTCGGTACACCGGGGTGCGCTCATTTGTCGCGTGTGTCAATGAGGCGCGCGCTCCGGGGCCCACCACTGTGCTTTTATTTGTCAACCAGTCCTCCCAGTCAAACCCGCACTGGCTGGCACAAGTGGCGCATCGACCGCTCTGCTGGTGCACTTATTTACTGCGGCAGCGCTGCCCACTTACTGTTGGATAAATGACACAGCCGCACTCGCGCGCGCACGGTTTCCCCTCATTGTTAGAGCGGGAATAGAAAAGCGACTGAAACCTGCCAGAGTTCCATTTGTGAAAAAGCTCACCAAGTACAAGCCAAGCGTGTGTGACCGTCTCCCTGCAGCTCCGTCCAAAAAGGAAGACCAAAAGTGACTTTCAGCTGGGGCCATAAATGGAGCGTGACGGAAAAAAGATATTATTATGATTATCATCGCTGTCGCGTGCTGCCTGTGATACGCTGCCTGCCTGTCTGTTTTAATTGAAATTTAAGTGAAATTCATTCAATTGAAACTGACTGTTAAGAAAAGGAAATTGTGACTGTAACAACAACAACAACAACAACAACAACAACAACAATAGGTTGTTTGTTTCTCTGTGTTAGCCTTGCAATAGACTGGCCACCTGTACAGGGGTTACCCCCCACCCTCCCCACGACCCTGATAAGGTTAGTGGAAAAAAACTGATTGATGGATGATAATAATAATAATAATAATAATAATAATAATAATAATAATAATAATAATAATAATTTAGATATCTTTTTGTCATTCGTGGCGTTACCACAGCGCGCGCCTGTTGCACAGTAACCAGTCACGGAGCTCATGAATGTTGGATTGTACAGACTGTTGCTCATCATCTTCTAATACTTGTTTTTATTTATTTTATTTTTTATTTTTGCTAATTGTGATTCTTTAATTAGACAACGAACAAACAAATTAAGGAATGGAGACACCTCTCTCTGTAACTGCTTAATTGTGACGGGTTTAAGATGTCAATTTGCGCATTTTATGAAACATGTTGTAGCAAATGGAGTGTTCATGGAACATGTGCCAAAAAAAAGATTTCGTTGCACTGTATAAACGTTCTTTGTCGTGCACAGGTGACAGCGTGGGGCTGTTGAGCACGGTCCAGCTGGTGGAGCTCAGTTAAGACGTCAGAGCAAGCTTGGACAGCGGGGACAAGGGGCGTGGTTTGGGGGACTATCTCGAGGTGCGCCTCACGGACCGAGCTGTGATTGGTTGGCCCGCCTGGCAAACGGCACGCGACTATGGATGTCGCTATAAAGAACCCTCGCGTGCCTGTTCTTCAGCTAAAAGTTCAGCTAGTGCAGAGCGCGAGCACAGTGTCAAAGGAAAGACGGGTGTGATTGTTTCCGCAGTAACAGCAGGAAGAAAACAAACATGGATGGGGTGCTGGACCCTTTCTCTGGACTCGACTCTTTCTCCTCCCCTCCTTATTTCGACGATGACGAGTTTTTCACCGACCAGTCCTCTCGAGATGGACACTTGGAGACGGATGACTTTCTGGATGACGAAGTGGACTTCCTCTCGGGTAATTTTCAAGACTATTACAGCAAAGACGGCAGCGGCAGAGCACCGCCTCACGATGGAGACTACGACATCGGCAACCTGTCCTTCTCCTCTTCGTCCTCCGTCTTCTCCTACGGCTGCGCAGACAGCACGCCGGAGCTGTCTCCTCGGATGGGCCATCACGGCGGGCCGTTGCTGAAGCGCAGGAGGCGGATGAGGTCTGAGATGGAGATGCAGCAGCTGAGGCAGGCGGCCAACGTCAGGGAGCGGCGGAGGATGCAGTCCATCAATGACGCGTTCGAGGGCCTACGCTCCCACATCCCCACTCTGCCCTACGAGAAGAGACTCTCTAAAGTGGACACTCTGCGGCTGGCCATCGGCTACATCAACTTCCTGGCTGAGCTCGTGCAGTCTGACCTTCCTATTAGAAACTCCAGCAGCGACATGCACGCGCAGCCCAAGAAAGTAATCATCTGCCACAGAGGAACAAGTGAGTGCGCCTTTGTTTTTACAGTGGTCGTAATGGAACCAAGCCTGCCTTTATGCGTAATAAGAGACTCGTGGGCGCATCTAATTTGAATCAGACAATCGTCAGAGTCAGATTTATGGTGTCATGGTGCGAAAAAAGCAAAATAAAACAAAGCCAAAAAAGTGGTGCGGAAATTAAAATAAACAATTGTGAAAATTTTATTAATTTTTGCTTTTCCCCCTCCAGGGTCCCCCTCGCCAAGCGACCCCGACTACGGCCTGCCTCCGCTGGCCGGTCACTCGCTGTCTTGGTCGGATGAAAAGCAGCTCCGGGAGCAGAACATCATCCGTACAGCAAAAGTCTGGACACCGGAGGACCCCCGAAAACTGCACAGTAAACCGGGCCTCACAGACATCGAAAACGAGCCTCCCTTCAACCTGGTGGCCTGAACAGCAGCACAAGCCTTGCGCCATGGAAATGTGACGACTGTAAAGTGTATCACGCTATTGTCTGTTAATGTGAAAAGGAGCAGCATGTGAGCTGATTTTACAGTTTTACATACTGGCCTCAGTGCTGTACATAGTTTTATCATGTTGATAATTTTATTTTTGTAATTCAAGCAGCTGGCAATCATGTATTTATTTTGTTTCACAGGTGATAATATATGTTTTAATTTAAATGTACTGTAAGACAAAATGTATTTTTATATCGGTCCACAATGATTTCTATTTATATGCTCTCTTCAAATAAAAGAACCAACTGATAAGAAGACTATTATTATTATTATTATTATTATTATTATTATTATTATTATTATTATTATTATTATTATTATTATTGTTATTATTATTATTATTATTATTATTATTATTATTGTTATTATTATTGTTATTATTATTGTTATTATTATTATTATTATTATTATTATTATTATTATTATTATTGCTGTGTGCGTTAAACATTTCTGTGTTCACAGAAGATGAAACTATTGAATGTAAATGTTTAGCGCCAGTCTTACTGAAAACGGCTTGCTGCGCATAAGTGTGAGCTCTGTGAGCTGTGCCTTTGGATTATCACACTAACGATGTGTTTTGTAGAGAGCAGCACAAATGTGTCCGTTCTTGAACCAGTTAACAATCCAACCAGTCGCAGTTTTATTGCTTGTTTGCCCAAACTTTTTATCGTCAGATTTTAAAAATCACCGTGAATTCGGAACTCTCAGATAACAATAACACATCTTTAAAATACACACATGCGTGTTAGTCGATGAATGGGTGAGGGGAGCATCCTCCTTGCCGTGGAATTGCGCAGTGGCCGCTGGAAGCTGACGCGCTTTGACCTGAAAGTGTGATTGAGTGAATGAAAGAAGAAAGCGCTCTAATGCTGTGACATAAATATGCAAATGAATGCTAATGAGGCGCACTGTACACCCACAGACAGCTGAAGGTGTTTAAAGCGCACGCGGGCGTGCAACAGTATGGTGGGAAAGCAGTCAATACTCTCTGTGCTGCCAGGTGCTGTCGGGACAGATTTTCCCGTGGTAGCGGCATCCCAGGAACATGTGTCCCCACGGCCTTCTCTGCGGCCGCCCCCTCTGCCGACACGCTGGCGTATATATGAAGCATGAGTGGCTAAAAGCTGCCGCACACAGGCTGAGGAGGACCCGCTGCACCTGCAGCAGAGCAGGTATGCTTGTTTCTTCTTCAGCTGCACAACTCGTCTTTCCTTCGTTTTTCCTCTTTTAATGACAGTTACGTTGTTTCTCTCAGCCTCTGTTTAGCCGATTTTCCACTTCCTCTGTGCCTCCGACAGCAGCATGTAATCCTGCTGCAGCCATTAGAAAGTCAAATGTTAGAGAGTTAATGCAACTTCACCTCCTTGGAAAGAGCTGCAGGTCCGTTCAGACGTTGTAGTGTCGCACTCGCGCTTTTTAGTGTCGCAACGCAAAGCGCGTCTCAGCGTCGTTTGGTGCGGTCGCGGCCAGGCTTAAATCCTCCCAGCTATCTTGTCATTCCGACTACAGGCTTGGCGCGGAAAGTTTGATTTCCTTTAGTTCTGCGCAGGCCTGAACTTTCTGAGCCACAGATAGCGATTTGGTTGAGAAAGGATCTGCAGACTGAGCGCAGGCACGCGGCGCGCTCTTACATCCTGCTGCAGTACAAACGAGTGCGAGTCGTCCGAGGTAGAAGCGAGCTGTCTGACAAACTGATTTCTAAGAATAGCACAGAATTCAGAAAATAACCAGATGCTTTCCAGAGTTCCAACATTTAAATCAGTCACAAAAATCTGATTTTCTGGGACGAAAGCCATAAAGCTGCAAAGACGGTTCACTAAAACTTTTGAACGTGTTCATCACTGCTGAGATAGGTCGCCATAAACAACAGATCCATATTTCTATTGTACGCTAACTCATACTTTTAGTTATGATTTGATAGCTCGTTTTCTTTGCATCTGTAAGTGGATTGTTGAAGGTTTGCAGGGTAATTCTAATGAACACAGTCTCTGCTGTAATAGATGGCACAATGCTACAGAGCACTGTTTTCGCCAGGACATTTATGAGTGAGCCGTTATCCTCCTGGCTTTGCGTCTGCTAAGATCATGCAATGGCTTCATGCATCGGACACTTGCACTGTTACGCACGGGTGACTTTGAATATTTATTTCATGGCACCGAAGGTTGAAAGTGAATTAACAATTAATAAAGAAGTCTGCTGCCAGTTTATGGCGCCGTTTTAAAAAGACACCAGTGCGGAGCTTTAGTTTACCAGCACCGACCGACACAGAGTAATGGGTCCAATACGCTGTATTTTTTTCACATCCGGTTTGAACCCGCATGTGAGCGCCAAAGAAGAACCACAGATCGGCTTGATCTGCAGATTATCTCGCTCGGGGAATGAAGCCCCAGGACTCATTCTAATACACCGGATTATGAGCTTTTGTGCTTTCAGCATGGCATCAGAGTGCCGGCTGTGGAGCTTTTCCACTGGTATAGATTCGCCAAGGTGGCCGATCAGCGCGCAAGGTAAGTCAAATGTGCTCAGTGGATTTGTGCTGGCTCGGCTCTGAATGCGGAGATGAGGGGAGGTAGCTGAGATCGTTCTCCGGTGCTTCTTCTTTTCAGACGTGACCTTTCGGTCTAAATGGCATCTTTTATGAGGCTTTCTTTGTCACGCTGGCAGAGACTTGTCTGCGCCGTTTTCTCCGAGGATGCACCTGGTAGCTGAAACTTTGTCTCTTTTGATTTCCTCCTTGCTAGTCCCTGAACAGCAGCTGCTTTAAAACAAGCAAAAAGAGAGGCCCTTGCACTGTTCGAGACGGCGTTGGCACCGTTTTCCACGTCTTTAATGTTCCATCGCCCTTTGTCCACGATACAATATGGCCACTGTAAAGCATGACGTTTTGCAATAATAAAGCACAAGTTCAATGACGTGACACTGGGCTAAAAGCGCAGCGCGGGCCGGACGAGCCAAACACATCCCTGCGTTTGTTTTGTGCACCCGCAGTCAATTAACAGCGAGGCCTGGTCGCCGCGCCTTGATAAGCCAATTAAATTTATGTCTTCTATTTTTTCTATGGAGAGAAAAGAGCTGCGTTCTCTACTCGTCCGACGATTTTCTTACCATCACCTGGTGCTTTCCCCACAAGAGAGTAAACCAAGTGGGCCTGAATCATGCGGCTGTCATAGTCCCGCACCATTGTTTCTCGCTTCGATCACTCATTACCGGGATGTAACAAATCCTCGATTAGCTATGTTTTGTGTCATATTTTCATCCCCCGAGATTAAGCAGATGCTGCGATTGTAAAATCCAAACTGTAGGGCTACTCAAGACTGAAAGAGAGACGGACACTTGGTTGCAAGAGAGGGGAAGAAAAAAGCTTTGGGCACATCTTCAGAGGAATAAAACATCTAGGAGCCATAAACAGACTTCAACCTGCTCTATTTCAGCCTTTGTGTTGTTTGTGAATAATTAATGTTAATAGGGACAGGTTTGTATACTTTGAATGCAGGACCACAGGTGCGGAATGACAGGATGAATAACCGGCCCTGATTTTTGCCAGAGCTCGAGGGCTCTTGTCCAGGGTCTCCAAGCTGATGGAAAATATTGTCATGTCTTTGATTCGCAGCATTACTTTCACCGAGAACAAAGCCTGGTGATGAAAAGCTTATGTTGGAGTGAAACGGGCGATGACGGTGGCCGCTTCAGAGTCCTGAAAGAAAGAGAAAGGGGCCGAGTCAATGGCAATGCGCGCTTCTGGTTTTGTGCGCAAGTGCTCCATCTAACTCAAATAAAGGAGCCTTTCCAACTTTTAAAGGACCACTTTTTGCCTTTAATAAAGGCTAGACGGCTGTAGCCATTAAGCATATGGTGCTAAGGCGCTGGTCTTTTGTCCCCGTAAAGCCCTTGAGATACTAACTTGTGTTCCTTCCTGGATATTTAACTTCTCAAAAGCTCTAACTTTATGCGCTGGCAACAAGTGGCTCCGGGGCGCACGAACAGCTTTCCCAATTGAGAAAGCAGGGTGGCAAATACAGAAGACCGAGTGGATAAATTATTACCTCTGGACTGTATTTCTTTGTGGCGGCGCCTGGTGTACATTTAAGAAAAATTATTTTCCATTTTTGACCGCAGAGTGGAGAATTTAAAGGGGTCGAAGTGTTATTTTGGCGCATGAATATTACTAACAGTACACGCAGAGACTGGAGCTGAAACGAGCGGAGTAATTTCAACTGTCTTACAGCGCTAGAGTCAAATAAGACGAGTCACACAGAAATGGCACTTTAGCAGCCGCCTGTGATAAACTGTATTTGTCAGAGTAGTGCATTAGATGGCGCTGTACAATGAGCCGCCAATTCCAGTTAGAAGCTGTAACTAAATAAACTCGAATCCAAAAACCTCCTTGCGAACGTCCCGTTTAACTCACACTTTAGGTATTAACCCTGCAGTTGGTTTCGTCGGGTTCGTGCGTAAAAGTGTACCTTTGCTGTTTGGTTTTACTGCGCAATGGTGCGTTTACTGCTCAGCCGAAAAGGACAATGCTCATGTAAGTCCATGAAAATATTTACGAGAAGTATCTGAATAATAAACTGTAGCGATCCGCCTGGTGGAGGCAGCTGATATTGACCTCGGTGTGATTTCAGGTGTCTTTCGTAAGACGATGCATCACACAACGTACTTGGAATGCAGTCACCAACCGAAGAGACACAATGTACACATTTTAGGAAGAGTTTTTAAAGTGACCTTTTGCTTGAATTTTTATGTTCTACAAACTCACGTGTCTAATCTGAAGCAAAGCGCGTGTTAATTTTTTTTTTGCATTTTGATGGGAGCTGTGGGTATCTCCATATGATACACGCATTTGTTGAAAACGAGACATTTATTCATTAATTTACTTATCACTATTTCACCTCCTGCTCGGGGGAAATATCACTCAAAATGTCAGCTGTCAATAAAACTCGATCTTGTTTGGTTTTATGGGCATTTGTCGTCCAGTCAATAAATAAATAAATAAATAAATAAATAAATGTGTGTGTGTGTGTGTGCGCGCGCGCGCGCGCGCGCGTGATATAGCCAGCTGGCCGTCTCTGGCCTCTGAAAACCCCCCTGGTGGACGGAACACGGCGGCCTGACCTCCGCGCCGGAGGACGGGAGATGCGCCTTTGACTGAATTAGCCATAAAGACGTCTTGCTATGATCTTTGTTGCTCCTGAAAGCAAAGTGGATATGAGCGGCATTGTGCACAGCTTTTGCGTGCCCCATCATGAAATATTACAGTCTATTCACAAGGAAGCTCCTTTGAAAAGATATGGAAATGAAGCAGACTGGACTGACTTGGAAGAAAATGTCATGGCGACGATGAATCGAAACTTATAAACGGACAAGAAGGCACCAACTTCTTGCGTTTTCGGAGAAATCTAAAAGTCTTCGAATTCAGTTGGGATGCTGGAGGCTGTGTGATGTCCAGAGGAAAAGCTGTAATTGCTCAGCCTACATGAGCTGACAAATGATCGTAAATTATCATTTTTTTTCTTAAAAAATCCCCGAATAACTCAACAAAAAGTGATAAATTACAAATATGCTAATTTTAGTCATGGCCGTTTATACGTGTGCGTCTCCATCCATCTCCTACATTCTGAGCTGCTGATCCCCGTCGCGCGCTAGAGGACACTCAACCCGTTTAGTCCGAGATTCTTTGTTCACTTTCAGCCTCCAGGGAAGGTTTTTTTCTTTTAGTTTTTATACCCCGGACCCTCCACCCCATCCCTTACTCTGTCAGTTGCCAGGATTCAGAGGTGCAAAAGCATGCATCATTTTTCACCAGCTCTCCGTTTTGATATCGACAAAAGCTGCTGCTATGGAACAGCCTCTCCGCTTGTTCGCTGGCTTGAACTTCACTGATGTCCGACTGCTCTCTTTTCCTCGCCTGAACGCGACGCAGCGGGGATGGATTTGCAAGACAAATGCAGCTGTGTGTGAGAGAGAAAGTCAAGTGGCACAAAAAGGCCGTTTCAGTCAGCCGATGGGATGGAGAAAGTCAGCATTATGCGAACGTCAAATCAATCAAAAACAAAAGCCTGCATGCAGAAAATAATGAGTTTATGGTGCTGAAATGGCAGCTTATTTTTGGTCGGATTGGAAAGACTGGAGGTAAAGTATTGGTAGTGGTGATTAAAAAAAAATCAGTTTCATCCACAGCTTGTCAAGTGGCATTGCTCTGGCGTCGACGGACACATTCAGATATTCTTTCCGCATTTCTTTCTGTATGAAAAGGGGAAGCAGTGGGGGTGAAAGTGTAGTACCGGTGATTTTTGAATACTTGGATAAGCTGAAGAGGTGAAATAAAAGCACCAACACTGTAAATACCCATAACTGAGAGTGTGAGGTAACTAAGTTTTTTAGTCTCTAAATGATCTGCAGAGTTATCAGCGAAAAAGAGAAAATTATATCAAAACAGCTAGGTTACAGTTTGGTTGTTTTTTGTAAAAAAAAACAACAACAACAACAACCCCAAAATCCCCCAGTCTTGTGCTGTGCTGCGCTGTGCCGTTCACGGAGTACAGAAACCAGACTCATATCTCAAAGTGTACATTGATGTAATCAGAGGCTGCACAAAACCTATGGAAATATATATATGTATTCACCGCGCGTAATCCTGTGTTTTATTGTCTCGTAATCAATTCCAAGAATCACTGACTCAAACTGCAAAGAGTAATGTGAAAGAAGTTTCTCCGGTTATAAAGGAAAATGAACTTCTGCGCTGTGCAAGTTAAAAAGTAGAAATATTAAAGTAAAAGTGCACCAAGAATATGTTTCCCGAACCCTATGTGAGGCAATAAAAAACTTTGTCATCATCAATGGGTTTAAATGTAGTCATCAGACATTTTCTTTTTCGTTTGCCTGCAGCTGAACCCAGCTATGATGTAAGTCAGATCTTCGGTGGCTGGTGGCCAGTGCCGACTGGGACAGCTTCCAGCCTCAGAGGACTGCGATTAACCCAGGAGCGGTCAAACTCGGCAGGACGCCCTCCACAACCAGCCACAGCTATTTATCCACTTTCCAATGAAACCAATTACTTTTACAGAAAGCCCCAGCGCCAACATTATATGTGTTGTTCTTGCAGACCAAAAGAGTATGGCTTTGAAAAGAGAGCCAGCCATGAAGTAGGAAACCCTCCTGAGCTGCTCCAGCAGGCTGTAAAATATACCTAAAGTCAGTATCCATGGAGACTACTTGGTGTGTGAGAGCCGCCTGGACGATACACGTGGATATTATTACTACTGCTATTTACTGTTCTTTGTCTTTTACTTGTTATTGTACAGAGTTAGTTTTTACACTGTTCCCCTGGGATTAATACACGATTCAGATTCTGATATCAGAACAGTAAAAGTGTTGGAGTTGCCACGAATTTCCTTCACGGAGCTACCAGAAGAAATGTTCTTAATGTAAATCTGCTTACACCTTGTTTTTATTTATTTATTTATTTTACAATGTGCTTGTTGCAGGACATCACAGCTTTTAACAAATTCAGGCATTTTAGCTTCTTTTTAAAAAAAAATCAATTGAAGTATTTAAACAGTTGTAAAAGTCACAGCACGTTAACTTCACAGAACCTTCTCAGTCATTTTCATCTTCATTTCACTATGAAGGTGATCTTGCAGAAACAGGGAAATGCAAGCGCAAGCGCTTTTCCACACAAACTGTGTAAGAAAAATCTAGAAAACACATCCAGTTATTGTTTGACACATTAAGGACGCACTACTTCTTCCATTAACACTGAGCTGTGTAAGTGTAAATGTTCTTTTTTTTTACTGCTACTCGAGTAAGTTTCAGTCTGATTTTCACAGATGCAAGACCTCGAGCCAATTAACTTTAATTTATCATTATTATAATTTAATATTAATAAAAATATAATTTTATCATTTTCTAATGGTTATTTGTTGTGTAAAAATTTCAAGTGATTATATGACTCATAAACGCACAGAAAATGCTGCAACCAACACTGCAAAGTGCTGACAAACACAGGAAACCAAATAGCTTAAATAACACAAACCAACCACAGTGGTTGCCCCGGGTAACATGTTCAAATTGCTTTTGGCAACTGACTTGCTCTGAAAAACACCCAAAGACGTTGAGTGCACTGAAGTCTTACAAATGTTAACTTCTCAGACTGTGTGACTAAAGATCATTTCTACTTTGTTTGGTGCTGATTAGCATTTTCCTTTACTGCTGAACTAAACTCTATGACACTCCATTTAAGGCCTTTCTTGACATTAGAATCCACAGGTAGCAGTAAAATGAGGGGGCATATTTTTTAAATTATGTTGACAAGGTGGTTTTTTTCTGCATCTGTCCAATCAATGTCATGTTAAAGTGTTGTTATTAGGTTACTAGTCGTAAGTAAGGAAAGGATGAGGACAGCAGACTCGGCTAATAAAGCAGTCATATCACTGATCTCTGGCCGGGCTAATTGACAGACACATGAAGAGAAAACTACTAATTGATTATAGGCTTGTCCTATTCTAGCGCAGGAGGTGACTGATGGAAAATGTGAACTGGCCTGAAAGGCGTTTTGTGCCTAGGTCTAGGTTTGGATTTCTGTTTTGATGAAATATTTTCCGCACAGTGAGTTCCTGCTTGAAATTTCTACGTACTTTAAGGCACAATAACAAAAGTGGTGTTTTTTATGGTTATTTGTGTGTCTTGACAGTTGCGCTGTCACTTAGCAGAGGGTCTCCAGGCCCATTGAGCTTATATCCAATTATAGAAGTATTTACTTTTAACCAAGTGAAGCCTGAACCATGAAATGTTTCTTTGAAACTGGGATGTTTACTGAACCTTCTGACCGATAAAAAATAAATAAATAAATGAAATATCAGTTTGCATGTATGAGCATTGATTTGCATAAATTCTGCTACATCTGACTGTATACGTCAGGCTTTTCAGGAACAATTATACTAAGTAGGGGTCCCACAAACCCATGTATTAAACACAATACTCTCGGCTTTACTGGATCAGCTTTTCTATTCTAATCTGGTTTGAATGTACAGATGAGTGTAACTGCACAGTGTGCCCATCACTGCCTGTTGTTGTCTGCCTCTGAGCTGAACCAGTTTAGTTGCACTTGATAGACTTTAAACAACAATAAAGCTCAAATACTGTGAGGACAATCCCTAAGAAAATGTTAAGGATTGTGACATTTAACTTGTGCTTTTGTTTTCTTATAGCCTAAATTATTGTTAACAAGCTGATCTTTGCTAGATAGCTCAGGCAGTGTCCAGCCCAGTGTCACAGACATCGAACTGATGGCCAAGAAACATTACAGACATTAACACAATTTTCCATTTAGCAATATTTTGCTCACTGTGACGCAATGTTTTGGAAGGATGTTCAAACAATAGTCATTCAATCACACAAACGACTATGATTTACATTTCAGGAACGTCTCGCACATTTAAAACACTTTAATTCTTTTTTTCTATTAAATTATTGCAATTCATAAAGATTTCAGGTACATATTTGCTTTGTTTACACTGGTTATCTCTCTTGAAGAATTTAGCATGCTATGACCCACAGGCCACCACACCGAGCATATATGCAATGGTCTTAGTTAGCATGAAACAATGCACCATGTAGAGTTGTATTTGCAGTTCTGGGGACCTTCACTACTTATTTAGAAATGAGAAACGTGTGTTTTACTAGGCTTGTTTCCAAATCGTTCAATCAGTCAGCTAGTGCAGGGCTGTGAGCGAACATGGAATTTTCCTTTTGATGTCACTCCTTATCTTAAACCTCATGCTGGAAACTTTTCAAACTAGGGAGAACTCTTTCTCATTATCCTCACTGCACTTTGTTCATGATATGATACGTAACAGAAAAAAACAAATATTCACTTTAGGGGTTTCCAAAAATCAGAGTTCATCCTTTCCAAAATTCTTTGGATGCCAAAAAAAATGATGGCCTGCTAATGGACAACATTCTGAAGCAAAAGGCAACTCATCATCACCACGTCACCATCATCTTCTCTCAGCTTTACCAAGCAAAGCAAATTGATTTCACCATCATCTAGAGTAACAAGCACTGTGCTGTTCAGCAGTCCCAAGGCTCCCACTGTGTCCTTAAACTATTCATTGAGCTTTCATTGACTTCCGGGTTGATTAACATTGTTTTTCCACTCCAGTTGAGCTGAAAACATCTATTGCAATGAATGAGTAAAAGTGCCTTCTGCTGTACTCGTAGCAAACAGCAAACAGCCAGTTCTTTGATGTCTGACTGAAAGAACTGGTCTAACTTCCCAACTTGTGCAACATAAAATATCTCTTCTTCACATAATTTGCATTCTTGTGTTTCTCCATTTTACTTCTTAAATGTCACATCATCTATTTTGCTGTTTGTATTGCAAAGTTAATCTCTATAGATCCACTTTTAACTCCACCACATTTGTGATTTTTGAAACGTAGGTCAAATAGTTTTTTGCTGTTCTAAGAAAACAATGTTAATATATAGAAAATGGCCTTGTTTTTGCAGCACAGGGTAGCTTCTAGTGAACGCCCTGTAGATTTATTGTGCAGTGTTATTCTTAATACAAAACTTTTTAGTGAATGCCCCATCAGTGCTCATCTTACAACTCCAAGACCATGCTGTTCCACTTAACCACAATTCGTTTTACTTAAAAAAAAAAAAACCCATTGGTTCAACCCCATCACAAGTGATTTTTTTGTTACCTATCAAAGCGAATGTTGGGTTCAACCCATGGGAGGGGCAACATGACATTTCCACGGAGGCGTCTAAACAGGTCAGCCTAGGAAACCATATAGTCCAAAGCAGTGGGAGGAGGACACTTTGAACCAACACCGTGTAACTGAATCTAAACCATTGGTTAAACCCTTTCAGCAGTGCAGGAACAGGGAGAGATTTAACAATGCAATACCATTCATGGGCTAACACAGCCCCAGCAGAATGACCAGGGAGGGGTTTTAATCAGGCAGAAAGGCTCTTAGTGAGCCGGCCAGTTCGTCAGTCAGTCAGTCAGTGAGTCAGACTACACAGGCTCTTGCTCCCAGATCTACACACCTACATCTATCCCTCTGTGTTTGTTTTGGATTGTGTGATGCTTGAATCTGTCATTCTTTCAGAGAGCTTGAAGAATAAAAAAAATGTATAGGCGCTTCAGAGATGTGATAAAGTGAAAGGAGATGGAGAAAGGGGAACTGAGAGCCAGTCTGCCCTCAGCTTGACCTGCAGCTTTCAGGGGGCTTGAACACATCAGAAATCCTATTGTGGGTGGTGATTAATTGAGAGTGATAACTTACCATGAACAGAGATTGTTATGGGCTTTAATGCGGTAGGCCTGGCTTTTTAAACGCTGCTTTCACATAGCTTTGTAGTCCAGCATATGGGCCCAGACGTATTCACTGACAAAAGACGAATGGAAATTTATCACGCTTGTACGTCCTGCTAACAACGTGTTCTCTCTTTTTATTTAAATCCTGATTCTCTTTAAGACTTACTTGCTTTTAAACTGAAACTCCTGATGGGAAAACACATTCATATGGCAGTGATAACATATATTGGTTACAACTATGGTAAAATCTAGGATACTTTGTTCAAGATGTATTAATATGTTACAAAGTTTTCCTTTAACTGATCTGCTAATAAAATGTCATACATGAAAAAAACACCTCAGGTTCGAAGTGCGCTCAAGCTGCCTCTGTGGTCGAATCACTAGTTAAACAAAGAAATTGCAGATTTTTGGTGTTTCCACTTATAGTTTGAGTTACTTGAGCTTGAACTAGACAAAAAACATTTTTCAATTCAATTTCATTTATATAGCACCAAACCACAACAGCAGTCATCACAAGGTGCTTCATATTGTAAGGTGGAGAGAAAACCCTAACAATCAAATGAGCCCTTTTGAGCAAGCATTTGGCAACACTGGGAATGAAAAACTACTTTTTAACAGGAAGAAACTGCAGAACCAGGCTCAAAGAGATAAGCTAAAGGCTTTTCAGGGAGTTTTTGGGACAAGCTGATAGCAATGAATTGCAATAGTCGAGCCTAGTAATACATTTATTAGTAATAAATCCATGTTAGTTTTTCAGCACTACTCTGAGACAGGATGTGTCTAATTTTTTTGAAAATGCACAAATGGAATATATGAGAACTTCTTATTCTTTGCTCAATCGAGCATGAACATTGTCACAAATTATTTTTTGTGACTAAGAATTAGATTTTTATAGTCTTTTATAGTATTGTGAAATTCAACTAGAAACCATTGAGAAGTTGTCACAAGTTATCTTTAGCAATGTTAAGTTTTTATTAGTGTGTGCTCAAATATCCGACTTTAGGTGACAGTTTTCAAATTCTTTTCATACATTTCCTCCCCAGTACTAACTTTTTTATTAATGTATATGTCCCAAGTTACAGATCCTGAATAATTGTGATGTTAACAAAGGCTCAAGCTTTTAATTTTAGTAGTTTAGTTTCTGAGACATTCATATTCAAACATTGCTACAGATTTTAATGTGTGGGTCCTGAAGGTGAGTGGACAGATCAGTTTTCAGAAAACGATATATTTGAAAAGTCTTTGATATATCAAACTAAAGTTTCACAGCAATCATAACAAGGTGGTCGAGAGGAAGAAGGCCTGTGCAGATTTGAAAATGAATGACCTTTACCTCTTTTGAGTGTTACTATGTTAACCTTACCATTTTCAGCACTTGGTCCCGTTTTTATTCATTTTACATCTTAATTGTTTGCCACATATAAATCAAAACTTTTAAACATAATTTAGTGAGTGGTTTGAACAACCTGTTCTCAAACAACTTGTTCAAAGATGCATTTCTTAAGCAGTCTGAGTCTTTCATTTAACAATTTGGCATAAAAGGCACTTTTTCTGCTGTGCCCCTCTGTCCAAACTGATGACTACATGCAAAAATAGAAATCAATTTTGGCTTAAACAAGATTGTCATAAGTTTAAAAAAAGAGCCTCAAAATAAAGTTGTAATCACACAGCAGTGAAGTGCTGTGTCTTAGCTGTTTCACTGGAGTACCACCACTGTAGATATGATTACATTTAATTTAATTTGATTTATATAGCGCCTATTCACAACACCTGTTGCCTCAAGGTGCTTTATTATTGTAAGTTAAAGACGTTACAATAATAGAGAGGAACCCTAACATTAAAAAAAGCACCTATGGTGACAGTGGGAAGGAAAAACTCCCTTTTAACAGGAAGAAACCTCCTGCAGAACCAGGCTCAGGGAGGGGCGGGGCCATCTGCTGTGATTGGTTGGGAATGAGGGGAAAAGAAGAGAGAAGAGAGACAGGACAGAAAACACAATGGAAAAAAGACGGAGTTTAATAACTGATTGACTGATTAATTAAATACAGTATGAGGTGTATAAATGCTCTTGGAATGAAAAGTGGAAGCCCCCCCCCCCCGAGCAGTTTAGGGTCACTCATGCTCCTGGGTCAGCTGGTAGATTTTTAGGGAGTGTTTGGAGCAATCTGATAATAATGCAATAAATGTTTGAAATCATCACTCTGAGACAGCAACGTTGCTCAAAGTCTTGCTGGAGGCCAAGGTGATGCCAACTAAAGCAAACATGAGTTTAGATTACAACAACATCAGCTTTACCTGAATTTAGAAGTAGGAAACATCCAGGCCTATATGTCTTTTACACATGCCTGTACTTGTACTACAGTGATATCAGCCGTGGCTCAGACCAAAGTCCTGTCAGGGATTAAACAGACTGAATGATAGAAGAACAGGAAGACAAGCAGCAGCAGAGTAAAGTGGACCTTTTTCTGGAAACATACATACAATGTTTGAATGTTTGTTCTTGGCTTTTCAGCTTTTCAGCAGTGTCAGGACCTTGGAGTCTTGTCTGCTGGCTCTTATCTATTCCAGCTCAATTACTGATGTGTCAGCAGTGATCTATGACCTGAGAAGGGAGGGGGAAGGAAAGATTGAGACCTGGCTGGAGCTGGCCTAGGACCACATGGTTGGGTCATTGTGGGTGAGCGTGTGACTCCCTGCGTATATGGACTGGGGTAATGAGAGGTGACCTAAAACTGGTGGTGGAGGTGGTGTGTATGTGGAGGGGGTGGGTAAAGTTGTGGGCAGCAAGCCCAATGGGTCACATCTTTTAGGTCATTAAAAGCTGGAGGCCAGTTGCTTTCTCAATGGTGATTGCCCTCTAGCATGCTCCTCTTGACTTCGACTTGACTGCAGCCCTGGGTAAAAAGTAGAGCAAACATGCAGAGTCACACAGCTTTGTTCACAGGCAGAACAAATACAGTGATAGATGGCTTGCTATATGCTGAGCAGTTTGTTTTTTCAATGTCTGTGCTTGTGCCTAGAATCAAGGGTTAGTGCAAAACATTTTCACACTTACACTAAAAACACAGAAAGAGGTAGCAAGTGAAGGTAGAGGCAAGGATGGAAACTAAAGCAGGAAGATTGTTGCACAGAGTTCAGGGAGTCAAGTCATCTTTATTTATACAGCACATTTAAAAGACATCAAGTGTCGGCCAAAGTGCTGAACAGAGGGATAATATAATAAAAAGAATTAAAATAGATAAGATGAAAACATTATAGAAAACATTGTAAGACATCCATATGTTTGTAAAAAAATCTGTGTACATGCAAACATGCACATACATATACAAAAGTGTACACATTCACACACAAGCACACATATGTGAACATAAAATACGTGTATAAGTATACACATGCAAACATCATCCAATGAGACCAGAATAGCTAAAACAGAATAAAAGAGGTGTCAGAGAGCTCCAAAAGCCTTGGAAAATTTGAAAGGCCTTCAGATTCGATTTGAAGACTTCCAAGGTTGAGGAGGATTTTATAAAAAGGGGAAGACTGTTCCAGAGTCTCGGGGCGGCAATGGAGAAAGCCCTGTCACCTTTAGATTTGAACTGGGAGCGTGGAACTAAAAGCATCTGACTGGAGGAGCGCAGAGTTCGAGTGGGTAAGTGCAGGCTAAAGAGATCTGAAATGTAATCTAGAGAGCTTTAAAAACAAATAATAAAACCTCAAAATCAATTCTATATTTAACTGGTAGCCAATGTGTATCGGAGTAATACTCTCTCTCTTTCTGGTACCCGTCAACAGTCTTGCAGCTGCATTTTGAACAAGTTGCAGGCGGGACAGGCTTGAGTGACAGATGCCTAAATAGAGAGAGTTCCAACGTCAAGGACAAAAGGTTTCAAACTTGTTCAGGTTATAAACCTCGTGTTTATTCTCCCTAGCAGTAAAACACTTTTATGAAAACACTGAATAAAGAATTATTTTCTTGAAAAAGGCTAAATTGTACATCAGTATTGAATATTACATAAAATAAACTATATATAATGACAGTGATGCAGAAATGTCTGCATGTGTCACAGAGCCACGGCTCAGTGTCTAAATGAGCCTCACAGGCCTGAATGTGTGTTTGAAGCCATTTATAATTGTTAACGTGTTTGATCTGCTGCTCACCACAAATAAGCACAAGCAGAAACTTTGGACTTTTAACGGTATTTTCATAAGTTTTACAGCTTTTCCTAATGATAAAAACCTCCTTATGGCCGTTCATAAAACACTAGGTAACTAAGCCATAAACAATGAAATGGCAGAAAAGTTTCTGTTTTTCAGTTTCTGCTACAGAAATCATGTATAAAAACAGTTAAAATGTAACTTCTTTACACTGACAGAAAGAGGAGTTTCAGTGGCTACTCAAGATCACAGTGGGCTGTATGTGGCCCATAATGTAAAATAAGTTTGACACCCCTACTCTAGACAGAGGAAGGATGACAAGGGTGGTGGCGGAACGAGGAAGTAGAGAATATTCCAGTGATGACAAGAAAAAGTGGGATCGCTGAATAAAGGAGACAGGAGTACTGAAAGGCTAGGTGTGAAAATGAGTGACCAAACAAAAAGGCTTATAATGAGTTGTAGGTAAGGCTGGACACTGAGCAAGGAGAGACTGGTTTTTATTGACTTGTATATGAGTAGGCAGAGAAAATGAGCTGGAAAAGATGCACCGCAGAGCTGCTGAGAAGATGAGAGGTGCACTTTGAGGACAGGATGAATGTAGAACATTAGAGTGCTGCCAGGCAGGAGGAGAAGAGGAAGACCTTAGTGAAGATTAAGTGAAGGAGGACATGCTGAGGGTTGGTGTGAGGTTCAGGCATAAGATGTGCTGTGGCAACCCCTAATGGGAGCAGCCGAGGGGAAAAAAAAGCCTGTTGACCCACTTCCAGCACGCTTTTTCAGACATTGATATCTGAGAAATACTTCAACATGAATATCCCCAAAACAGTTCAATTTGATTCAGTTTTATTTAAATAGCACCAAATGACAACAACAGTTGCCTCGAGGTACTTTTTATTGTAAGTTAAGACCCTACAATCACTGGATCAGGATCCGTAATGTGGGACAGATAAATCAAAAACATTTTTCACAAATTGGGTCAATAAATACATTTAAAAAATCAACTTGTCTTGTGTGTCTGAGTACACACTTTTTGGGCTGGCGTTTTCTCTGACAGCTTCAATCAAAATTAGAAACGATGCTCAGAGACTGAGAGAACTAATAGTGCTGCCTGTTGAGCAGTTAGTTTCCAAAACACGTTATTCATGGTTGCATACAATTTTAGACTGACGTGGGTCAAAGCCTGGCATAGCCTGTAATGACGGACACATTTTATGAGTGAGCTTGGCTTTAAGTGACTTACAGGCTTCTTTGAAAAATACCTTCTTATATCCAGGTTCTTCCTTTTTGCTGCCATCCTCCTCTCTTCCCTGCAGGTCCTCACAGCGCAGGCTTGTTGCTGCTAAAACTAAACAGGGCTCCCTGAAAGGCTCAGCCAATCACATTGGCCATATTTGTCACATGAGGTAGGACTCCAGTAGAGAACGTAATTGAACTTGGGTTGGTTTTTCTTTACTCAAAGAGATCAAATTATTGGTGGGGACAATTCAATAATCGCTGGATATTGGTGGGGACATGTCCCTTCTGTCCATGCCAAATCTACGCCCTTGGGATAAACCTATATATGGTGTGTCGTAATGAATTGCTCCACAACACTGCACAGGAAAAATGATTCCCCAGGCTTCCTCTGGGGCTGTCTCTTCACACAGGATCTTCTTGTAGACATTTTTAAGAGTCTTGATAACAGATAATAATCTAATCTGCTCCAATTAATCAGCTGGCTTCTGTGCATCGGATAGCTAGGTTTAAGGTGTTAACTTCCATATTGACCGGTGGGGGGTGGGCTTAAACATTTATCTGCCTGAGTCATGTAAGCTAACTCATTAAGCCCACAAACCAATTATCACTAAGTCAATATCAGGCGTGCAGATTATTGCAGTTAACTAAGTTAACAAGTCAGTGTGAGTATCAGGAGGATATAGTGATGAACTTTGCTTGTTTCTCAGTTCACAAGCCCAAGAAAAGCAGAAACAAACAGAAACAAACAGAAAATAAACACTGCTCAAAAATTATAGCAAAATGTTTAAAATTCTGGGATAGTGATCTGGTCATGAGGACTGCAGTTTGACACCCTTGGGCTAGGGTCACTGTCACTAATCGTAGCATAAGGTGATTCTTGGACCATACAGAGGTTGCACAGGTAGGTCAACCCCCCAGGGATGCCACAGCAATACCTGCCATTGCCACAAGGTTTGATGTGTCTCAAGAACATGGAAGAGATTCCAGGAGAAAACCAGTAATACTAGGAGAGCCGGACAAGGCCGTAGAAAGTCCTCATTTTGCAAAGTAGGAACAGGATCAGCACTGCCAGAGCAACAGAATGACCTCCAGGAGGCCTTATTACAACAGTCTAATCAAACCTCCAACTCAGAAAATAACAGCAACTATATCAAATTTGGCACAGCAAACATAGCAGCAATGACTCATCCAATGTGCTATGCTTAGTGTTAAAAACTGTCTGTGGCCAGAGCAGTCTGAAATCTGAGCTCATAGTAACTGTATGAACATTCCTTTAGAAATAAAATACAACAACTTTGGAATATTTCACACCAGTATACAGGAAATAAGGAACTGTTTAATGTTGTGGTTGGAGAACCTTGCACTGGGACCAGAGTAGAAAGTGTCCACAAAAAGAGAACATGATTCCAGTGTTTCTCTTTCTGAATGACTGCAGAGAAATCCAGGCAGAAGAAATAATCTCAATGCATACATGTTTTGTGTGGCTGCATGCAGTCAGTGTGAATGCATTTTTCTGTGTGGCCAAGAAGACAAATGAAAGCTTAAGTGAATCAGTGTGGTGCCGGTAGTATGAATATTCATTGGCTGAGTGAAAAGCTGGATGAGATGAGTAGGGCTTAATGGAACCTGCACCTGGCAAATCTGTTTATATCAAAATGTCCTGCAGTGAAAAGAAAGTGGAAGAAACCGGTTTGCATAGAAGTGTGGACATGCGTGTGGTACAGTACAGCCACTGCTGGAGAATTGAATGTCTATCAGAATCAGAATCAGAATCAGAATCAGAATCGCATTTCTTGGCCATGTATGTGCGCAAACACATACAAGGAATTTAGTTCCGGTAGATGGTGACTCTCAAGCACAGCAATGTAAATCACAACAATATGTAAACAAACACAATGCACACACACACACACACACACACACACACACACACACACACACACACACACACACACACACACACACACACACACACACACGTCTCTCTCTCTCTCTCTCTCTCTCTCTCTCTCCCTACATATATATATATCTGGACTGGGCTAAAAACACCACAGCACTTTACAGGAAGGGCCAGAGTCGTCTCTATTTTTTGAGGCGACTGAGGTCCTTCAACATCTGCCAGAAAATGCTGAGGATTTTCTATGAGTCTGTGGTGGCCAGTGCGATCCTCTATGCTGTTGCATGCTGGGGGAGCAGGCTGAGGGTCGCAGATGCCAACAGACTTAATAAACTGATCCGTAAGGCCAGCAATGTTGTGGGGATGGAGCTGGACTCCCTCAAGGTGGTGTCGGAGAGGCGGATGCTGTCCAAGATAAAGACAATGTTGGATAACACCTCCCACCCACTCCATGACATGTTGGTCAGTCACAGGAGCTCGTTCAGTGAGAGACTGAGATTACCGAAAAGCACCACTGAACGACACAGGAAATCATTCCTGCCTGTGGCCATCTCCCTGTACAACGCATCCACTTAACACACTGTTTGCTGCTACAACTACACATGTTTCTTTTCCAAATATTTATTTATGAGTGACTTATGTATGTATGTATGTATATATATGTATATATTGTACTATTCTTAGTTAGTGTATTGTCTGTCTTGTCTTAATGTTGGTTTATAATGGAGCACTGTAACAAAAAATAATTTCCCCCAGGGATCAATAAAGTATTCTGATTCTGATTCTGATATGTGTGTGTGTGTGTGTGTGTGTGTGTGTGTAATGTATATATATATATATATACACGTACACATGCACACGTATAAACCAACTGAAATAATCTAAATCTTATACACATAAAATACATGATGACATAAGTGAATGAATACTACAGAATGTACATAAGGTGCAGTTGCAGTCTGGCAGTGGGAGCAGTGTGATAGTTCAACCGTTTAGGAGGGAGCTGGCGAGGGGAAAGAAACTGTTCCTATGTCGGGTGGTCCTGGTCTGCAGCCTTCTATACTGTCTGCCAGAGGGCAGCAGGTCAAAAAGTCTGTGTCCAGGGTGTGAGGGGTCTGTGATGGTTTTCCCTGCCCTGAACCTCCCTGGTTTTTGGGAGGTACAGGTCCTGGATGGAGGGCAGGGGAGCGCTGATGATCCTTTCTGCTGCCCGTACAGTCCGCTGCAGTCTGCTCCTGTCCTGTTTAGTGGCTGCACCACACCAGACTGTGATGGAGGAGCACAGGACAGACTCAATGACTGCAGGTTAGAACTGGATCAGCAGCTCCTGTGGAAGACTGTACTTCCACAGTTGTCTCAGGAAGTACATCCTCTGCTGGGTCTTTTTGAGGATGGAGGAGATGTTGGTCTCCCACTTCAGGTCCTGGGAGATGGTGGTACCCAGGAACTTGAAGATCTCCACAGTTAATACCAGGCTGTCTGATATGGTGAGGGGGAGCAGTGTTGAGGGATGTCTCCTGAAGTCCATTGTCATCTCTACAGTCTTAAGCATGTTCAGCTCCAGATTGTGCTGACTGCACCAGAGTACCAGCCGCTCAACTTCCTGCCGGTATGCAGACTCATCACCATCCTGAATGAGGCCAACGACAGTGGTGTCATCTGCAAACTTTAGGAGTTTAACAGGCGAGTTCTTGGAGGTGCAGTCGTTAGTGTAGAGGGAGAACAGTAGTGGTGAGAGGACACATCCTTGAGGGGCACCAATACTGAGGGACCAGGTTTCAGAGGTGATCTCCCCCAGCCTCACTTGCTGCTTCCTGTCTGTCAGGAAGCTGGTGATCCACTGGCAGGTAGCTGGTGACACACTGAGCTGGGAGAGTTTGGAGGAGAGAAGTTCAGGCACGATGGTGTTAAAAGCTGAAGTCCACAAACAGGACCCTGGTATAAGTTCCCGGGTGGTCGAGGTGTTGCAGGATGTAATGCAGCCCCATGTTCACTGCATCATCCACCGACCCGTTTGCCCGTTTATTAATTATTGGTCATGATTAAGCTTACCCAACACTATCCTTCAGTGTGGCATGTGACAGCTTCATTCCACATAGTCCATTCTCTATCCAATATGAGGCGGCTACATTAGGATACGACCACCGGGGGTCTGGGTGTCCACGCTGTCAATCTCAATACTGTCTAGTCCAATCACCCCCCCACCCCCCTCTTGTTTAAATCTGTGCTCTTCATCATTCTCCCTTTCAGACTCCCACAGACAGACACCTCAGTCCAAGCTCAATCTAAGTCTCGGTCTTCATCTTCACCCACACCACTGTCTACACTTCTGGAGGGGCCAAACCTAAATCCTATCAATAATGCCATTGTGTTCTGCCACAATGGGTCATCGAGGTCTAATTGCCAAATAAATAAATTTCTCTATCTCGAATAAATCATGTTAAAATTCTTCCAAATGATCTTATTGAGCTGATGGCAGCAGTTTCTAACGAGATGGAAGCATTTGATGCACGCACCGCTAAAAGCAGACATAAAAAAACAAAAGCTCCCGTTTACTTTTTAAGGCAATTACAAACTAAAGGATGAGATTTTTAATGAAGTATTTGTTTTGGTGAATACCAACACTACTATTTTGGCTTACTTTGCTGCAGCTACTGCACTGATTACAATGACCGATTTGTTTGTTTGTTTGAAGAGAATCTGAAGCAACATGGAAATATACAGTGAGCGTCACTGTAGAGAATAAATGTGGTGATGTTGGTCCTAAGGTCCAATCCCATGTCACTTTCAGCATAGCTTGTAGCACACTGCAGAAATAAACTTTTTCAGACAACCCACTGGAGTGGAAACATCTAACAAGTCCATTTGTAGAAATGTGCCTATGTGCAGCGGATTGACAAATAGGCAGGACACGGCTTTGTCCGTGTCTGTCAACACTGATATTGGCCTGCACCTCATAAGAGAATTTTCAAAACCTTTGTGGGGAAAAACCCTCCAAATGGCATGCCTTCCATTGAAGTGTAAATTTATTTATCATAACCTTTAAGTATTTAGTCATTCAAAAGTCAAACAGTGCAAACATGATTTTGAATAAAGCCTAATGATCCCTGAGTATTTAACTTAAGTGAATACATCACATCTGACCATGTAAAGATGTCATTCACAACATGTTCAGTCTACTTCCTGATTAAGGAGGCGTTACCCTGTATGTTCTTTAAATCTATTGTGTTTTCTGCCTTTCTTAGCCTCCACCCATAGAATAGCAGCATTTGTGTTTTAATGCTTGCTGTGCTTTTAGCTACAGCTTCTACAAAGAGCCAAGGTTGACCTGGCTAGTGCTGTCCTTTCTGATGCCCCATGGGCCTGTATTACCAATGGGCTTGCTGCCTATTCTTCTGAACCTTCAGCCAGTATTGTGAATGGGTTGTGGTGGCTGATTTAAAGCTTGTGGTCAGAAGAGCAGATGAAGGTCAGGGCAGCAGAGGTCAACCCCGGAACAGCCGATTTACCCAGCTTTCAATATGCCAGCAGTCACATCGATGGGGCTGTAATGACCATTAGGACTGAAGCTATCCACCAGCGTAGCTGGTGCACTGTCACACAGGCGCAGAGGGTTATTATTATTTTGCATACTGACGAGTGAAGGCACCCATTATATTACAGTTTGCTTGTGACTCATGAGTCTGGTATTGTGGAGAACGGAGTCTCTGAGAAACTTCTTGCAGCTGGATCTAGCAGATGGGCACCTTTGGTAATGGTTTATGTGTTTATATGTGCTTCACAGGTGTGTAGCTGACAGCTGTGTTCTGAGAAGTCGCTTGTGGTAGAGTGAATGTGATTGTATGACAAATCAATAGTTTTGATTTTGACTGTTAAAAGACGAATACTCAAGGACAAAGGTGGAGTATTCTAGATAATCCAGTGATTTCACTGTGAAACAGATAAATATATACAAACGATTTCTTCCCCTACTTCAGGCCCGTATACGGACGTGAAGAAATGTAATGTAATTTGGCCCTTCAAGGTACTTTTTCTGTTAGGGAGGATTTGTTTGTTGTTGAGTGCAATGTTAAAATAAGTTCTTTAAAAAGCCGAAAGTATTTAATATGAAGGCAATATGAACAGAGAGCACAAACATGTCGAGGCTGTGTTAGTTCAGTGAGGGAGTCAAAAACTAATGTGTACACTTATGTCTGCACTTTGATTCGGGTTTATAAAATGATTTGCATTATTAGATGGAGTAATGAATGCTGACTCAGGACCAGAGCTCCTCAGAGCTTGTTGTACTTTTATTTGCTTTATATACTAGAACAAACTGCTTTTACTGCACAGTACAATTTTTGTCTGCTCTTAATTATCTTTCTATAATGCAGTGTTACTAATCTTTGAATAACTATAGTTCTAGATTTGTTTTGATACCACCCTGAGCATGATCTCGTCTGATCTCAGACACTAAGCAGGGCTGGGCCTAGTTAATACTTGGATGACAGGCCCCCTGGGATTATAGTAGAAAAGAACCATTTACCATTTATGAACTGTAGCACTGTTAGCAGAATGAGAATATTATGGATGGCCACTGTACAAAGACTGTAACAAGATTCTTTTCCTGTGGTTTTTACACAGCAAAAGTATGAAAAGAAAAAAAGAGTTACTTCAAGAACAATGTTAAAAAAAATGATATAAAGGGAAGTTGGCAGTAATGACCCAATGAACATGACGTATCAATGCATACATAGTCACATCATGCTTTCGGGACTTGCATGAAAGCTTTATGTGAGAGTAAGGTTATTATTCATAGAATTGGAGTGAATACACAGAGCTAAGAACTGTCTCAACATGCTATCGACTAATCAAACATCCACTCATCAATGAGTAATGTCCCAGTAAAGAGTCAGGGTATGGGATGGATTCCCATAATCTTCCTCTTCCTTTTTCAATTATACTGAAAGCATGTGTTTAAAAGGCTTTGGCTGCCACTGGGGTCTTAACTGTGTGTGACTCCATTTGTATATACTTGGGCATCCACGGAAGTGTGATCGTGGGTGTGTGTATGTGTTTCTTAGTGAGTGAATGAATAGCAGCTTTGAGTGTCACATTAGCCACGGTCAGGAGTGTTAGTGGGCGTTTTTCTGTTGCTAAGTATTTGGTGTGGCTGAGAGAAGCTTATCAGAGTGAATGTCTCAGTTTGAGAGGCCAAAAAAGAGAAGTTGAAGTAAAGGAAAGATGAAGTGACAGACCTTCTCTGTCCCCGATGTGCTTAAAGAGGCAGTGCATGTGTAGGTGTTTGTCAATGACAATAGAACAGCATCATCTGCCCATTCAGTTACAAACCCACTGCTTAGCCCATGAAACACCATAAGGGGGCATTTCTGATCAAGTTATTTCTTTTCTGTAATGAAGAAGTGTGCAGAGCACCAAACATAAGCAGAAAAATTGGACTGCCTGCCCTCCCTTGGACAAAAGTGGTGGTGTGGGTGTGGGGGACAGGACGTTCAAGCATGAAACAAAAACTGAGAACACACTGACATTCGCACTCATCTGAGCACTCACAGCATTTTTTTTTAAATTTTTAATTTTATTTTTTTTATGAATCACTCACACATTCATACAAGTGTTCTTTTTTTCTGTGCCTAAGCACTTTCTTCACACTTCAACTGATGCGACGTAGGATTCAACAGCCTTTCAATGGTAACTGACCAGTCTCCTACAATATCCTGGATGTCTTTGCCTACACAGCATCTGTGCTATGAATAGCTGTGGATTAGTCATGGAACTAGGACAAGATCTTCAAGTGGAGGCTGTTCATGGAGAGAAATGCTAATGGCACACCAACTGCTACAGCGGCAGAGCCTCCACTATACACTAGCTGCTGACTCTATAGTGAAGCATCTACAGCACTGTAGTGAAATTCAAGTGGAAAGCAGTGACTCAGGCATCGCCATTAATAAAAGAAAGAGAAAGAGAATTACTGTAGTATATCCATACTGATCCATGGACTGTTAAAATTCATGTAAGTAATAATTTAAAAGAACAGATCCTGATCTAGATGTTACAATTGTGTCAAACTGTTTTAAAGGCATTTCCCCTGACACAAACCAGATGTGCTCCAAAATCAGAGAAACCTGACTAATGAGAGTATGCAACAATACCATGAAGGTGTTTGTGTTCAACAACTTAAAATCCTTCTCCTTGCATGCAAGGTCTTGAATATTCAGGCCCCATCTTGTCTTAAAGATCTCATAATGTTACCCTAATGAGCACGCCGCTCTCAGACTATGGGCTTACTTGTGCACTATAAAATATAACTTGTTGTTTCAACATAAATATTTAGTTAAATTATAAAGGTTACTGGACTTCTCAAATCTTACATTTAAATTTGTGCATTCATTTCAATTGATTTTCAGTTATTCTTACTTCAGATTTTATTTAAAAAATAAATAAATGAATAAAACTGATTCAATTATATCTGATTATTTCAAGCATAAAGTTTGTTATAAGGAAGTGACAATTACCCATGGACCTCCAATATCAAAGATTTACTGCTCCATATTACTCTTGTGAGAAACATCAGTGACATTGCTTAGTGGGTTCACAATCTATCACAATTTCATATAATACTGCCTGTAAAATGATAAATGTGAACTCGGCATTGAGCGCATTTTGAGTGAAGAACGATAAGGTGATCATTCTGACCTTGCCCAGTGATTGATCACCGGGCAAGAAGAAAGTCACCTAGGTCTTTGAAATTGATACCATAAGTACATCTATTAAAAGTCTCAGATTACTTCAAATCCTAGTGATCTTGACCAGTTGTTGTAGTCTCAAACTGCAACAACAGTCTGTGAGCAGAGACAATGAGCAGCAGTGTATTTTGTAAGAAGCTGGGATAAATAATATGGGGCCTGGGCATCTGTTAAAACAAGAATTTTTAAACAAATTCTAAATTCTATTGGGAGCCAATGTAAAGAATATAAAATAGGAGTAATGTGAGCTCGTTAGCTAGACCATGTTAGTAGTCTGGCTGTTGCATTTTGTATAGCTTGAAGGCAAGAAAGTGATGATTCGTCCAAGCTGGTTGACAGGGCATTGCAATAATCTAAATGTGATGACACACATGCATAGGAAAATTTTTCCAGTTCAGCTAAGTAGACCATATGTCAGTTTAGAAAAGTTCCTCAAATGAAAGAAACAGGAACGAGACAAAGATTTGACATGTGAGTCAAGGCCTAGAGAAGAATCAGATATTAGGTCTGAACATTTTCGTTTCGGAGCCTGCTGTGGACACTTTAATTCATTCAGAGTGGGACTATAAAAACTCACAATTTGATCATACTGTCCACAAGAGTTAAAAAATAAGTCAAAGTGGAGCTGTTCTTCATCAACTGTTTCAAGTTACGTTGAAACCAAGCACACCATCGTTTTTCTTGTGACATTACCAATAAGTTTGATGTGTCACATGACCCTCTTCCTATTGAAAAAACAAAAGTTGTATCCAAGATGGCCAACTTGTAAATGGCCACCATGGTCACCACCCATCTTGAGGAGTTTGCCCCCTCACATATACTAATGTGCCACAAACAGGACTTTAATATCACCAACCATTCCCATGTTATTACGGTGTATCCATATAAATGGCTCACCCTGTAGATCAGAGCACCTTTAAAAGCACCATTTATTTAAAAATAATAATGCACACAAACATTTCAAATGTGTTCTGTAGAAAATGAAACTGTAGTCTTGTTATATGTGTGAGAGCAGCATCTTGACAGACTGCAGTAGACAAGAAACTGGTAATGCAAAGTGCATCTGCGGATATGCATGGTCTCTAGGGTAGAGCAAAAAAACCAAACGTTTCATTCACAAGGTCAAGTTCACAGTTGGCTTCACATGTTTCCTCTTGAAAACACCACAAGTTTTTGCAGATATTACAAATGTCTATTATGATCAGAAATTGTGTTTGCTGAAAGGTTTTGAAATGGAAGTTGAAGGTTCACCCAAAACATCTGCTGATAATAACTCACGACTTTTCTTTCTAAGCTCCTTAGACTAACATGATCCAGATGACTGAGAACCTACACAGACATGATTACCCTATCATGCATTTAAGCATGTATGCGTTTGTACATCTGTAATTATACCTACCTAATGTCATAGACACTGAAACTGAGGATCCAACGGCAGGATACATGAAGAACAAAGTTAAATACTGGTAGTAGGCTGCCGGGAATTCCCATGATGCATTGAGTTTTTCCAACCCAGTCACCTTTCTCACTCACTATCTGTTAATAGACTTGTCTCTGTCTCTCTTCCACAGCATGTCTTTATCCTGTCTTCCTTCTCTCACCCCAACCGGTTGCAGCAGATGGCCGCCCCTGCCTGAGCCTGGTTCTGCCGGAGGTTTCTTCCTGTTAAAAGGAAGTTTTTCCTTCCCACTGTCGCCAAAGTGCTGCTCATAGAGGGTCATATGATTGTTGGGTTTTTCTCTGTATCTATGAAGCGCCTTGAGGCGACTTTTGTTGTGATTTGGCGCTATATAAATAAAATTGAATTGAATTGAATTGAAAATTGTATAGTCGAAATCTGTTAAGGGTAGGCAAAAGGTAAAAACACACTACAAACTATCTCTTGTCTCATAAGAGACAAGCACTTCTGGACTGAGAGGACGCTGGCGTGAACGCTACTTTTTACATAACAGCTGGATTATGCTACTAATGCCGCTGCGGCTCATTGAACGGACAGCATGCTAATGCTAAGCTAGCCAAGAAGCCAGAGTGAAAGCTGAGTAATGCTGACCCCATGCCCAGCAGCCAGACCCCGAACTTCAACAGGTCACAAACTGATGAGCAATCAGGCTGCAGCCTCCGTTCCTGCCTGTTAATGTTTCTGTTAACGATCTCAACAAACAAAAGGTGACATACCTTCTCATGTCATGTACATTTCCTTATTTCTTCTTACATGGCAGCTTCTGTGTTGCTTCCTTTGAATTATAAAAACACTTTTTATGCATATCAGCACTGACTGTAATAGTGAATAATGTGTGTACAAAACTGTGTATGCACCACCACAGGTGCTTAAACGTTGTGCTGAGGCTCTAAGATATTCAGGCATACATCTACATTGCTGATATTTTAAATGAATGTTACTTTGGAAACACTGATGAATGCACTTTATTGTTAACTCTGTGCTGAGCCTGCAGTTGCATATTAACTAAAATCAATCATGGCAGGAGCTGCATGTGTGTAATCCCTGTCTGTTTCCTCTCCTTCTGATAGCAGTCATGCTGTGGTCAGAAGCTGCAAGGTGTTGTTGATCCAGCATTTAAGGACTGATAGACGTTCCTGTCATGGGCCCCAGTGGTAACACGATAATACTTGACTCAACATATTTCTCTGCTTTATCCTGA
Organism: Astatotilapia calliptera; assembly: GCF_964374335.1. NCBI lineage: Eukaryota > Metazoa > Chordata > Actinopteri > Cichliformes > Cichlidae > Astatotilapia > Astatotilapia calliptera. Next base: position 34,125,764 of record NC_137439.1, read on the forward strand.
ACTTGGCACCCTTTAGTGATAAAAGAAAGTCCAGGTGAAATACTCCTAATAGAAACTATATGAAATGGACATATTTCTGTCCCAGTTCATATCAAAATTACGAGGAGACAGCTGGTCTTTGCAGATGAAATAATGTAGGCAACATGCTTGTTTGCACACAGTGCAAACCCCCCACGAGCAGCACTTTGGCAACAGTGGGAAGGAAAAACTCCCTTTTAACAGGAAGAAACCTCCAGCAGAACCAGCTTAGCCTAGCCAAGACTTGGCTAGGCTAAGCTGAATATATTCAGCATACTATTCTAACATAACTCCTAAATGTAATTCTTCTCAACATCCATATTATCATAAATGTCATACCATAAAAATAACTACACAGTGGGCAAAAACTCTCAGAATTATTTATGAATGCAGAATTTTTCCATTGTTAATATCACCAAAATGTGTTTAGGATAGGTTTACAAAGTGGGAGAGGAAAATAAGAGGGGTCTCATAACACTTGTGAGCCAAATTTTGTTTGTTTCTGAGTGAAGTATTATAGGCCTTTTTTGTGGGACACAAAACTTCCCACACAAAATCATCCCAACCCATCTACTTTGTCTGTTGATCATTGTACCTAGATTATACACCAGGGGAAATATGCTTCCTCCACCATATCATCTTAGCATGTGCAAGTAGCAAAATATGAAGTGAGCACAGCTGATAACTGTCCAGAGACCAACAAGAGGTCCTAGTGTTTGGTTTTCAGTCATTTTCTTGCACCAAAGTAAGAGTAAAATTGTATCAGCTAACTGTATGTGTGTTATAACACGACATATATTTCTAAATAAAGCGTCACTTTATTTGTTGTGACACACTGACAGCCTATCCAGGGTCTTCCCCTACCTCTCACCCACTGACAGGTCCACACCAGAAATGTTTGTCCTTTGAAACCCACATGACAAGCAGTTACATTGTTAAAATGAACATTCTTAAAGATGCGTAAGCTTTTACTTGCTACTGTTTCTGTTTCTCATGGTCTCTCAGTATTGTACAATTAAAACAGCACATTTAAAGCTCAGCTTATCATATTTTACTTGAAGCTCACTTAAGTCATTGTAATCTTGTATTTTATTTCTGAATTATTTTATTTTAACATCCACATTTAAATGATCTGCCTTTATCACTAGATGCAACACATAATGCCAATCTTGTACCCGATCTTCTTTTAGCATTGGCCAGAAAACAGTATTCACATCCAGCTGTGTGCTGCAGTTCTCACAAAGCTGTGTTTTGAGGCTTGCACAGATTGACCACTTCTTAGCACCCAAGCCTGTATTGTTCTTCAGAAGGTCATTACAGAGATCTTTAAGACTGTGCATTAGGAAAGAGCTACTTGAGATTCAAAAAGGAGGTTTCTATTTGAACTCAAGGAAAGGTTAGGGTTCATTCTTGTAAAAGTTTTAGTGGCTAGCCTGAAGATGTATCTGTTCATGCAAAGGGTCTGAGAGGCCCATCATTAAGAGTGGACACAAAAGTGTAACAGAATACTCTGTGGAAATACAGCTCTGAGATTAGACCAGAACTAGCAGACTGCACCTGCTCAGGTTCCTGCACCTAGTGAAAGGTGGAACTTTGCTATGTGTGATGTTTTCATTTTCATAATTAATAATTAATTAAAATAATTTCATTAGGTCTAGGGTTAAGCCAAGGCTTTTATTTTGTAGCCTACGTGTTGAACACTACCCTCTTTTGTTCTGTGTATCTAATATACTGGTGGGGGGGGGGGGGGGGGTTCTTTTTTATGGTGGCAAACAAGTGACAAGTGAAAAACAGGAAGTGGCTTTCTTTGATCATTTTATTTTACAAGCTACTCTATACCTGTTACATTTCTATAACCTTTCTTCCTGTTGTTGTATCGTTATCTCAGCAATGTATTTTTTGTTGCTCTTCTTTATGATTATTAGTTTTAACAAATTGCATTTCATTCCTAATAAATGACCTAATACAGGTAACTCTAGCACTCTGTGTACCTGCTATGGTCAGCTCTACTTTGGGAACACCACATTAACACATTACATCTAACAAATGCTCAGTAGCTATACCTGTAGGTAGGTGCAGAGCGCATGTCATATTAGGCATGCTACAGTAATCCAGCTCATCTAAGAATTTGAATACATACACAGAAAGGTCATTGTGTTTTCACAATTCCATGCTGAGGAAAAATTCTAATTGTCCAAAAAATAATGTGGAAATAACAGAATTCCTTTATAATCCTGAGTAACAATTTTTTTCTTGCTTTAGAGATGCCAGCTGATCCTGCTAAGCAGGAACCTGCATGGTTGGTAAATTACCTGTTAATGTGCATACACGGGGTGGCTGTAGCTCAGGTGGCAGAGCAGGTCAGCCACTAACCAGAAGGTTGGTGGTTAGATCGCAGGCTGCTCCAGTCTGCATGCCAAATACCCTTGGGCAAGATACTAACCCCATGTTGCTCTCCGATGCATCCGTCGGAGTGTGGATGGATGCTTAGAAGAAGTGATTGGGTGAATGAATTAGTTGTTTATAGCGCTTTGAGTGCTCAGACAGAGTTATATAAGAACCAGTCCATTTACCCACTGGAAGTGATTCATGGTGACTAGAGATCATATTTAGTGACTTCAAGAGAATACAAGTGACATTATTGCTGGTTACATGAAGAGGGGAGGACCCAAGATAAGCTGTTATCAATTTCCAGGCAAGTGACTGAAGCGACTGACATATGACCTGTTAATACAGTTAGATCTATATATTAGGACACTGACACAAGTTTAGTTTCTTAACCTGTTTGCTGAAACATATTCCAATTATAGTTCTATAATGGACGTGGACATAATGTGTAGACTCTCAGCTTTTATTTGAGGGAATCCACATTTAAATTGGATGAAGAGTTTGGCAGTTTGAGCTCCTTAACATTTGCCACCCTCTTTTTAAAGGGACCAAAAGTAATTGGACAGTTGACTCAAAGGCTGTTTCATGGGCAGGTGTGGGCAGTTCCTCTGTTATCACATAAGAGATAAAGCAGATAAAAGGTCTGGAGTGGATTTGAAATGTGGTGCTTGCATTTGGAGGATTTTGCTGTGACCAGACAACATGCAGTCAAAGGAGCTCTCTGTGCAGGTGAAACAAGCTGCAAAAACAGAAACAAACATCCAAGAAATTGTTAAGATATTAGCAAAATCTACAGTTTGTTTGAATGTTAGATAGAAAGCATAGAAACAAGTGCTTGTGTAAAGTCTCAGAGTAGAAAAGCGCTATATAAGAACCAGTCCATTTACCATTTTACCGTAAAGAGAAGACTGCAAGAAAGAGTGTTAACTGCAAGGTACGAGCCACTCATAAGGTTCAAGAATAGAAAAGCTAGATTGGACTTTGCTAAAAAAAAAAAAAAGAAAAGAAAAAACACACACATCAATAAAAGCCAGCTCAGTTCTGGAAAAACATTCTTTGGACAGATGAAACCAAGATCAACCTCTACCAGAAGGCTGGCATGAAAAAAGTATGAGAAGGCGTGGAACAGCTCATGATCCAAAACAGACCACATCATCTGTAAAACACAGTGGAGGCAATGTAATGGCCTGGATGTGCATGGCTGCCAGTGGCACTGAGACACAGGACAGAAGCAGCCCCGTGAATTCTGACGTGTTCAGAAACAAACTGTCTGCTCAGATCAAGCTACATGCAGTCAAACTGATTGGGCAAAGTTTCATAATACAGATGGACAATGACCCAAAACATACAGCCAAAGCAACCCAGGAGTTTATTAAAGCAAAGAAGTGGAATATTCTTGAATGACAAGTCAGTCACCTGATCTTAACCCAACTGAGCATTTCACATGTTGAAGACAGACAGGCCTACAAACAAACAGCAACTGAAAGCTGCTGCAGTAAAGGCCTGGGAGAGTCAGGAGGAAACTCAGCATCTGCTGATGTCCATGAGTTCATGACTTCAGGCTGTCATTGTCAGCAAAGGGTTTTCATCCCAGTATTAGAAATGAACATTTTATTTTTAGTTATTTAATTTGTCCAATTACTTTTGAGCCCCTGAAATGGAGAGATAAATGCTTTAGTTCCTGACAATTTAATGCAAGCTTTGTGTTAAACCCACTGAATTAAAGCAGAGGTCTGCACTTATAAGCACGTGAGCTGTTTCATTTAAAATGATGTACAGAACCAAAATGAGAAAAAAGTTATCTCTGTTCAAATATTTATTGACCTAACTGTATGTCAGAAGGTCATCTCGGCAACCAAAGCCTGGCATGTCCACAAGCTACTCAGCATCAGGCCTCAAATCATGTGTCACTTCCAGTGTGGACCCAGCTTTAGTATTGTGCTGGTTCAATACCAACTACCAAATTCAACTTAGATTAACTGAGGTTTAGACTATAAAGTGTTCTCGCTCTTATATATTCACTTATGTTTCACAATCACGCTAAGCCTCCTGAAATAGGTTGCTTTTGTTCGGGTTTTCTTAAAGGTGCCTCTGAGGAGGTGCTATGAATCAGCAGTTCAGCAAACACGGTCACTCATAGAATTAACAACAGTTAGATGAACATTTCTCACAGGGAAAATCTCATAGGAACTAATTAATGCCTGTTTACACTTAACAGGAGGCAATTTGAGTAACTGCAGAAACCATGAAAAGTTTTGCTTTATTAAAGATTAAATCAGCACACTGGTACCAGATTATTCCACATCAGTCAAAATAGGATCATAAAGCTTCCAGGTGTTAAGCTTTGGGAATATTTATATTTATCATATAAATAAATAATTATACAAATTCTCATACTGGAGAAGTGATATTAGAAAATCCAAGGAAAATCCCAACAATCATATTATCCTCTATGAGGACCTATTAGCAACACTGACTATAGGAAAACATGCCTTTTTCTTGTTTCTCTGCAGAAATTAAATAAATGTACACGTGTCCTACAAGGTAAGTGATAAAAATGACCCCAAAGGTACTTGAAGCCGCAGCCTGTGGTAATGTTTTAAAATCAACTCCCCAAGTCACCTTACATGTACACATGGCCACATGTTGCCTTACTCCTCACCAGTCTGTAAATCGGTCTATTTTAGACTTTTACAATTATTGGTTATCAGTAAACATCAATCAGCAAGTTGTTTGGGGGTTTCTTTTATTCTTTTGCAGCTTTGCAATTCAACACCATTCTTACTGAGATGGTGTTGAAGATATTTCAGTTACCAAATGTCTCTGACTAATGCCAACATAACAATTAACAACTTTTGCTCAACAGAAATGGGAAAAAAGTGATTGATGCAACTGAATTATTTTAAAAAAACATTTTTTTGAATTGCATTAACCATCCATCCATTCTCTTCTGTTTATCCTCATCTAGATGAGCTGTAATTACTGGGTTTTATCAAGCGCAGCGGTTTTTAGTAGATAAAGGCGAATGGCTTAAACGTGAATTGAGCTGCGGTTTGGGGAAGGCCTCGGAGGGGGCTGGTGGCGGCTCCTGGGCCAGGCAGATCCCCATGCACTAATGAGAAGTGACGGAGTGAAAGAACTGAAAAAGGGCAGGGAGGGTGGAGCACAAAAACGAGAACGAACATCTTGTAGAAATGGGAGGGTCATATATAGATGAGCACTGGAGGAGGCGTGTTTGGAGGCGTGGTCCCGCTCCTGAAGTTCAGATAACACAGGTCTGCAGACAAAAAGCTGCATCGGATTTTTTCCCTTTTTTTGGTTTCCTGGTATTCTAAACTTGAGTCAAAAAAACACATCCAGTCATGATTTCTTAAATTAATTTAATATTTCTAAGAGTGAGACTCAAGAGAAATACAAATAGAAAATGCGAGGAATTGAGGGGGGCCAGTAGTAGAGGGAGGGTATGGTGGGTTTGGCAGTGCACAGAGCTCAGATGATCGTGTCCCGGCAGGTTTATTTTGTTCACAGCGAAAGGTAAGGGATTTCAGAAAAATTTTGCATAGTTGTAATAAAATATTGTTTTTTTTTTTCATCACTGTTTTAATCTAAAACTCTTCATGTTTTGAAAAAAAAAACTATACGTGATGGAGGGAAATGGAGATCATTTTTTTCAGCACACTAAAAACCATAACATTTACCAAAAATATCCCACGCAGCTTTTTTGCAGACCTGTGTTATTTATCTCCAGTTTGAAGTGGCAAATTCTGGTGCACAGGATGGGTAAAATAATAATAATGGATTGGATTTATATAGCGCTTTTCAAGGCACCCAAAGCGCTTTACAATACCACTATTCATTCACTCTCACATTCACACACTGGTGGAGGCAGCTACAGTTGTAGCCACAGCTGCCCTGGGGCAGACTGACAGAAGCGAGGCTGCCATATCGCGCCATCGGCCTCTCTGGCCAACACCAGTAGGCAAGTAGGGTAAAGTGTCTTGCCCAGGGACACAACGACCAGGACAAAGAGCCCGGGGATCGAACCGGCGACCTTCCGGTTACAGATGCGATTCCCAACCCCCTGAGCCACGGTCACCCACAAATATACATGGATCAGGAATATGTGAAACAATTTAAAACCTAATTACTAGTGTTCCTTAAATTTAGTTCATATTTAACACCTTAATACCTCAAAGAAGACGATTTTCAAGTTGTTATTAATTAAACTTCGGACAATGTTCTTCATGTAACAGAGTCAGAGGCCTTAGAAATCAGAATAAAATGTCCAGGATGAATTAACTGGCAGGGCAGAAAACTTGTGGTTTACACAAACCAATAAAGATATTAATACTGTCAAAAACACCAACTTCAAAAATCTGCACTTACTATGTAGCCACAGTGTTTTTGCCAGAAACTCATTCCTGGGTTTGACCATACTCAACATGTCCCCAACAAGTCACTCTCTCATCTAATGTAAATGTAATCTGACCTTTACCATTTAGTTGTCTAAACTTTAAACTCTAGACTGCAGCACATATTTAGTTATAAATATGCAAATACGGCAGTTGCAGAGAATTTAGTCAAAGCAATTGGCAATTGACTTGGTGCACGTCCTCAGAGTGGACACCATACCAAAGAGTGCTCTATGAAGGACGCCACCTGGAAAACAAAACAAGGCAGACCTAACACCTGGCATGCATCTGTGCAGACACACATACATAGTTGTAAATAAATATACATATACCTGATTTGTCATAATTCTTATAACATCATTCTTATTCTTAAAAGAAAATGAAATAAAAATAAACAGATAAATTGCATGTCAGTTCTGGCAGAATCATCATCATCTTACTTTTAACTCATTATCATTATTTCATGTTGGCTTGCTGGGGACTCATAAAACTACCGCTCACCATGTGTTTCAACCATTCCTAGTTTGCAAGTGTGTTAATGATTAACTGGATTTGTATTGCCTTAGGAAAAGCTGATAACATCCAATAAAGCCATTTAGTATGTCTCCATAACTCACCTGTTGGTTTACAGTAACACACCACCTCAGATCTATTGGCATCTATTGTCTTTGGTGAAAGGTTGTACAAATATAAGTGAATGAGACAAGTTTACCCCATCCAATCTAAAGTATGGCCACTGTAAAATGTTGCCATATGCTCTTGAAGTCTTTGTTTCCCATTATTTGTCAGCCAAGGTACAGTATAGCAAAAACTGAGGACAACCTGCAATATCAATAAAATGTTAATGATTCAAAATTGTAACCTCTTAAAACTGCAGTAATTGTATGCTAAACTGGCACTAGTTACCACAGCGATTGTACTGCTGTGACTGCAGTTTCCCACATGGAAAAGAAATAGAAAAAACTTATAAAAGACTTGCATCAGATGTGGCCTACTTCATATAGTGAATCATATCAGGCTTATATGATTTACTCATGAAAGTGGCCACTTTCTCATTACTTTCATATATTGTTTTAGGAAGTATCCAAAACATACAAGTTTCATTTATATAATTTTTCACTCTTGTATGCTTTTCATACAAGTTTCAAGACAGAAAACTTTATAAGATTTATATCTATCTTTTCCATATGAGTTATCACAGTGTGGAGACTATATATCCTCCTGTCAATCATGTTAGTCTGTTCCTGTTAATCTGAGAGAGGGAGGGGGACTTCGTTTTTTGATGTTCCACTTTCGAACTGTGAAGTCTGTTCATATTTCTGACGGCTCTTCAGGTTCTGACTTTTAGACCACTCAGTTCAAAGTTCAAATGCGTATTTGCATCCAACACTTCTAAGTTAGGCTAACAGAGTCTGCACTGAAGCTGGGAATTTAATGCCTTTGATGACAACTATAATGAAATGCTAACAAAGTTTAGCCCAGTCAAATCTGCTAGCAAGTTTTACATTACATGAAATTAACACACTGACCACAGCATTTCATTTCACAGTGAACCTGCTAACTTCCCAAATCACTGCTGCTAGCTGAGAGAGAACACCATCAGAACACTGGAAAACATTTCCGGAAAATTTAATTTTTTGATTAAAGCACGACAGCCAAAATATCTTCAATGCATTTCAAGGTTGAATGACTGAACAGCAATGTTGGCACATTCCACGTTTTTATTCTAGAAGGTAATTACACTTTAGCTGCATTACCCACAGCAACAATGAGCAATACAAAAGAAGTAATAATAATAATAATAATCTTGCCTGTACATCCTTAGCGAGAGTGTCATGCACCAGAACTTACTGCTAAACCATAGATTTGGCTAGATCCCATGGGGAACGTGATGCTCCAAACGGTTTAAATTAGGCCAAAAAGCCATATGTGTCATTGTCTTCTCTCTCTGTTACTTTTCTATAATTTCATGTTAGGTTTGGTTCCTTTTCCTTGATCAGGCAAAACCTACAGACCCCATGGTCCCTACAGCGTGTCTCTTTTTCTTGTTAAGTCATCTTATGATTCCCATATATTGTGTTTTAACAGCATGCAACAGGGCTGCATTTGCTTCACTCTGAGAAATTATTTTACAAACGTGGAAACATCAGTTTTAACTTGATCACACTTGCTAACAAATCCCCCAACATTTGGATGAATAACGACATGAATTCATACATGTCACACAGTCATCAACTTTTATCCTAACACGTCCTTGGTCAGTCTGGGAAAAAAAACATTAAAGGGGATAATGTATTATTGTATTTACCTTACAATATAAAGCACACTGTTGCGGTGATATGGCACTATATAAATACAATTTAATTGAACTGAAATTAAATTAATCCCTGCCGCTGAAGTGAACAACACATCAATCACCGACAGTATATTATGTATATTAGCATTTTGCCTGGAGCCCTTGAGGTGGCTATCCAAGTTACATAAGCATGGTGAATGGTAGCAAACATTTGTGCTAGATAAAGAAGCCCTTGAAAGCTGTGAATCCACCTGTATACTGTTTGTCTTCTCTCAGAGAGCTCCCACTCGCTGTCTGACAGTGTTCAAATATACAAGTGTTGCCAAATACTGCTGGGTGTTTGAAGTCTACCCCAAGTACTTTGCTTCCCTCAATATGTATTTGTACATGAACATACAAATACAAGCAGGCAGTCACTACATGAAGCTAGAGGAAAAACAGTTAAATAATTAAATAGCATTGGAATCCCTTGAAAAAACATTTGCACCCATTTCATGTTCTGATCTGTCACTGCAGAAAGTACACAGTCCTGGGACTTTTAATCTTTTTTTAAATGTGATTAATAAAGGTGTAGTCCTTCCTGTAATGTTCTGCTCTCTGCACATAAGTATTTGGAGAGTTCATTTAATAAAGACGTCAAGTTGTGATTGAAATATAGACTTTTGACTGCCATTGTTCAGAGTGACTCAAATTATGCATGACTGCATAATATAAAGTAGTATACTATTTCCCTCCTATATCAGCATTCATGTCTGATATTTAATAATGGAAAATGTAATACTTGAAAATTACAGGTGACGTGCACATGTATTCATCCATATTGTCATTTTCTTGGAACTGTAACCGTTGGAAACGTTATGCTAAAACGTTACTATATTACTGTTTTTGAAACTTATTAGAAATCTTCCATTTGTCTCAGCAGTGACATTGCTGCCATTGTCCCCGATGGCCGTCCCTCCCTGAGCCTGGTTCTGCCTGCTGTTCAAAATGAAATTTGTCTTCCTGCTATCCTATCATGTCCTTGCTCATAGGTCATGTGATTGTAGGATCTTTACCTTACAATATAAACCACCTTGAGGTGACTGTTATTGTGATTTGGTATAGAAATGCAACTGAACTGTGTCCTGCATTTACAGGCAGCTGTATGGTGTAGAGACACTCTGGTTTGATCTGCTCTCTCAATTAGGATTTGACACGGCTCAGTGCTAGGACCAATTCTGTTTACATTATGCATGTTTTTAGTTAAACTGCAGGAATGTCTTAAAGACATAAAGACCTGGATGGCCGCTAACTTTCTGCTTCTTAGTTCAGATAAAACTGAGGTTATTGTACTCGGCCCTGAAAATCTTAGAAATATGGTATCTAAGCAGATTCTTACTCTGGATGGCATTACCTTGGCCTCCAGTAACACTGTGAGGAACCTTGGAGTCATTTTTGACCAGGACATGTCCTTCAACGCACATATTAAACAAATATGTAAGACTGCTTTCTTCCATTTGTGCAACATCTCTAAAGTTAGAAACATGCTGTATCAGAGTGAAACTAGTTCATTATTACTTCTTTCATTATTATCAGGAAGTCCTAAAAACTCCCTGAAAAGCCTTCAGTTAATCCAAAATGCTGCAGCAAGAGTCCTGACAGGGACTAGAAAGAGAGAGCAGATTTCTCCTGTTTTGGCTTCCCTTCATTGGCTTCCTGTTAAATCCAGAATTGAATTCAAAATCCTGCTCCTCACATACAAGGTCTTAAATAATCAGGCCCCATCTTATCTTAATGACCTTGTAGTACCATATCACCCTATTAGAGCACTTCGCTCTCGCTCTGCAGGCCTACTTGTTGTTCCTAGAGTATTTAAAAGAAGGGTGGGAGGCAGAGCCTTCAGTTTTCAGGCCCCTGTTCTTGGAACCAGCACCCAGTTTGGATTTGGAAGACAGACACTATCTCTACTTTTAAGATTAGGCTTAAAACTTTCCTTTTTGATTAAGTTTATAGTTAGGGCTGGACCTGATCCAACCCTGATTCTAAGCTCCTGGGGTTCATGATGCACTGTGTTTCTTCTTCAGCTACCTTTTTCACTCACTATGTGTTTATACACCTCTGACTCACTGCAGCTGACAGGTTCTCTTTTCCAGCGTAAAAAGGAGAGCGCATCACTGAATTGTCCAATACTCAGCAACATGAGAAAGTACAAGGAACTCAGTGAAGAAGGAATTAAAAATGTAAAAGTAAAATGATGGATTTAATTACAGCAGATATCGTTCTAAAGTGCTGTAACTAAATTTAAGGATATAATTCATTCACTCTCTTCAATACTATGTGCCAACACAGTACAGAGCAGGAACCTAAACTCTACTCCCAAAGAGGTCAATCATCTCCTTAATAATGTACCACCATCAGTGTATACGACTCTCTTGGTGAATGAGGCATTTTGAAAGTGCTATCTAAGAAAAAGTCTATTTACTAGAAGCTTGTTGATGGCTTCCTACAGTGATTCTTATGTGGACTATTGTTATGAAGGTCTCACACACATTCGGTTGGACCGCTGTTGCCTTAATTCTTCATGAAACAGATTCAATAAAGTTTTGGAAACATTCCTCAGAGACCTTGGTCCATTTTGATGTGATAGCATCACACAGCCACAGTAGAATATTTTTGGCTGCACATCCATGTGAATCTATTTCCTCTTTCTTAAAAACTCAGACCAGCCTGTCTGGGATCATTGACCGTGCGCTTTGAGTCACTTAAATGACCGGAACCATTACAATGCTTTGAATTTTAATTTAATGTCCTTGCTGTTGTTCACACATACGGCTGGCAAAGTCTGTGTGGGCTGTTATTTTCTGAGGGGTCTGACTTTACTTTTGTGTAAGTAGTAATTTCAACTTACTCGTTCATCTCCTTCACCAAGGAACTTTTTTTTTTTGCAGCAAATGCTTCTGGTCCTTCCAAAAAGTTAAAAAGTTTACCGCTGATGCTGTAAGTGGCACACTGGCATTTGCTTCAAGCACACACAAAGACCTATACCCAAATGCACCCCATCTATTCTTTTAATATAGCCCACAAAAGGCATGACTCTCCAGCTGTGTAGCAAATATGAGCTCCATTGTGGGAGAAAGAAAAGAACAACTTTTTGCCTTCAGCTCCACCTAATATGAATAATAAAAAGCTCAGGGCAGTACATTAGAATGAGTATAATTCAGAGGGCCTGTTTGTTGAGGTGGATAATGTGCCTCATACTGGTGCCTGCTGTCAAGGCCAGTATTGGCAGTTGAGAATACACACGCATGTGCACACACACACAGGGTTATGAATTTCTCTTTATTTCCACTTTAGACTCGTGATCTAGAGGCCATTAACCTATTACACTCCTGCTGCTTGTTATTCTTTTGCTGTTCATATTTATATCCTTGTTTATGACCACTGGACTTTTATACATGGCACTGCTTTTGCTTGATCCTCATGTAGATTGTTTGCTACACTGTTTCATTTCCATGTACAATCTGCCTGTCATTCCGATCAAAGATTTGGATTTTGGACTTTTATTCTTCCTACTGCTGTCCTGCATTTGGCTCCTCTTCCTATTAAATTTGTTACAGTCACATTTGTCCAATAATCTCTGGAGTGATGAAAATGTGCTTATGTTTGGCTTGCTTATATTCAATCTGAAAGACACTGAGTAGAAGACGTTTCCACTTTTCTTGAAAACTGAAAAAGAGCTTTTCTTCCCCTACTGGAATGAGTCCAGGAGCTTTTCATTAAAGCAGACTCAACACAGGCCTTCATAACACTTTCTTTCATTCAGGGTGGCAAAATGACACAGTGAAACTCAAAGAAAAGGAAATACAGGCAGGGGAGCAAAATTCAGTTCAGCCAGTGTCAGAAGTCACACTTCACGAAGCTATGTGTGTAAATGGTAACTGCACACAGTCAGAGACAAGACAGGGCATCATAAACAGCCTCAACAAAAGATATAAAACAATCACTCGGGAATTAGTGCTTAGCATCTGGACTTCGGTGCATATGGGTCTATGTGGTTGTGTTGTCCGCTATGCTTGGTTAGCCAGTTATAGTAGTTGCCTTATGTATTAGCATCTTGCTGGCTCAGTGGCCCTGGCTAATTGCCAGCCTGCTTAATCCATGTGGGCACAGAGCCTTGGTTTCAGCAGATAACAACTGCTGCATATACTAGGACCACTGATGTAGCTTGGGGGTCACTGCACCAAACGCTCCGATTAACACTGGGACCACTGTGGTAATCTGTGCGCATCTATATATATAGATCTATAGATATATATATAAGCTTTTATCCTGGCAGCAGTGTAAGGGGAGGGATTCCCGACACGATACAGAGTGATGTAGATATCACTGAACCGGAGCTCTGGGATTGATGTCACCACTTTCAGTGAAGTTAAGTAGAATGGGAGACAGACACCATCTTTTAAGCTTAGACTTCAAACTTTGCTATTTCAGTTCAATTCAGTTTTATTCGTTTAGCGCCAAATCACAACAACAGTTGGCTTAATGTCTTTGACCAAGCATATAGTTAGAGATGCTTCATTTACTTATGGTGCAATAGGTCAAGGCTGCTGGGGGTTTCCCATGATGTCTTTTCTTCATGTGTTTATACACCACTGATTAGCAATAACCATTAGTAAATGCCCCGCAGTAATAAATGCAATTGATATTAAATGTAAAGGTTTTCATTTATGAGGAAGAATATGCCAGGTAAATTAAACGGGACTCAGTGAATTCCTCTACTAAAGAATAGGAAAATACAAAACTATACTTCCAGGTTCCAGAAACCCAGCCGACTCCTACTTTCCAACATCCACTATAGACTGCGAATACGTTTGGAGATTTGAGGCTGTGCTGTGTTTTGTAACAACTATTGGTGTGTATGTTTGAAGACTAAACTAATGCCCCATTATGATTTCTCTGAGTCCGCCTCAAGCCTAGCCTTTCACCCTGTTCTCTGCAGCATTTTCTGAGCTCTGTGTTGAATGAATGAGGAATGAATGAGGACCACAGTGTCTGGAACTGGCTGCCATTAGCCTGCCAATCAATTTGTTTAACTCCCCAGGCGAGGGCAGTGATTGGTGGACCCTGCACACACACTCCCTTCCTGCCAACAAAGCAACCCATATGCCCTCCCAGCAGGGGCCAGCCCTGATATGGGGCCCATGCATTTACAGAGCCAGTTATTGGAATCTGAAGCTAACAGGATGAAAGGACAACCATCAGTGAATTGAATCTCTGAGCAAATCAAGTGGAATGCACATTCAGGGTGTCACTCATGCTCCAAGTCTGAACCTCTATTCCACAACTCACAGCCACACCAGTCTGCTGACAAGAAACACTCATAAACACTCTCAGCAGCATGGTGGGTCACATAATGACTCAAAACATATACACAACTGTCAGTAATCAAAAACTAGTTTTTTGATGACAGTTTAAAAGGAAATGACAAAAAGGGATGTATATTTTCAAATGAAAACTTAAACTGACCCCATGCATTTCTACAAGTTATTCCTCACATAGCTTAGATTGTAATATTTGGCCTTTTGTTGTCTCAGATTTGGTAATCTTGAAAAGTCTGTATCTGAATCAGAGTAATCCAATCCAATGGACCTTTGAAAAAAAAGCCAGTTTTTCTGGACAGCAAAAACTCTAATTCCCAAATCTATTATTATGATTATTACATTTTTTTAAGCTGGGCCCAGACTAATCATTTTTTAAGTTTTCCACATAGAAAAGGTCAAGGTAAGTACATTTTTATCAAACCTTGTTAACTACAAGTTCATATTACTTCTTTTCTGAATTTTCTCATTTGTCATATTATTCTGTCTGGTTTTTGAGTTAATTGAGAGCAACGGCTATATGTGGATTTCTATGTTAGACGTGCTGTTGTTTCATTAAAATGGTGTTCCTTAAATCTGTGTAACCTCTTTCCATTTGTTTTAAATTCGAACCTCAATTTACTTTTATATAGTAGGAACATTGGGCTCTTGAGATTCCGACTTTTTTCTGGAGTCCTGACTGAAACAAATATTAGTTCAAATCAGTATAGACTGGATAACAATTTACAATTCATACACACCAAAAATACAAAATAAATACACACATATACATAAGGATGACAGACGATTAAAGAAATAGAGTAAGTAATTTCCACAGTCCCTTTAAAACAGACCATAATATTTCTGTAACCACACCAAACATAAACATAAAAGTTAAGTTTCTACATGTCGGTATTTTGGCAGAAAACAAACAGTAAAGTGTGAACTGACTAAAAAGAAACTTAACCCTTAGCTGGTGCATGACACCACCTTATCTAAGATCCTTTGAGGGGACAATTCTATATAAGTTAACACTATAAAAGTCCTGGGTTGAACTTCCTTGTCATTTGGGACTTTTCTGTGTGTAGTCTGCACGTTCTCCCTATCTCTGAAATGACTGTCTATAAATCTTTCTAGTACACAACTAGAGGTTAACAAATGAGCTAAAAAAAGACAAGGAGAAATAGACATAAGTGAGGAACAGAGACAGCTGAAACTATTCAAGACAATGAGACAACATAAGCAACACTAAATGCAATAAAACAAGAAACAAATGACTACCAAAATAAAACAGTAACAATCATTTGCAACAGGCAAGAACTTTCCAACACTAAAGGGCCCCACAGGTGGAACGCTGAGAGAATAACCTAAACTCTATAATTACAACTACATTAACTTTAACCAAATTTTCACCTGGATCCTTAAAGTACTGAATCAACTTCTTTACTCAAGTAAAACATAAAAAGTACCTGCTCTAAAATGTACTCAAAGTGAGAAAGTAAAATAAGTCCTTAAAGAAGGTTTCTACCAGATATTTTTGTGTAAGACGAAGTGAACATTGTGCTATATTCAAGTAATAACAAAATGATATTAGTAGATAGGAATACAAACTTTATTGTAGTCTAATATTTAATTCTAATTATACTCAGCTTGAACCAGTTAACTAGAACATGACCGGAGACAAAAGAAGGAAAGATAGCTCTATTTTCTGTTGCCTACATTTTAAAGACAAAAATGAGTAAAGTCAGGGGTTTAAGTGGGACTCAGCAGGTGGAGGAACCCTGAAATCAGTTGTAGTGGCTCAGCGAGGGAAAAAGAATCACAACTAAAGATAATAACTATTGAGTGGCCTAGTAGATTTTCTTAATTCAGTCTGTGATCAGCTGACCTGTGCTACTGAGGTTTACTGCTCTTTGTGGGTTTACACAACTGAATTCAATAAGATATGATGATTTATGAATTGTCCTGGCTGATTTCCGTCCTCTACACTGACAGTAGATTTTTCATGCTGTCTTTGTACTAGACTGAATAAAGTTGGTATGAAGGTGGAATTCAGTGAATGAAGTTTCATCAGTTTCATTTCAAACTTATCTCATCTTGATGTAACCATGAAGCCACAGCCACTGTGCACCACACACTGTTCTTTACTTCAGATCCATCACAGTACAGCAAGCTAACCTGTTTATCCTGCACTAACTTGCTGTATTTTTATGCAACCTAGAATAACATAGTCTGCCTCTGTTTGTTTTGCTGAATGTTTCACAATATGAAAAAAACATAGTGTCACATGTTCAAAGCCAAAATTTGATTCAAAAGGGCTTTGAACATGTAAGCTTTTATCAGTTGTCACTGAACAGTCCTTACCTTTGAATTTAACTCTGTTCTTCCTCTCCTGGCCTGTCTTTCTTATCTTTCTCCATCTCTGAGTGAAGTTATCTTGCATTTTTCTCTCCCTGTAAAATACAGCAGCTTGACCTTTAGCTAGCAACACACTGTGCGACAAACTGCACACAGTTTGTGTGTTTGCTGATGTTTGCTGAGCTGATAAACAAAGTTCCCTCTAATGTTTCATGTGTCTGAGCGAACACACAAACTCCCTGAGCGTCCCTTGGACCACTGTGAGCAACAGCAGACGTGTGCACTGTGGTCACGCCAGCATCCAAGTTACATGTTTATTAAAATAATCAAATTACAGCATTTACATTTCTGTTAGACTACTTTTAATTACCTGCTTTAGCCCACGTACAGTGAAAATTAAAAAGAATCTTGACCTCAAATCATGACCTGTGTAGCATGTTAACACTATTGGAAGTAAAAATAACTTGAACTCCAATTTTGAAAACACAACTTTCTTGTTTTTTTGTTGTTGTTTTTTAAATAAAGCTCTGACTTATATTATGAGTCTGTGGTCTGGGAGAGAGTCTGTAACTCTCTGTCTGCAAAATACAGGATATACTGACCAATGTTGGGCAATTAATTATATAGTCACTTCTTCAAAAAAAAGTAAACGAGTTATGCAAACAACAAAGTTTTGCAGCTGTTTACCTAAAAATGCAGCCAAGGCATTTTTTAAATAAACATTTCAAACTATTTACAGAACAATCAGCTGTTCTGCATCAAATCTGATGCCACACAAATTATTTGTGCCGCTCCAAAAAATAATTTCTGTCCACTATGAGATGAAGGAGAACAACAGCCTGATACCTGCAGGCCTGACAGCAGCAGATGTGTCACTGCTGTAACACCTGTAACACTCAGCAGTCGCCTCATTGTTCTGACACACAACAAAACTATTGACTACACTACACACTAACTACACACTAACTACACGAGATTTGCGCTAAACCTCACAAATCTCTCACATCTCAAAACACGCCGTCACTCCTAAAACTTCCCCCCTTCCTAAACAACTACATGCCATGTTGCCATATCATTTTCTGATTGGTCGACATTGTACATTTTTCGACCAATAGGAAAGGCTGGGGATTTTTCGAGCGTTTTCCTTATAAAAAGCCGTTTTTACCGTTTCTTCCCGCAGTAAATATAAACAACGACAGTATTCAGGAAGAAAACCAAACATTGCAGATATTTTTATCATAACTCTGGTTTTACGTGGCCGATCAACATAATTTAAAAACTGGTATAAAGTCCACACTTTTTCCGTCAGTTGCTCCGTCTGTCCTGCTCACATCTCCAATGGTTGTCCACGTTGTCATTAACGTGGCTTCACTCCACATCACAGCAAAAAAAAATTTCTGGCACAACTTCACCTGCTTCCAAGGTGCATGAGAGGATGAAAGAATTCACAAAGCAGGAACTCCTCCACATCAGCCACGCAGCTTTGCTCGCTAAAACACCGGTGTGGGCACATAAGGACGCTGTGTAGCCTGTCAACGACGTTGATTAGCTGCGTATATGCGAATGTGAATCGCATCATTGGCTGGACTACAGGATAAGGTGGCATCGTTCTAACCCCAAAGTATTAATTTTAATTTCAATGCAGGTGAGGTTGTTTTTTTTTTGCATGCAACGCAGATTTTCTGTGAGCAGAGACCATGCAAGCAGTGCGCAATTGCGCACGCGCGCAGTTTAGAGGAAACACTGCACTACTAAACACTACTAAGAACACTGAATTTAAAATTACCTGCCGCAAAATGTTACTCCCTTCATGTTCGCTCTTCTTCTGTATCACTGGCTAGATGCCGAAGTATGAAGACCGCAACTTATCGACACCACATCTCTTATTATGCGACATCACCTGGTGATTAATACAGCAAACAGGCCGGGCTTTCATGTGTTACTATTTAGGCTCAAATGGGTTTGGTCATGTTATGTCTATGTGTTCTCTTTACCTGAGTCAAACTATTTCTCCCCACATTTTTAGCTTCTTGCTGACTTGTTGATAAGTCTTTTCCAAAAGATCTAAAACTCTAACCCCAACCCGTGGAAGTGTCCCATAATCCACAATGGTTTTTCTGTGTAAAGTCGGTTTCCTTTCCACATCTTTGTTGATTTCAGAGTTAAACTTTGTTTCTTTTTAAAAAAGGAAACATGCAAAATTTTAGAGGTTGAAGAATGGTTCCTGATTTGACTCTTTCACTTCTTATTGATCTTTTCATATTATAAAACCTAATAAAATAATAAGGACTTAAGGTGTTACAAGGTGTTACAAGCTTCATTTACAAAGGATTTATATTTAAACGATTTTGAATGATAAGGATTGTATTTGATTGAAAATACTATAATTATAGAGATATTTAACATTTGTTTTTCAGACTTATTAAATAACTTGTGGATATGTATATAATGTGCATTTTTTTAAATTTATTTTTACATTTTTGTAATTTTACCAATTTTGGTCAATAATTTTAAAAGAAATGTAATAAACATATGAAACACTATTGTCCTTATACCTTTTAACAGTTTACTAATACTTGTTATATAATAAGTATAATGTTATATACAAAAATTAATATTTATTTATTTATATATACACCATTTTTCACCATTTTAGTAGGGAACACTTTCATAACAAATCCCCTTAAAATTGCAGTCTATTTTTTCCTGTCATTTTTGTGTCTTTTTTTACTCAGTGCATCAAGTTTTATCTTTTAAATGAACATTGTATTTTTATGTTAATTTTGATTTTTACAAGCTTTTTAAGTCCAAAAACATTTTCCTAATACAAAATTTTAAATTCATATTTTTCTGTCAGTTACATGCTTTATTAGTCATTAATTAGTTAATGGTAATTCACCGGCTATTTTTGGATTATTTTCTTGATAGCTCATTCATTTCAAAATTTAAAAAAAAATCAGTTAAAATTTTTTTCTTTTCTTCATATAATGAACTTCACAGCTGATACTGTCAAAGTGGCAACAATACAGTATTGTTATTAATTCAGCAATTATTTTATTAATGCCATACAATGTTTTTTTTAATCTATGCATTAGGAATAATCTCATCATTTGGTCAGTTCAGCTTGGATTAAGGTTCATGATAGTGTTAGGACTTCTAATTATACCCCACAGACATATTTTCAGCCATTCTAATTGGGTGCTGAAAGCTTTCTGTTAATATTTTTTGGATTAGTAAAGTCAAGCCAATTACAATCTAACCTCCAAAACATATTGAAACCAATGGATCTAAGGGGATTTACAGGGCAGATTTATCTTCCAGTACCGTCGCTTTTACATCTGTGTGCCATTTAATGCCTGTACCTCATCACAAAGCTGATTGTTTTCACCCAACAAAACTATTTGGAAATAGTTATTAATCTCCCTCCACAGTGGAGTCTGTTTTGCTGAGACATAATCTGCCAGAGTCTGATTGAGCTACATAATCCCAGCCCCTCGAGTCTCTATTGGATGTCTCTGTTGGTGGCTGGAGATGTGACCCCACCCCCGCGTCCTCTGGCGTAGCTTCTCTACTGTATGAGTCTGCCCTGGGGGCTAAACAATATGCTCCTATTTTTTTTTTCATTTTTTAATTAATCAGAACCTAAATCTGTGTGTCTGAGAACAGAGCTGCACCGTCTGACGGATGATGATTCTCACACATTCTGTTAGCTTTTCTACATTGATTTCTTACCTTCTTCTTTCTCCCTTCTTCCTCTGGTTCTTTCCTTCTTTATCATTAACCACCTCACCCCGTGTTTGTTTCTTTTTCTATCTCGCTTTTTAATCCTGCAAATCCACACTGCTATCTTTTTCCCCCTTTGGCCCCGACCCTCACCACCACTTCATTGCTCCTTCCTCAACTCACACCCGTACCTTCTTTCAACCTTGTTGTCCTGTCTACCTCCTTTTCTGCAACCAAGTGTCCCAACAGGAGCAGATTCAGGGTCAGTAGTTTTTATCCTGGATCATTTGTATCAGTGAGTGTGCAAAGTGCATAACTGAGCTTAAATCATCACTTGCTGTGACACTGCGCAGCCGTTGGAGATGCACTGACGTGGAAGTGAGTGACAGCTGGGCTGGTCTAGGAATGAATGGAGGATCAATGACACATATCAACAGACAACTCTGAGCTGCGGGAGGGGAGGAGGTCTGTGTGTGTGTGTGTGTGTGTGTGTGTGTGTGTGTGTGTGTGTGTGTGTGTGTGTGTGTGTGTGTGTGTGTGTGTGTGTGTGTCTGGGAGGGGAGGAGGTGTCTGTGTGTGAGAGGGAGACAGAGAGAAACATTTGTACACACTTCCATTACACAGTTAAAATGTTACTAACGACAAAACTTCCTAATATGACGTTTTTATGATCTAAGAAGGGCAAGTTAAAAGTTAGAGTGAACATAAAATGCTGGACCTATACTGCTATATGTAATAAACTATTGAATGCAAAGAAGATGTTAATTAATAAAGTATGTATTTGTGTTGTCTCAAACTTAAAATCAAAATTCAAATTTACCTTTAATGTACCTTGTTTCATAATGAGGATATACATTATATATTGTTAATATTTATTCTCCAACCAGCGGTCAAAAACAAATACTGTTTAAATTGCAAAACGACCAAAAACTAAATATGTAATGAAAATAAAGCTAACAACTTTCTTTGTTTTGTTTTTGATGGAGGTTTCTTTTTCTGTTACTGATTACTATACAGCTTCTATATTTAAAGACTTCGTTTTTTTCATTAAAAAAAAAACCTGCATACTGCACAGTAGTATATTGAAAAAGCTCACTCTAGCATGAACTTTGTATCCTTTTACAAATGTTTACCTAGTAACAGCAGTTCTTCATTCTGTGAGTCTATTATAGCCAATCGATGAGCTCCCTCTGCTGGTAAGAGTGGAGCAGCACTCCTTGGTCATATGACCAAGGAGCCCACAAAAAGTGAGTGGTATGTATGTATATTTATCTTTTGGTTTATATTTTTGAACCAGTGGTGAGGTATCTTTTGAAGATCAACTGGTTTTTGAGAAGTTCATGTTGACATTATGATTTAAAAAGCAAACACAATTGTTTGATAATAATTCTGAACCTCGTCAACTGAAAACTCAAACAGTTTGTTTGTTCTTCATCCATCTGGGCCTTACTCTTTCTGTCTAAATTTCTCAGACTTTTTATCTGATTTAATGCCCACCTCAGATAAAATAATTATTCTGGATAATTGTGACATCCATGTAGATAATGAAAATGGCAGCTTCAATGTTAATCTATTATCAGACTCAACTGGCTTCTATCAAAATGTGAAAAAGCCACCCACCACTTTAATATCGCTGGAGATCTTGGTTTGACACATAGCATAGAAACTGAACGTTTGACAATATTCCCTGAAATCCCCTCTCATTTCCTAACAACATTTAAAATCACAATAATGGATTACACAACAGTGGGGAATAGATTTCATTACAGTACGTGTCTTTCTGAAAGTGCTGTCACTAAATTTAAGAATATAGTTCATCCACTGTTGTCTTTTTCACTGCCATATGCCATCATAGTGCAGAGCAGCTACCTGAAGGCACCTCGATTATTGAGATCAATTATCTTGTTAATAATTTTACATCTTCACTGTGTATGACGCTGGAGACTGTAGCTCCTCTAAAGAAATTCTGTGTAATCCTCAAATTCAGACTTAAAGCAGATGATGCATAAGCTGGATTGGAAATGGCATCTTGATGATTTCAAAGATCATCATTTAGCCTGGAAAAATAATTTGTTGTTCTCTTAAAAGCCCTCTTACAGCTAGAACATTTTATTATTATCACTGATTCTTCAGCACTGTAGCCAGACTTCCAACAGCTCATAGCACTGTTGAGTGAAGCATTACTTTAAATTTAACTAGTAAAGACTTCCTGAATTTCTTCACAAATAAAATTTTAACCATTACAGAAAAAATTGCTCATATCCATCTCACAGACATAACATTATGTACAACTACTTTCAATACCATTTATTATTCTACAGAGTCCTTCTCCGATTGATTTTTCCAAGTTTGTCCCATGGTTCAGTTTGTTTTCACACAGAGAAAAATCCAAGTAAACTCCCAGCAAACCAAACTGCTTCACTACAAAGCACGTGAGACTGTTTAGTCCACTCATTAGCCAAATGTGTCCGAGGCAGGAGCAACAAAAGGAAATACAGGAAGAAGGTGCTGTCTGAGAAAACTGAGACTTTACAGTTTGTGACAAAGTGTTCACATCTTCCTGATTTCTTTTTTTTTTTTTTTGTATGACTTAAAGGTTTCAGATCATCAAACAAATTTAAATAATACAAAAAGATAACATGAGTAAACACAAAATGCAGTTTCTACATGAAACTCTAAGACAACACTAAACCACCTGCAGGTTTAGTGTTGATCCAGTCTGATAAATGAACCAAATACAAATTAATGTTGAACTGCTTGTGAAGACTTTCAATTTACTTGGTCAAATGCCCGCATCTAAAGAGACAACTGTGGTTTCTAATTTGCTGATAGAGCAAAAGTCTGTTATATTTATTAGTCTATATTATTAGCTGAGTATCTAAAACCTGTCTTATCAGGATGTGTTATAAATGGAGTGATTTTTATTTTTGTTGTCTTATGACAAGGACTTTGATTACATTTTTTGTTCTATTTCCAATAGATTTTCTAAACCATTTTTTCCTTTTTTTCTCTTACGTGAAGAGCAAGATTTTATTTTGCCTTTCCTGTTTCCTATAGAACACATGGTCATTGTTATCTAAATACAGTGCCCATTCATTTTTTTTTAACTCTTGTTCTTTAATTCTTGTTCTAATTGTTGGTGTGACTCTTTTTCTGTTAATTAATATGGCTACGCCTCTTTGTTTTGAGTTGTAACCAGCTGAGAACGTGAGACTTGTGTGTACAGATGTTTTGGACATTAGAGTGCACTGCAGAAAAGCAACATCTGCCTGTAAGTTATTAAATCGATTAGTAATTTTAAGATTCTATTCCCTGCAACCATCCACACATATATTCCATGTGACAAACCTCAGTATGTTCATGTTTAAACTGACTGGTGAAGTGTTGAATGTTCACTAAAGTTTTGTGTGTGTGTATCTTGTATGGCTGTATATTGGTGTGTGTATGTGTGTTTGGGATGGATGTATGTTTATGTGGTAAAATGCAGCACTGAAGGCAGAGCACACATAACGCTGAGTGCAGAAGGAGAACAGAAAAGATGTGAAAGGTGAATAAGGCAGTGCAACCACCCAAGAGCCACTCTGAGTGACCTAACAGTGTTTCCCAACCGTGGAAGATTATCTGGTTCCACCAGGGAGAACAATTACATTCTCCTCCACTAGGGGACGACGACTACTTGCTCTAATTAAATGGGTTGCCAACTGCCAGTAAAAGAGAAGAAGACAAAGAAGCAATTACATAATAGTCATGCTGCGAGATGACGCAGTGCGTAATAGCAATAGATAAGTAAGTAGTCAGTCTGGCCCTGCCCTGGAGAAAATCCAACCCAGATGAAGACCCTAGCATGAGTAGTGGTCAGAAGAAAGCAAAAAAGGTATACTGGGATCAAACCGAGCCAATTCCTCTACACCTGGTGTGCGGGGGAAAATGATCAATGTCCTTTTTGTGACGTTTTTGTTTGGTGGAGTGTGCTGTGCCTCCAAAATGTTGGGAAACAGTAATAACAACAACAAAAACATGGAGAAAAACCCTAACAGGGTATGGCAGATAGACAGAGACGTCTGTCAGTGGGAAATGTAAGGTGGGAAGAAAAAAACAGAAGGAGGTGTTTGTGTGTAGAGCTTCAACCAACTGAGTTGATTCCAGAGTATCTAAAGAGGGCAGCTAAGCTTTGGAAGGTTGATCCGGGCGGGAGGCCAGATATTTCAGGACTTGCAGGAAACCCTAGAAGGAGGTGTGGGATTGGACAACTTGTGGATGATCACCTCCAGCATCGTGTGCATCGAAACAGGAAAAAGGAAGATCAAGAGAAAGAAGAAATTTTAAAAAAAAAACGAATAAAAATGTCTGAACTACCACATGGTAGAGACGGAAAAGAAAATGAACAAAACAAAGGAAAAGGCCAAGCAGATTCAATTTTATTAATACAGCGCTCGATCACAACAACAGTTGCCTCAAGGTGCTCGGTTGGGACCAAGCAGATGGTGGCAACACCTACAGATTTGAAGCCTGAGATATGTTAAAGAGAAATATTTTCATATATGGTTAAGATGTCTTTTATATATAAGCTGGCTCCCGTGCATGTCCAGGGCGGGTTTACTTCGGGGATGGCGTTCCTTTGCTGCTGGAGGGAGTTGCCAGAACTTCACCGCTCTGGTCCTCCAGGCTGAAGCTGGTTGGAATGTAAGCATAATTCCTGCTGTAACCGTAAAAGCTGTCATAGAATAAACTGGCAGATAAATTTAGTGGCTGAAATGTTTTCAGTGGTGCGCAATGTTAACTGTTAATGAGATTTTGCTTTGTCTCACATTACTCCAGCAAAGCTCTCCTCACTTACCTGAAACTTCCTCTGCAGCCTGCTCATTCGGCCCGGTTCTCCCGGATCCATTTCTGTCTGCTTTTGGCTCCTGGGGGGTTATTTCGACTTCCACCTTCATTTTCAAAGAGAAAGACACTCACACCCGACATTCCCTCTCTTTCTCTTTCTCACGCTCACACACTCCACAAGAAGATTGTTGATTTATGTGTCTGTGCATTTTTGCATGTTTGCTTTTCTTACAGGTGCGGCAGTTGGTGATTTCAGACCATAATTCTGATCACAAAAGCTGACAGATAGGGCAGGATTTTAAAAAATAAATAAATAAAAATGATGATGACGATGAAGCTGTGACGGATTATTAGAGATCCTTCTGGACTGTGTGACCTCTGTGTGTCTGATTCAGCAGTTGTGCTGTCTCATCTGTCACACACCCCGTCTTCTAAGGTAAGGTTAACTTACATAGAGGAGAACGGGGGTCTAGACAGGGGAAGGTGAGACTGGGACACCGAGGAACACACAATGGGACAAATCGGGATTATCAAGACGCGCAAATTAAACTCAATACCATCAAAATAAATTGGTAACTAAGACAAACAGACACACAATTTCACATCAGCTATCAAGGATTATTTTTACTGAGTTTATACTTTTGCTGCATTCAATTTGAGAAAAATTGTCCATCATTTTCTGTGGAATAAAGGACAATTTTGCTCATTTGATTTTAAACTATGGTAAATGGCCTGTATTTATATAGCGCTTTACTAGTCACTAAGGACCCCAAAGCGCTTTACATATCCAGTCATCCACCCATTCACACACACATTCACACACAGGTGATGGCAGCTACATTGACAGAGGCGAGGCTGCCGGACACTGGCGCCACCAGGCCCTCTGACCACCACCAGTAGGGAACAGGTGAAGTGTCTTGCCCAAGGACACAACGACCGAGACTGTCCAAGCCGGGGCTTGAACCGGCAACCTTCCGATTACAAGGCGAACTCCTAACTCTTGAGCCACGATCGCCCCACACAACTATGCAAAACTGTGGTGTAGGTGAGCCAGAGGAAGAAAAATGTATCAGAAAATTTAATGTCAGCTTTAAAATAAATTTTGCTAGATTCAATTCAATTTTATTTACACAGCGCCACATCACAACAACAGTCACCTCAAGGTGCTTTACATTGTAAGGTAGACCCTACAGTAATACACACAGAGAAAAACCCAACAATCATATGACCCCCTATGAGCAAGCACTTTGGCAACAGTGGGAAGGAAAAACTCCCTTTTAACAGGAAGAAACCCCACCAGACTCGGGGAGGGGCGGGGCGGTTGGTTGCGGCAGATGGCAGATGGGTGAGGAGAGGAAGACAGCACAAAAGACACATTGTGGACGAGAGCCAGAGATTGATAATAACTAATGATTAAATGCAGAGAGGTCTATAAACACAGGTGAGTGAAGAAGAAATACTCAGTGCATCATGGGAATCCTCCAGCAGCCTACACCTATTGCAACTACAGGAGGATTCGGGGTCACCTGATCCACCCCTAACTATATGCTTTATGGAAAGGAATAGTTTTAAGCCTAAAAAGCGAAGAGTGTGTCCGTCTGCTGAATCCAAACTGGAAGCTGGTTCCACAGAAGAGGGGTCTGAAAGCCGAAGGCTCTGCCTCCCATTCTGCTTTTAAATACTCTAGGAACAACAAGTAGGCCTGCAGTGTGAGAGCGATGGAAATGACAGTTCGCTTGACATCATTGTTGATCCTGTGTCAGTGAGACACAAAAGTTGCTCTTAAACCCAGAGGCAACCCATAATTATGCAATTTCTCATCTCTTGGATAATTAAGATTAAGGAACTGACCTCCCGCCCATTGCTCCTTCAGTGGGCTGCTTTCAGTCATTATGCAAATGTACTGTTTATAAGATTGAAACCTGCAGTCAGCTGAGACTGAAGACGTCACTGGATGAGTGACGAAATGTTTCTCCCACAAAACGCTGCGTCCAGATGAACAGAATCAACTTTTGGAGAATCATTCTCATCGCTCTCCCTCTCTGTTCCTCTCTCTCCCTCTTTGTGCTGACAATCAAGCCAAACACCAACATCATCAAATATACAGTTGAAACCAGATATTTACAAACTCTTCAGATCAAAACACAAACACTTTTTTAATTGTAACATCAAATCAGACTAAATGTTTATTTTTTTAGATTGATAAATATAAAAACATATTTGTTAACTTTAAGAGTAAAGAGATAAACTGTCTGTATTTCTTAATTGTAAACGGCACCAAATTGTATTCAAACTGAGCCACACTTATGGAGCTCCACAGTTCTCTTCCTGGTGTTTTGGTTGACATCTCTTGATGTTCCCATGTCACAGAAACAGGCTCTGTGTTTTGCCTTATATGCATCCACAGCTGTGCCACCAGTTTACTCACATGGACTCTACTAACCAATCAGAAGCTTCTTCAGCTCAGAATGGAATCGTCTGGAGTTTCTTATTAATTAACAATAAACTTAGTGTACATGTGCTCCTACATTTGATGATTAAAATAGAAGCTCTGTCTCTCTTTATTCTGACATTTAACTAATTCAAAAGATATTTCAATATTTATTTATCTAAAACAAAACAAGTTTACTCTAAATTGATGTTTAACAGTAAAAAAATGTTCTTGTGTTTTCCATAAAGTGTATGTAAATATCTGGTTTCAACTGTGAATGTACTGCTGTGGGTTGAAATTCCTCTTGTTTTGCGTAGAAATATACTGAACAACATGCGCTTCGAATATTGTGTGTAGTTTTTGTTTTATACAGCTGTCAACCAGGCATCTAACTGAAAAAATGACACTCCAAAAGACTGAAAAAACAACCTGGGCTTGAGCCCAGTAAGCCACCCCGCTCCGCCACTGCTTAAACCACCGTGGAGACTTCTGTGGACCCAACAAGACTAAAGAAAAATTCTCATATGAGAGACGTTTCTCTCCACAGCTGTGGGTCAGGGTCAGAAAGCATGAACTGGACTCAGTACAACAGGTGGGCCGCTTGGGAGGACAGTCATAACAGCCAAACGCCAACTTTACACTTCAGTGCTGTTTTATCGAGTCCAAAATCCAGCGCAGGTTTGTCACGGCCTGGTCTTATTTTGAAAGGTCGGACAGGAAATCCTGTTTATTTCCTTGTCAGTGTCTGCTGCTGACGCAGGAGTGACCGCTCAGTCAAGGAGTGAGGAGGCTGGGCTGACGCTCGGCCAGTAACACTGCTGCTGCAGCAATGATGCGGTTTATTGTGGAGTGTCGGAGGACGCTGCGAGCGAGCACCCCCAAGGATGGAGGGTAAAACAGCAACACTTACTCTCTGCGCTCATTTCTGTCTTAATGTAGACTCCAGAAGACTGACACATGTTTCTCCAGTCCTTAGGCAAGTAGTTTGTAGTAGGCTTTTATAATATCATATACATAACTGTAACTATGTATATGGCATGTTCTGACATACTTACCCAGATGTACAGAATGTGAAAATGCTGACACGTGATGAGAAATGCTCTTTGTTTTTGCACATGTAAAAGCGGAGCGGGATGTGGAGACGACTTTGGCAGATCAAAGTGAAATTAATTGTACTAATTTAATGTTCCTGGTGATAAATAACCCACTAATGCAACGCATCAGTTTTCTAGTAGCTGGTAGTCGCTACAACAACAGCATTGTAATAGTTTTAGCAGCAGATTAAGATTGAGAATAAAAAGATATCTAATTTTGACATACTCATAATTGTGTGTTTGAATCCACATAAAACAAAACAACTGTAACACTTACAAGTAGGGCTGGGTTTGGATTATCTATTTATCGATTAAAATCGATTCTAGCTTGGATAACGTGCAGGGCTGGTTATCGTCACTGATTTCTAGAATCGATTCAATTCCGATTCACAAGGTCCCAAATCGATTCGATCCACGATTTAATTCGATTCGATTCGATTCAATTCGATTTGAATCTGGGAAATTTTGACAGTCAGAAATATTATAATTCAGATCAGCACATTTACATATTTTTGTATCTATGAAAAGGAAGCTGACACACGCAAGACTTTATCAAAGGTGTGAGCATCACAGCAGAGGCCTTTGTGTCAAAGTAGCTGAAGATAAAACACATTTAAACATGAAGGTGATTTTCCTGTTCTGGAATTTTATAAAAATATTCTGCAGTACATCAAAAACGAAAGAAAACCATTAATCAACATATGAACATTACCTCTGACGTTACAGCGGTTTGATTAGAGACACGGCGTTTTGCATTTTGCATAATTTTAAAAAGTTTAAATTTGTTCAATATTGAACAGCAGAAATGAGGTTTTCTTTTCGCAAGTATGTAAAACGAAAAAACAAACAAACCCCACAGCGCTGTAAACAACAGTAGACTTGTGCGTAACAAGCAAGCGAATAATGAAGAAAACAGATTTTTAGACGGGAAACTGTTGTTGAAGTACAGAGAGAGAGAGAGAGCTGTGCATCGTGGTGGAAGCAAAACAGCAAAAGTCAGAGTGAATTCATGACGATGTTTATGTGAAGCGTAGTTTGGATCTTCTTTTGCTGCTGGTTCAGTCAATATTGTTTGGAGAGAGATCAAACTAACAGCTTTAGAATCAGCGCAAAAAGGACGTAAACACAAAGCTCGACCCGCCGACGGATCAGAATCAGCGAGCTGTCGGCTTTCAGCCCCGACTGTGAGAAAGGCGACATCTCACTGATTCTGATCCGCGGGTCGCGGTTTGTGTTTTCGTCTTAGTGCAGAATCCGTGTTCCTGCTCTCATTTACTGTCTTAGCTGTTTGGTGGTTGTTGAAATTTTGTGAGGTTTCACCAGAGATTCTGGCATTTCGGGCAAAAGAAATTTATATAAAAAAATCGATTCAGGATTTTAATGAATCGATTTTACGTTATCCAGGCCAGAATCGATTTTAATCGATAAATCGATTATAAAAACCCACCCCTAATAACCTGATATCGATTCATTAAAATCCTGAATCGATTTTTTAATATAAATTTATTTTGTCCTCAGGTTAAACCTCAGAAAATTTCAACAACCACCAAACAGTTAAAACAGTGAAGGAGAGCAGGAACACGGATTCTGCACTGAGACGTAAACACAAAGCGCGAGCTGATTCTGATCCGTCGGCGGCTCCGCGCTTTGTGTTTACGTCCTCTTTGCGCTGATTCTGAAGCTGCAGGTTTTATCTCTCTCCAATATTGACTGAACCAGCAGCAAAAGAAGATCCAAACTACGCTTCACGCAAACATCGTCATGAATTCCCTCTGACTTTTCCTGTTTTGCTTCCACCAGGATAAAATCACACTTCATACAGAGCTCTCTCTCTCTCTGTACTTCAAGAACAGTTTCCCGTCTAAAAATCTGTTTTCTGCATTATTCGCTTGCTTGTTACGCACAAGTCTACCGTTGTTTACAGCCTGTGGGCCGCTGTGTTTTCCTTTTACTTACTTCCAACAAGAAAGCCTCATTTCTGCCGCTCAATAGGCTTCTGAACAAATGTATCGAATCGGGACCTTGTGAATCGGAATCAAATCGATTCTAGAAATCAGTGACGATACCCAGCCCTACTTACAAGTATTTATCAAATGGGTATATAAAACCCCCTTTTTAAAAATATGGTTATGTTTAAATTGTTAACATCTCAGATAAAACACAAAAGTATTCACTCATCTGCCTTCACACACATATGAACTTGAGTGACATCCCATTCTTAATCCATAGGGTTTAATATGATGGCGGGCCACCCTTGCTGCTATAACAGTTTCTACTCTTCTGGGAAAGCTTTCCACAAGGTTTAGGAGTGTGTGGGAATTTTTGTCCATTCTTTTAGAAGTGTTTCTAACTGAGATCAGACAAGAAGGCCAGGCCCACATTCATACCAAAGGTGGTCTGTCGGGTTGAGATAAGCGCTCATTCTTCTCACTGTGCAAGTTCTTCCACACCGAACTCGCTCATCTTTACGCAACCTGCTATGCCCACATTACTCTCCAATGCATCTATCAGAATATGAATGTGTGTGAATATTAGATAGAGCACTGTAGTTGCAGTCATGGACAGCAGCACAAAGATAGACGTGTGTGTGTAGATAGAGGATAGCTGTACATTAGAAATTGATCACACAGTGAAACTTCTTCTCAAACAAATCTGATGAATTGACAAGCAAACTATAACTTACAGTGACTTACATCTCTTACATTACATTTGATCAGGCTTGTACCACAAAGGGTTTAATTATTTATGGAGAAAACATCATGGAAGACTCATAAGAACTAAAAACATCAGTCAAAGTGAGTAAGCTGCAGGGACTGTAGCCTAGCTAGTTAAAGGCAGCTGCTGAGACAGCCTTGGCTATAATTTCAGGAATTAGGAGAATGTGAAGGAAAGGAACATTGTTTTTTTACACTACTCGAACTAAAAGGACAATACAAGAAATTATGTCCTGTGGCGTTAATGACATCAGGTTGTGGTTGGGTTGGCAGCAGGGGTGAGCAATGAAAATGAAATTAAATCATGTTTCAAAACAAAGTGTTTTAAGTGGAAGGAAACAACGTTAGAAGCTTCCTTTCACTTCCTGGGGTGTCACCGTGAGGATGCGCGACTACTTAGAGTAGCAAAGCTAGAAAAAATGATTTGTCCTCTATAACCAGTACACAACAGGACAACACTACCACACTACATGCTTATGAATGCTGTGTCAAGGATGTCAAATGACATAGTTGTTGTTGGGAACATAAGTAGCATGACACAGGATTCCTAAGCATGTAGTGTGGGTGCAGCTGAGTAGCTGACATGTAGGGAGCAAATGTTCCAGGATGGCACTATCTGTTGTTAATAACAGCACCTCTGCTTTTTTACGTGCACTTCCCTGAACCATCGCAAGCCTCTGATGGTAACAGTGAGAGTACTGTCCTGTGGCTTTATCTCCCCTCCTCCATCTGTGTCTCTGATCTGGTCCTATCTCCTTTCTGTTATCACCTCATTATTTCTCTGCATGTGCTGTTTTCTGCAGAAATGGCTGCTATTTTCATTCTGGTCAGACGGCAACACGGGTGATTCAAAGTAATCAAAAAAGCACAAATCAGTTACTAAATCTTAGCTTGACCTGAGAGAAAAGGAGTTCCAGGTTAACCTAATCCCAGAACATGCTAACCACACAAAGTAAAGTTATTTACTCCAAATAGGGGGACATTTTATTGGCTGATGAACTGTTTTACTCTACCTGTAACTGCTTGTAGAGGAGCAGCATCCAAACTGTACATACCTGAACAATTTTGGATTTTGACTTTGGTAGCACATTGCAGTGCTTCGTTCTAGCTCTATTTTGATTAAGTGCACAAACTATGTGGGAGATAAAGCCATCATCCTATTGAAACTTTAGCTGTTCAGGAGTAACTACACAGAATTACATGAGAGGTAGCTGATGATCTGAGTAGTACCTACAAAATGGCAATGCACCTATTCTCAGAGTACCCCTTCACCAAGAATATTGCTTTTGCTTGTATGGTTGTATTTGTGCTCTTGAAAACTATTTGATGAAAACACCAGTGTGGTTGGCTAATGAAGTAGGGCAGAATGAATATTGATTGATATTGATTGGCTGTGCAGACTGCTGCTGGATGGCTCTCTCTCTCTCTCTCTCTCTCTCTCTCTCTCTCTCTCTCTCTCTCTCTCTCTCTCTCTCACACACACACACACACACACACACACACACACACACACACTGTGTGTTGTGTAGGAACTGATCATACTGCAGAGGCCAGTGGTGATGGAGAGGGGGAGAGTATAGAGAAGGATATGAAGGAAACAGTGGTATGGCAGGAAACTGAGGAGGGAAACATGAAGGATGGAGACTTGTACAGGAGCGGGCGTTCTTCCATTGATGCATAAGTCGGCTCTACCCTTCTCTGGTCTGACTCATCTTCCACGCTGGTGCAGTCTGCCTGTGTGCATTTTCCAGCACACACACACACGTGCGTGCAGACGCTGACACGTTAACAGAGGGAGCTCCGCCTCCTCTGCAGTGTAGCGACAGCTAGAGAGGGGCAGCAATGGAGGAGCCAGCAGTGCAGCAGGAAAAAATAGAGGGATCGTGGGAAGGAGGGCATGATGAAGGAAAAGCAGACTGGAAGAACGAATGCTCTCTCTCATCCCTCCTTAAACATTCCTGTCTACTTTGCTGGTCATCTCCCAGGGACGCCGACATCATGGAGACTGATGAGAGAATCCTTGCCAAGACGGCCGAGATCAGAGTAAGAAGACCACAGCACCTAGCACTGGTGTGTGTGTTTGAATCTGTGTGTCTGTGTGTGTCTGTGTTTTTTGTCGAAATCACGTTTTCTGTTATTTGTGAGATCATTTGGACAGTACCTATATCATTTTTATGCATGTGTGTGGCTGTAAGGTTTCCAGTTTGGGACCCTTCCATCACTGCATTTCCCATGATGCTCTCATGTGATGTCATGATGCTGTAGGACTAGTCTCACAAACATGAAGCTGTAAACACACACGTGTTCAGCGCAAGTCTGGATTGCCAAATGTCCTGGTCCTTGAAATGTTCAGATTTTGGTGACTTCTCTATGAACTTTAAAAAAGGGGAAGTGTGTTCACACGCAGGTAACATTTCTGGTGCCAGAACAAAAACCAACCAAGCAAAGGGAAAAGCTCTGTACAGTAACTTGGGCTGGTGTATTTTCGTAATTTTGTTTTTTCACCTGCACTTTGTGTGTGTGAATGTTTCATCATCCCAGCATTTATATCGTTCTGCAGATTTTAACTGTGTCTTTGTGTGTGATGTAGGAGCTGGAGAGCGCAGTGGCAGTGGAAAACTTGGAACTTCAGGAGCAGAGGTCAGACCGCAAAGAGCTGGAGGAGACACTAGTTAAATTAGAGAAACACAAAGAGAAACTGATACAGCAAATAAAGGGAACCAGACAGCTCTGCTATGAAGAAAGTCAGCAGGTAATGATGCACAGTACTGCTGCTCTGGCAGCCTGTGCTCTGTATTTTTTCAGCATTCACGTGATGCACAGCTGCATGAGTGGGTATCTCATCTCCTTGAAAACTACGGTCAGTTTGAGGGACGTTGATGTTAACTGTGGAGTTTTGAGAGGTGGGTGAAACTGTTGAGCGCACAGTGTAAGTGTTCAGAACCATGGCCAGAGAAGATGACTTTGAAAAAGCCAAAGTTTTTCAAAATTCCAGAATGTGTCATGGTTCGGGGTTTGTGACACAGCTTTTTGAGTTTTCCTTTAGGTTTATGACGCTTTGCTTTATTAGTATGTTTTAGGGTTTAGTTCTGCTCCTCTAATATTTTGAGTTATTTTGTATTCATGTTTGCCGAGTCTCTCTTGTTCCTGTGTGTGTTCCTTCATCATGGCCCCTGTGTCAAGCCCCATGTCTTAGTCTGCATCTTGGTGTGTTTCTTGTTTTATTTTGACAGTCTCTTGTCCCATGTTCAGTGTGTTCAGTTTTGCTTCCCCCTTCTCGTCTGTTAGATTATGACCTGCTGTGTTCCCCAGGTCTCTCCTCTTTGCTGTGATTTCCCCTTTTGTATATATTATTTGTGTTTTACTCTGTCAATCATTGTGATCTCTCTCTTGATGTGTGCCCTGTCTGTGTGGTAAATCGCTGTACTGCTATGTCTGTTTTGTTTTTGTCAGTTAGCCTCCCTGGTTTTTTATTTCTCAGTAGATCCAACAATAAAACTAAGTTCAGTCCTGCCTGCATGTATGCACTTTGGGTCTGAAACTCTGCCTGTCTGAGACATAATCTACAGCAATATATGCAATATATGTTATTGCAGTACTATTGTTATAATATCGTAACATGGGGTGTCTGTTGATTTCCACCTCTTTTTATATATTTTTATATATACATATAAAAAATTCCCTTCTCGCCCTTGTGGGTTGTCTATCCTTCAAGCTCGGTCCTCTACCAGAGGCCTGGGAGCTTGAGGGTCCTGCACAGTGTCTTAGCTGTTCCAAGGACTGCGCTCTTCTGGACAGAGATCTCGAATGTTGTTCTGGGGATCTGCTGGAGCCACTCGCCTAGCTTGGGACTTGCTCCACCTAGTGCTCCCATTACCACTGGGACCACTGTTACCTTCACCCTCCACATCTTCTCGAGCTCTTCTCTGAGCCCTTGGTACTTCTCTAGCTCCTCGTGTTCCTTCTTCCTGATGTTGCTGTCATTTGGAACCGCTACATCTATCACTACGGTGTCCGGTTGGTTAGCCACCACCGCTTTGTCCGTCTGTATCTGGAAGTCCCACAGGATCTTAGCTCGGTCATTCTCCACCACCCTTGGGGGCGTCTCCCATTTTGACCTTGGGACTTCAAGGCCATATTCAGCACAGATGTTTCTGTATGAGTGAGTAGCTTGGTGAGTTTGTATCCTCTGCTGCTTCTCTTCAATGTGGGGTCCCACAGGGTTCAGTTTTAGGCACGCTTGTTTTTCTTCCTATATCTCCGACCCCTTGGCTCTATTTTCAGGAAACATGGTTATGCTGATGACTCCCAGATTTATTTCCCACTTAAAAAGATAAATGGCTTCTCAGTAGACCCTCTACTCAGATGCCTTGATGAAATAAGGGCCTGGATGACTTTGAACTTTTTACATTTTAATGAGCAGAAAACAGAAGCGATGGTTTTTGGTGGTGCTTCTGAGACCACTGCTATAAATCTTGGTTTGCTGGCACAGTATGCTAAAGCAGTCATCACTAATCTGGGAGTTAAAATGGAGGCAGATCTTCAACCTGAAAGCCAGGTCAGAGCTGTTGTAAGATCTAGCTTTTTTCATTTGAGGCAATTAGCCAAAATAAAGCCCATCTTATCAAAGCAGCTTTTTGAGACAGTAATCCATGCCTCTGTTACATGTAGGTTGGATTATCGTAACACACTTTATTGTGTGGTTAGTGATGCATCCATTAGGCGTCTGCAGGTTGTGCAAAATGCTGCAGCACGTCTTTTAACTGGAACAAGCAAGTCTGAGCACATTACCCCCCATTTTAGTTTCACTCCACTGGCTACCTGTACATTTTAGGATTGTTTTTAAAATTCTCTCATTTGTTTTTAAATCTCTTAATGGCCTGCCCCCCCCCCACCCCCACCCCACCCCACCCCACCTCTCGGAGCTACTACAACTATATACACCTGCCCGTTCCCTTAGGTCCGCCAATCAGCAGCTCCTTAAGGTACTGAAAACTAAGTATAAATTTAAAGGTGATCGCGCTTTTGCTGTAGCTGCTCCAAAGTTGTGGAATGATCTGCCCTTGCACGTTAGACAGGCCTCTTCTCTTTCTGAGTTTAAGAGTCTTCTTAAAAGATATTTATAGTGTCCCATTAGAATGCAGCTCCATCTGAATCTGCACAGGTGCAGTTTCTACGTAGACTGTAAATGGGCTGTGAAGCAGCTCGAAATTCTCATTTTGTGCTTCAAAGTCACCAAAGCGCCGCAAACTCAGTGCGCTCAGTTTATCAGCAAAGTGCGCATTTGGGAACATTGTTGCGCTGACTTGGTTCAACATTACTTGGCAACAGGGAAAGTGAGGCAGGTTGCACTGGTGCATTTGTGACAGCTTCACTTGAAATGCCTTCACCGCATCATACATGCCATGTCCATGTCCTTGCTGAGCTCAAAAACTCTATTGAGAATTTTTCCCCAACTCAGCCAGCGGACCTCTGTATGATAAGGAATGTCGGTAAACTCTGAATTTATTTCCCACATAAAAGACTGAATTTGACAGTGATTTAAACTTTTAGTTCGGATAAAATTTGCGGTTTGCGTTACGGTGATCATTACATGCTCCATTTTTGGGACTTTACCACACAGCGTTTCCTGGTGTATGATGCCGTGATATGCTGTTAACTCACCGGTACAGTTCTCCTGCATCTTTACTCGCATCCTGCTGACTAGTCCACTTTTTTCACCACACAACACCAGCACTCCATCTGTTACAAATCCAACAAGTTTGTCCCAGGGCAGTTTCATGTCGATTACACTTTGACATACGTTTCTGCTCAGGCTCACATTTGCCAAAATCTGCGTTTTGTCTGGACACAAGACGTCGCACACCATCACGCAGCTCTTCAGAAACTCTCCCTCGGTAAATGGCCGGGCTGATTTGGCTATCTCCTCTGCTACAATAAAACTTGCTTTCACAACAGCTTCACTTTGTGATTTTGCTCTGGTGAAAAACATCTGCTGAAATGTCAGATTCTTCTTTAGCTCTTCTACTTTCTGTAGTTTCTGCATTTAGGTTTTTCAGCTTATCCTGATGTTTTGTCTCGTAGTGCCGTCTTAAATTTGATTCCTTAATTACAG
The DNA here is from genome assembly GCF_964374335.1 of Astatotilapia calliptera. Lineage (NCBI taxonomy): Eukaryota > Metazoa > Chordata > Actinopteri > Cichliformes > Cichlidae > Astatotilapia > Astatotilapia calliptera. Next base: position 34,163,476 of record NC_137439.1, read on the forward strand.
CCACATTAGCTCCACTAATAAGACACACAGGTTTACCGGCAATGTTTGTAAACATATATTCAGTCTCCCACCGGTGCTTAAAGGCTCTGTTTTCAGAATCAACTTTTCTCTTCGCCATTGTAAGGGGCTAGCTTCGCAATTCGCTAGCTTCGGGAATGTTCCCAGCTAGCCTAGCATTCAGCAAGGGATCTGTAGTTTGTGTGTTATTAGTGCCTCATATCGGCAGGCCATGCATAACAATAATAATAAGTCTATATAAAGTGATAAATGTCCGCCGGGCCAGATGTGGCCCGTGGGCCTTGAGTTTGACGCTTATGCTATTTGCATTTACAGCACTTTGTGAACTGTGGTTTTATGTTAAAGTGCTTTATAAATAAAGATGCTATGCTATGCTATGCTATGCTATGCTATGCTATGCTATGCTATGCTATGCTATGCTATGCTATGCCAGCCGCTTGGTTATGGCGTTCCCTTTATGCCCTGCCTGCTAGCATCTGGACCCTCCTGTGCTGGATTGTCTCAGGGGCATCCTACACAGCCTGCACCTGGAGTCTTACCTAGTGTGATAGACCCTAGCCTCTATGGATCTTGTGCTGAGAGCTTGTTCCTGTGCTGCCATGATTAGTGCCTCTGTGCTGTCTTTCAGTCCAGCTTTGTCCAGCCACTGGTAGGACTTTTGGATATCAGCCACTTCCACTCTCTGCCGGTGGTACATACCATGCAGGGGCCTGTCCTTCCATGATGGTTCCTCCTCTTTCTTGGGTTTCTGTTGGCTCAAGTTGTCACTGACCAGGCAGTCAGTTTGAGCCATCTTCCTAATATAGTTCGTTGTCTAATCCTGGACTGTGGTGCTGACACTCACCAGTCTCTGACCTCCTTCCTTCCACTTACCATACAGCCTAAGGGTGCTGGACTTGGGGTGAAACTCTCCACGCATGGTCAGGAGCTTCCTGATCTTGATGATAGGCTTCTAACCTCCGTTCTTACCTAACGGCCTCTTCAGGTACTTGTAACTGTCCTCTATGTCTGCATTGTTGCTTTCTGGTAGTTCAATCCCCTCAGTTCTGACTACCTTCCCTCTCTTTGTTATCATCCGACTACACTTTTCCAGCCCGAACAACATTCCGATGTGATTGTTGTATATCCTGGTGGTTTGGATCAGTGAATCGATGTCTCGGTCACTCTTGGCATTAGCTTGCTGTTATCCATGTAGAGGAGGTGGCTGACAATTGCTCCATTCCATAGTCAGTATCCATAGCCAGTCTTATCAATGATCTCACTGATGGGTTCAGAACAGTAGTGAGGACAGAGCATCTCCTTGGTAGATCCACTTGATGATGGCTTGTGCTGTGGGCTTGAAGTTGAACTCTAGCATTGTCTGCCACATCCCCATTAAGTTCCTGATGAAGGCCCTTAGGGTCATGTTGATCTTGTACAGTTCTAAGTATTACAGGATCCAGGTGTGGGGCATCAAGTCATGGGCCTTCTTGTAATCAATTCGGCAGTGCACAGGTTGGTCAGCCTAGTCCACCAACCTAGCTGGTGTTTTGCGCCACTGGTATTCTTGCCAATTCCTTTCTGTGCCCCACTCATGTATTGACCCATGTGACTGTTCATCTTAGCCACTATGATGCCTGACAGGAGCTTACATGTGGTACTGAGGAGGTTATTGGCCGGTAATTGGACGTCACCGATACCATCTGGGGGCTCTTGAGGATCAGAACTGTCCGGCCTTCAGTTAGCCATTCTGGGTGTCTCTCATTGACTAGCAGCTGGTTCATCTCCGCTGCCAGACGCTCGTGGAGTGCAGTCAGCTTCTTCAGCCAGTAGGCGTGAACCATGTCAGGGCCTGGTTCTGTCCAATTCTTCATACTGGCGACCTTTGCTGTGGTCTGTTCTTAGATCTACTAGCCAATGAGCATTGCTGTTTTGGGTTGTGTCCTTCTCCCATATGCTCTTCCAGTATTGCTCTGTCTTCCAGCCTTGGTGTTGCTATTCTTACGATAGCACAGTTGTCCCCTTAGGAACTTTATGTTGGGGGTTCAACGTGAAGGTGTGTATCCAGTAAGGGTCAGCAGGCTAGGCACCCATGCTAACCAAGCCTATCTCGGAATATTTGTGATATATTTAACTGAAGCCATAACTGTTATGGCTGTTAACTGAAGCCATAACAGCTTGGACTTCACCAGGTCAGGTGTTGAGGAACCTGGACTGTCAGGAGTAATGAGAAATGGACCAAGGTAGTAGATACTTGTTAACGAATAAGTTCAGCTGGTTTGGTTTGGTGAGTGACAGAGGGAAGTGACTGACCATTGAGAGCATTTACAGCTACCAGAACCTCACAAGTTGTTGCACCAAATCTCTGTCAATCAGACTCTGCTTGGCACCTGCCTTCAAAAGCACTTGTAATGAATAGGTCCTGGTCTTGCCACACAGGGTGGTAGGGAGTTGCATACGGGGACCCTCGGCATCTGGAGAGGCACTGCCCACTTAGTATCCCTGTCACGGCCCACAGTTACTGGTAGGCACTGTCTTTTGGCCAGACACGTCAAGAGGCCAGAAAATGGCCCAACAAACCACAATACATACACAACTGCTCGTCGAACCTCCTCCAGCATTTCTCTGATGTCAACCTTGTGCATCCCAGTTGCATTGGCTCAGGGGGAGGCAAAGCAAATGCCAACAAGGAAGACTGGGGTCCTTGAAGATCAGGTCTCTTCAGCCTTCAGTTAGCCATTCTGGGTGTCTCTCATCGACTAGCAGCTGTTTTATCTGTGCTGTCAGACACTCATGGAGCTAGTCAGAAAGGTCCGAGGAGCAAAACGAATGGAGAAGTGCCCACCCGGTCTTGTAACCTCTAACCCTCTTCTCTCTCTTTCATGCAACTGATTGTCAATCCTGATTGCAAAATCTGCTAGGCTTTCAAAACACCTGGGTTCATCCCGTGCAGCGAGCTCATCCTTTTAAAGGGGAGCACAAAGCGTTTTCTTACCCCCCTGTCTCTGTGCCCTTAACATGAAAATTAATGGAGAACTCGGCTACAGACCGGGTACTGTCAAAGGCCGAGCAACTGATGGGCTGCTTCATCTGTGCACAAAGGATGGTGGAATAAAACCTTAAAATCTTACAGGAACTGTGCATAAGTAAGTATTTCTAAAGAATGTCACCAGGAGGTAAGATCTGACCCATTACAAGTCAGGGTCCTGAAAGGAACCAACAATTATTTATTCCCTTGAATTAACATTGGGAAAGGCCCTGGAAGAGTGCTGGAATAGCAGAGCAGAATGAAGAAGAAGCCTCTGCACTGGCCCACCTCCCCTGTAAATGGTTCAGGAGAGGGGAGCGCAGAGAAGCGGAAGCTAAGAATGTGGGTGCACTAGCCAGGGACAGGGTTGCAGGAGCAACTCGTTGCAAAAAGGTTTCTCGGATGGTCAACAGGGTGTTGTTCACTCTGCCTGCCTATTGCTCGGACTCACAGAACTGTCTATCTAGACTAGACGCCTACCTTGACCTTGGCCTGTAGTCTCCTTCTCCATGGAGGGTACTGCTCCTTGTGGCTGTTCAACTTGTAGCCAAGATTCTCACTGTTCATTGCTGCCGTGGTGTAGATCAGCTTGTTAGTTTCGGTAACCAGCTATGGAGGAGCCAGGTTTCAAGCTTCGCCATGAATCTGTCTTTCACTCAACAATCCTTCTTCTATCGCACATGGGCTTGGTACCCAATCTCAGGTGGGGGTAATGGTATCTCCCCCCTGACCTGTCGTCCTGGCTCCCCTTTTCTATAGCATGTGTGTTGTACCTCTTCAATTTCTAGCCATGAGAGCGGTCCCTTCTTCCGAATGTTGGAACACTGAGCTACTAGTTGTTTTGCCATCAATGTGGATGCTGGGTACTGAAGATTCCATAAGAATCTTAATCATATTCGTGTAACCCCTTCCACTGGGGTTACTTGTGTAGAGCATTCCAACAGTGCACTATTTTTGTCTCTTGCCCACCGATGCCTTCCTGTTCCTGTAGCCCACTTCTCATCTGGGTGCCCTGGTTTCTTAACACCTGATGCGGACCTTGTTAATCCGGGCGATGTCCGAGCAAGTATGGCTTCATATTTATCTCCTTCGCTCATGTCTGTGGTAGGCTTGGTTAGCATGGGGGTCTAGCCTAGGACTCTTATTGGATACAGTCACTCCAGGCGGAAATCGAACTTGCGACTCCCGTTCCAAAGCTGTGCAGTCATACCGTTACACTTGCTGCTTCTTAATTAATGCTTATTTAAATAATTAGTTACTGCTAAACGTTCCTCCAGGTGTTTCTTTTTCGTGCCACTTAAGCATGATTTGAACTTCTGCAGGAAATCTACATCATAGTTTATATAGTGAACAGAAATTCCTTTTATCCCTACACGGCAACCTTCCGCACCATTCAAGTCATCATGGTAGACAGTAACATGACATGGAGTTACATTCCTTGGGAGGTGCAAGTCAGGTTACATTGAAGGTTGCAGCGTAGTTAAAATTGGGCTACAGTTATGTGTAAGTTGCGATGCAATCTGACACAGATGTATAATTCATGTGTTACTCTTCTAACCTTGTGTTGCTCTTATCAGTCTCATCAGAAAGACATTTCACTGCTCTTAAATTCAAGATGAGCTAATACATTTGTTGTTGTAGCCCACTGGACTGACTGAGTCCTGTCTTTCCAGATCCTATCTCTGCAGGCAGAGGAGGCACAGAAGGAGAGCCAAGTGGAGGAGTATGAGAGGGAGCTTTCCAGAGCCAGATGGAGGCTGAGGAAGCTAAGAGAAGAGGTGAAACAGGCCAAGAGGAAAGTGGAAGAGGCTGGAGAGCGGAACAGTCCTCTACAAGACTCGATCAGACAGTCTTATGAAGAGATCCTGCAGGTACAACGATCACTACAAGGATGTTTGAGTGCATCTGTCCATAAAGTGTTCATATCAATGATTTCTATTTTATTAATATCACTTATCCCCTAAAGCTTTGAAAAATGAAACCATCTGTCCATGACTGCACTAAGAAAGTGAATGAAGTAAATAACTATTCCCGTTTTTTGGTAGGAATATAGTTTGTTTTTCTGATTTCAGAGAAACACAAAAACATTTTGCATTTAATTATCTCAAATAAAATATGTGTTGTAAAAAGAGGAAAACATGTATCTGGTTTCTTAAGTTTAACAATACCAGCTTTTCATGTTCACCCCACTCCTGTGTGTGTTTCTTGCAGGAGGAGCACACCCTGTACTCTCTGTCAGGAGGTGCAGTCACTCCAGAAAGCCATCTGGATGAATCAACATCTCTTGCAGACACCACTGAAGATAATCTGCCGTCTCTGAGGCCATGGGGAAGGAGCCAATCACTGCCTGCCTATGCTGACCTCATAATGGTAAATGGCAATGATGATGGCGAGTACCCCTTACTGAATATGAATGACAATTTTCAAGTGTGATCTAAAACAATACTGACGATTCCTAGAAGTGTGAGAACAGGCCTTAGTCGCTGTTAAGAACAGAAGGTTTAGAAACTATCATCTCCACATTTATTCACTATGTTCTGAAAGCAGATTTCTCCAGTGTTCCTTAAAGGAACTACTAGCAGACAAACTGGACACTGCGGAAAGAAATCCCATGGCATGGATAGCTTTTTTCATGTATTTGGAAAATAAATATTTAGTCTTCTTTGACAAATCGATGTCGTTAGTCCAACAAAACTATAATGAATTGAATATTCTTGTATGGGAAATACACCTCTGGTCACAGAAGCTACTGTTTTTACAGATTTACATGGCTGCCTCTAATACACATTATACAACTGTGACCTATGTTTCTCTCTGGACACCATCTGTCAGCTGTTTCAGATCATCTGCTCTAGGGCTTATTAGTCCAGTCCTGGACAGTTGTTTGATACACTTCAAATAAATAATTATTTTTTTTATCTCTTTCCATACCCTCAAGGATCTACAGTCTTTTATTCTGTGGAACTTAGAGAGATTCTTAGGCATGATAACATGACACACTTCACCAGCAAAAAGAACAGCAGATCCTGAAAGTTTAAATACGACATATTTTACCTGCCGCTCCCTAAATCTTTGCAGGGAGCCATTTGCAGTGGTGTAATAACCAGAGACCAAAGAGAGTCAGTGACACTCAGTGATTTCAAGCATCTACGGGTGTGAAAAACACTGGGAGAGGCAGGTCCCACATAAACTTTTCTCAGCTTTGAGACTTAGAGAGAGAGAAAGAGCCTTAGAGCTTTTTATTGTCATTGTGCAGTTTCTTGCACAGCGAAACTGGGTAGCTGGACCACAAAGTTGCAAAAGTAAAGAAGAGAAAACAATATACAGCAAGGGAAAAAAATGCAATATATATGTGTACATATATGTGAGTGAACTATATACATGTTATATGGGATGTTAATTCCACTGAGACCAAAATATTGTAGAGACTGAGATATTGCACATAGTTGATTAACAGCAGCTTCAGAGCGGTTGTGGTTTGAGGCATGTGGTTTGAAAAATAATAGCATCATATAAAAGCTGCATTTTCTATTTACTTATCCATGTCTAAGATTTTAATTTGTTTCATGATCTGAAACATGAAAGTTTTACACATATTCATAAATATTGCATTTGTCAAGATAAAAATCTGTCAAAAGACTGTACAGAATGTCGTCTTTTGTCTTTGTTACAGCAAAATGAAATAATAATAATAATAATAATAATAAAAACTGTGGGACCAGTGTTTCCCAACCACTGTGCCGCGGCACAATTACACTCTCCTCCACTAGAGGGCAGTAAAACTACCTCCTCTAATAAAATGGGTTGCCAACTGCCAGTAAAACAGAAGAAGGCGAAGAAGAAATTACATAATAGTCATGCTGTGAGACTACACAGGGCGTAATAGCAATAGATAAATATTTGAAAAGAAAAAGTAATCAGTCTGGCCTGGGCCAGACTGATTACTGCTATACCTGGTGCGCGGGGGAAAATTATCAACATGCTTTTTGTGACATTTTTGTTTGGTGGTGTGTCGTGTGATTTTTCTAATGTCAAATATGTGCCCATGGCTCCAAAAAAAATAGCACACGGCAACTTGATTTACCAAAGTTTCTTTTGTGAAAATAAGAAATAAGAGTGAGGCCTTCAAAATGCCAAAAAAGAGGAAAAAAAGAGGAAAAAATAGAAAGAAATCTGTGCAACACAAGCTACACGAGGGAGACACAGACGACCAGATCTCACCTGCTAACAGCATCATGGAAGATAATGGCAAGCAAGCAGAGGCTAGTGGAGAACAATCAGAGAACTAAATAAATTCAGAAAAGACAACTGTGCGTAGCTGAGTGGAATCAGAGAGGCTATAAGTAAAACAAACAAGAAAATGGAAGAGGCTGAAGAAAGAATCATGAAACCCGAATACAACTTAATGAGGAAGCAGTAACAGAGATGATGAAAAAAATCATCCTAAAGGGACGATCCAGAAGAGAAAACATTAGAATATGTGGCATTAAAGAAGGATTGTAGGAGGAGTCTCCATCAGTAGTGGATTTGCCTGACTCCACTGAGCTACAGGTGGAAAGAGCACACTGCACTCTGGTGCCAAAGCCACCACCAAATGTGGCGCCACGGTCCATAGTTGTAAAGATGGCCAACTTCAGATTGAACGAAACAACACTGAAAGCAGCCTGGCAGAAACATGGATTTGGACAGATTTGAAACAGGATTAACCTAGATCAGCGGTCTCCAACGTTTTTTGCGCCACAGACCGGTTTATGCCCGACAATATTTCCATGGACCGGCCTTTAACGTGTCGCGGATAAATACAACAAAATAAAACTAGTACCGGTACCGAAAAAAGAAAATTTATTCGTAACACACATGAAAAGACCCAGGAAAACCGAGTAAACGATAAAAACGATAACAAAATAACGCTGAAAACCAATAAAAACCCTGAAAACCAGACATTTCACACCCGAGCCTCAACTCTCGCGGCCCGGTACCAAACGACTCACGGACCGGTACCGGTCCGAGGCCCGGGGGTTGGGGACCGCTGACCTAGATCATGATTATGCAGCTTGGGTTTTAAGTTGGCGAAGGGAATATGCAGAGGAGACCCACCTAAACTACAAGGAACAAGAGAAATGAAAAAGAATGGGTTTTACAAATGTATTTTCATCATCTCATAATTCTGGATGAAGATGAGGAGTTGCCATCCTTTTATCAAGCATTTTGAAAAAACATTTGCGATAAGAGATAAGGAGGGGTGATTTATTTCAATAAGGGAAAACATTGAGGGGAATTCAATTACGCTGCTAAATGTGTATGCAGCATCTGGTAGCGATATCCATTTCTTCAAGAAAATTGAATTCGAGCATACTGAAAGATCCCCACATTAAAGAGCAGAGCCGCTTTTATTTGGAGACTAATGACAATGGTGACGTGCGCCCGATATTCCATGGGATGAAAAAAGCAGCTCTAAAAGGAAGAATCAGAGTATCAAGAATCAAGTAAACAGCTGCTGGACATGTTTGCGAGGGAAGAAACAAACAAATATAGAGGCATTATTTCTGGCGTATACAATGGGCTTAAAAACAGGGAAATACATTCAACTCTATATATTAACGTAAAGTGGGAAATGGAGGGAGGAAAAATGGACAACATTATGGACATATCGATGGAAATGTAGCGGCTCACAGGAAGTATAGCAAGATATTTTATTACCCCTTACCAAATATCTTGCTGTGAGGGCAATTCACTGGGGAAATACTAAAGCAAATCATAGTCATGTCTTTTGGGATTGTCATGGTATTAAAACCTAGTGGCAGGAAATACACAATGCAATACAACTTTAGGAAGTCATCTGCCTTTGGAGAGTAAAGTTAAATCTTTTGGACTAATGCCTGAAGGATGGCCAAAGAGAGACAAATATCTGTTTATTATTTTGTTGGTGGCAGCCAAGAGAGCCATTACAAAAACTGGCTCTCACAGAAAGCCCAACTCTGAGCATGTGGATGGACATCACAGTAGACATTTACAGGATGGAGAGAATGACAGCAGACGCCAGTTATAAGAGGAACCTGTTTGCTTGATGCTGGAAGAAATGGATGGACTGTCTGATACTACACAGACCGGACATTGACCTTGGATTGTACTAGTCTCGAATCAGATTTGGTGTAATAACAATTTCATGTCCATTAATGTTCCTGTTTTTGTTTTAGGGGTTTTTGTTTGGTTTTTTTGTGGGTCATACATGTAAAAAAAAACAAAACAGGACATTTAAGCTTTTACTTTGTAACTACTGATAAAAATGAAAGTGCACAGTATATTGATTGCTGAATTTCAATAAAAAGTCAATAACAAACACTCTTCTGTGTTATATTGCACTGTGACAAGTGCTGTATAATGATCAATTTATACAGCACTTTTCTGCTCTTTCTGGGGTGACTGTAGCTCCGGAGGCAGAACAGATCATCTATTAATTTGAACATTGGTGGTTCAATCCCTGGCTGCTCCAGTCATGCCAAATATCCCCTTTCAAGATACTAACCCGAAGTTGATCACTAACACATCCATCGGAATGTAAATGTGTGTGGATGTTAAAAAGAAAAGAAAAAAGTGCTTGTGTGATTGAGGCAAGTTTTATAAAGCACTTTGAGTGAAGAGAAGAAAAGTGCTATATAAGAACCAGTCCATTTCCCATTTCACTCATTTACGCACACATTCATACTGCCATTTGTGCACTTACACTATGTCCGATCCAGTGGCTGTTTGGCATGTATTATCTTCTCCAGGGCATTTCCACATTTGGACTGGAGGAGCCAAGGCACTGAATATGAGACATTTTAAAAACACTGCTTAACAAAGTTATTAGACCATAAAAAGATATTTTTACAATCAAAACAAAAAGCACAAATATTTTAGAAATCTATCAAAAATGAATTTAAATTTAAATTCAAATTTAAAACTAGTATCTGTATTTAGCAGGGAAATATAGATATGAATTCACATGTTTTCTCTGGGGAGTCAAAAATGAATCAAGCTCATGCATGTGGACTATTAGTGTGTGATCTGGAGCTGTTTGTGATCTTTTTTCTTCAGTGTATTATTCTATGTCTTTCATATTTATGCTACAGTTTTCGCAGGTTTTTATCATGGAGAATATATATATATGTGTCTTGCGTTTTCTTTTCTGTGGCATTTTAGTAACTATCTCTCTCTCTGTGCCTCCAACACCTCCAGGGGGGCAGTGGTTCACCTTTCTGCAATAATCTAGTCAGTACCAGAGAAGAAGATGACAGTGGGACCAGCTCACCAAAGGTAGCTTCGCTCTTACAGAACATGTCGTGTCATGCATAGCACGAATTATGTGCAAAACATTTTAGGCTAAAATCCATCCAAAAACTTGACATTGTAATTAGTGCTGACTTTATTGATATGAAATCAGTTTAAATTAATTTAAAGACCTCTAACCGGTGTAACTTGGCAGCACCAGCTGTCACTAGTCAAAGGCATCTTCCTTAGTTTTGGATAGAGCCATGGTGTTGTGACCTCTGGTTGTCACGCGTCCACAGATGGATAGGTCTGACATAGAGGATGGCCTGGAGGAAGGGGACCTCAACGCCGAAGGGGAAAACGAAAGAGACCAGGAAGAGTTCACTATGAACCCCAACCCCCTCAGCCAGCTGGACTTCTACCAAGCCAACCCCTTCGCCCGCTGTCAGTGTGACCGTATGTAACAAATTCAGAGGCTGAGCTACTATTGCTGTCGTGGATTTCAGACTTTGGCACTCTTTTCTCTAATTTACTTTGAAAGAGGTGACACGCATTGCTGAATTGGAGTGGGTATCCGTTCACTTTGCATTGCAGTACTGAAAAGTTAAGAAAAGTTGCATTTCTCGAACATCAACCTGGCCCCCAGACAGTTAAATCTGAATGAATGCTGTGCCAGTGCATCTTTCCAAGCAAATCACTCAAGAGTGTGACTTTGTTTGCTTGGGTAGTTTGGCATCAATTTGAAGAAGTGGTTGATGATTGCAATACCTAATCTTCCTGTTAGAATATGAACATACTCAAGCCCTACGGCTACACTCAAAAGTGATGTAATTGAATTGTTTGAGGGTTAAGTGATTTGGCCTTAAGGTGGTAATTGGAACTGGACATGAACTATGGCAGCCAGAGGACTGGGAATCAGAACTGTTAAAATCCAGCCTCTGGGTTGGTGGAGACTACAGCTTTTTTTCTGTCAGAAGGGACAACTTAATTCATGCACAAGTAGAACTTTTCCCACTAGGACATCGGGCAGCTCTGATCCTGGGGCTGTGTATGTGGTTCAAACTCTGGAGTAGGAGAGGACTAGAGTAGGGGCTCAGAAAATAAACCAACCCAAGCTGGGCATCAAAACTCCTTCAACTCTAGGGACCAGAGGGAGCTAGGCTGTGACATCGTGGGATAAATGATGATTTTTTTATTTGGCAAACTAATCATATATGCTTTTGTTACCTTTACTTTTTGTTGCAGTGGTATTAATAAAGTACAGTGATTTCATTTCTTTTACACATGATTCATAGATGACCTCTTCAATGAAGACCTATTCCTTAAAACAGACTCATCTGGTGAGTTATAATAGACCACTAATCTAAACAGAACTTCACTTGACATAAAGAGGCTCTTGTTCATTTTGTTGTTTTGTTACTCAACTTCAATACTGTTCTTAGCAAAACTTACAAGTATAAACTCTTTAAATATTCTGATTTTCAGATGGCTTTGGTTCTGACCCTTTCAAAGGCAGCGACCCCTTCGCAGCAGATATTTTGTTTCCGTTGACGAATACTGCCACTGGTGAGAGCACAGGAAATGCCGGTGACGAAGCAGACACCAGTCTGTCTTGTGTTGAAAACAAAGCTTCAACGGGAACTCAGTGCTTTGAGTCAGAATTCCCAGATGAAGACAGTGACATAGAGATTAGCTACAGTCGAGAGGACCTGGACACCATTGCTATGGAAGATGATTCTCATGGATTTAAACCCATTCAGAGTTCGTCAGAGGAGCTGGGGCCAGAGCCTATCCGAGGGTGGCGTTCCCAGGGACAGTATTCTGTAGAATCTGACCCTAATGGGTATGAGCTTGATCTTGGTGCTGTCTCCCCGCCCTCCGACATAGAAGAACATAGTCTGGGATCTCTGGCTGGAGAGGCTATTACTCAGTCATCAGCAGGATTAGAGCAAGGTAATTTATATTTTAGTCACACGCCCGGTTATCAGACATGACAGTTTTTCAGTTTTACTTTTTATTACTTTCATTTACAGTATCTCACAAACGTGAGTACACCCCTCACATTTTTGTAAATACTTTGTTATATCTTTTTATGGGACAACATTGAAGATATGGCACTTTGATACAATGTAAAGTAGTCAGTGTACATAACAGTGTAAATTTGCTGTCCCCTCAAAATAACTCAACACACAGCCACAAACTGCTGACAACAAAAGTGAGTACACCCCTAAGTGAAAATGTCCAATTTGTGCCCAATTAGCCATTTCCCTCCCTGGTGTCATGTGACTCGTTAGTGTTACAAGGTCTCAGGTACAAATGGGTAGAAGGTGTGTTGTCGCAAATGTGACCAAATTATTCAGTGGTGCAACTAAAAAAAATCCTAGGTCTCACTGGTGTGACCAACTTTTCGAGTAAATAAAATAAAATAAAATTCTCAGCAACTCTGAAAATCTCCGTGTGGTCAACAACTGACACACATTATGCGCCTATCGTGGTCTAAACCAATCAGAGATAGTCAGGGGCGGGACCTCTGATTGGCCGTGGTCCTGTAGTTGTCCTTCGTTTGTACGTTTGAAAGTGCAGGCAGATAGAGAGAGATCAGTAGCTCGAATAAAGCGATATCGATTCATTAAATCCTGAATCAACTTTTAAATATTGTGATATCCTAGAACTCAGGAACCACGGAGACCATGTTGACCTCACAGTCACTTCTTTGTTATATTGAACTGGGGCATGCGCCACACACACTGACACCACTCTTCAACAACTGTTGCCCCCTGGTGGACAATTCCTTGTTACAACATAACAAATATAAATGTATTTTGCCAGAAACGCCAGAATCTCAGGTTAAAGCTCACAAAACTATTTCAACAAACAGCAAATGAGAGCAGGAAAACGGATTCTGCACAAAGAAGTAAACACAGAACCGCCACATCAGAATCAGCTTTCTCTTTCTCGGCTTTCTCACCCGAGGGCACGGGTGAAAGCCGACAGCTCACTGATTCTGATGCGTCCGGTCCGCGCTGTGTTTACGTCTTTTTTGCGTGAGATTCTGAGCTGCAGGTTTTATCTCTCTCCAACCGAAATTCACTGAACCAGCAACAAAAGAAGATCCAAACTACGCTTCACATTTGGAAAAACATCGTCATTTACATTTTTCATTCGCTTATTACCCGCCGGTCTACCGTGGTTTACAGCACTGTCAGCCGCTGTCTTTTTTTTTTATTGACTTAAATGGCCGCGAACTAGAAAGCCTAATTTTTGCTGTTCAATACTGAATTTTTTTTTTTTATTAAAAATGTTGCAATATTGCAGAATATTTTTAAGTTTATCTGCTATAAAAAGCCAGGCCAGGAAAATCTCCCTCATGTTTTTCTGTGTTTTATCCTCAGTTACTTTGACACAAAGGCTCACACCTCTGATGAAGTCTCACATGTATCAGTACTGATAAATGATCAGAATTAGAATATTTCTGACTGTCTGAGGCTAAATCGGGACCTTGTGAATTGGAATTGAATGGATAATAGAAATCAGTGTTGATACCCAGCCCTAGTGAGCAGCCTAGGCCCGACAGAAGTGGATGTAGCTGTGGGTAATGAGAAAAGATGAAAAGAACGATTGATAACTTTTTTGTTAAGTTAAGGCCTGATCTGTCTGAAATTCATAGCCAGCTCTGACACGGAGCCATCAACCTCTGAACGCTGAAAAAGCACAGTGTATCCAGAAAACACATTATATGCTGCAATAAATGCACTGCCCAAGTCTCCCCTCTCTCCATTGCCTTTCAGTGGCAGGCAGCAGCAAACAGGTCATCAGAGGAGGCTGATGTGATGATGAAGTTTTACATTACCTACGGTATTGCCAAAGAGTGCCAAAGCACTTTAAGCACAAGCAGTTTTTCAGTAACTTATCTTGTAGAAATGTCCTCCAAATAAAGAACTTTGTGTTGACAAGATTTTTAGTTAATCATTTACACATTAATAGTGTCTGTACGGACAGCAATTCCAAGACAAACTTATTTGGCTCAGATGGTGTCAACGGTGTGTAGTGGCAACCAGGTGGAGTACAAAGACAAGTCTTGCCTACAGTCAAGCATGGTGGTGGGATGTTTGGGGCTGGATGAGTGCTGCTGGCACTACAGTTAATTGAGGGAACCATCCTTAAATGGAAGGTGGAGGAGTGAAAGGTCTCTAACAACCACCAGATCCATGATGTCATCATGGAGGAGTGGAAGAGGATTCCCGTTAACAGAGTTAAGGCAGTGTTGGAGAATAATGGTGGCCACACAAAATATTGACACTTTGGGCACAGTTTGGACATTTTCACTTAGGGGCATACTCACGTTTGTTGCCAGCAGTTTAGACATTAATGGTTGTATGTTGAGTTATTTTGAGGGGACAGCAAATTTATACTGTTATCCAAGCTGTACACTGACTACTTTACACTTTATCAAAGTGTCATATCATCAGTATTGTTCCATGAAAGGATTATGCTAAAATATTTACAAAAATGTGTCTCACTTTGGTGAGATACTGTGCATGTGCATATACTGATGCTGGGAGTCAGTTTCCTGCTTAAGTGGTGTCTACTTTAATTACTGACCTAGGAACACATTTCCATTACACAAAAAAGTTTCAGACTGAATTTCTTTTCTAAAACGGCAGCCGTCAGTGCTGCTCCTCAGCCTCCTACGCCTGTGGGATGAATGTGAAAATCCTATGTGGCTTTGAGGTGACGGTAACCAGGATTCAAACTCATCTGAGATTTTTAGTAGATGCACCTATACTATAAATTAGAACATTCTAGATAACGTCCTTTTTGAACTATCACATTTAGACGATTTTCAGAAAACTTGACCTCTGACCTTGACCTTGAGGTCGAGGTCACCGGGATACAAACTTTAGAGAATTTTAGATACCGATGGTTTCAGTTTGAAAATCCTACATCGCCTCGTTCTCGAGTTATTGCATTCACAAACTTGGGTGTCCACAGGGCCCACTCAGAGGCCTTTAGGGGGAAAATATGCCCCCTATTGTTTTACATGTTGCATGTGATGAAAATTTAAATTAGTATCACAAATCTTTTTTCTGTGAAAATGGACTGACAGCATTTCTGGACATTGACTACGTTCGATTTTAGATGTGTAATTTTGAGCAGTATAATTGTCTTTATAAACTTTAAACCTTTGAATATCGTATTATTTCAGACTCTTTAGCCTGTAAGCTTAACGTCTTAAAATTGTGGTCTTGTAACTGCGTCATAATTCTATTCTTAACTACTCACTGTATATTTCTGCTAGGTGAGTGTCTTGGTTTGACTCAAGCTGTTGGCGAACCTGTCCTGTTGGAGCCAGGTTGGACAGGCAACAGAGAGGAAACGTTGCCCTGTGATGTCACTTACAGTCAGCAAACAGAACAGGTTAGGAGCATCAAAGAAGAAATCCAAATCCCTGCTGTTCCACAGAACTCACTAGAGTCCCAGAACATTTTCACTCAGCCTGACTCACATCAGAACAGCCTTGAGTTGAACTATGAACCAACCAGTCAGTCTTCCTTTGACCCGTATGGCTTTAAACTCAGCCCAGAGCATTCTAGTCACACTCTTTTAGACCCTGATGAAGATGAGTTGAGTCCAGAACCTGCTGATGATGATCTGACCTTTGACCCTGAACCCTGCTCTTCTCAACATCAGCTGAACTTTGATGCCTATGGGTTTGACATTACCTCCTCCCAGATGACACGGGACTTTGACCCTTATGGCTTTAAGCTGAGCCCTCAAGAAGAGAACCAGGAAGTATTGGATCCCTGTGGCCATGACAACCAGGATGCAATAGACCGTTGTACCAATGACAACAATGAGCAAAGAAAGCTCTCAAGCTATAATAACCCAGAAATACTGAAACCTCATACCCATGAAAACCAAGAAGTGCTTGAAAATGATAGCCACAATAACCAGGAATTTCTAGATTTGTGTAATAATGGAAACCAAGAAGTGCTGGAACCATCTAGCCTCGAAAACAGGGAGGTGGTTAACCATAAAAACCAAGTCCTGGAACTCTGTAGTCACAACAATCAAGAAGTTGTGGACCTCTGTCGGAATAATAGCAGTGAGCAATTACTTGAACCTTGTGACTGTCATAACCAAGAAGTGCTGGAACCTCACAGCTTTGGCAGTCAGGACGTCCTGGACTTCTCCTATCCTAAAAATCAGGAAGTGTTAGATTTAGATAGCCATGGTAACCAGGAAGTTTTGGATTTTAATAGCAAGGAAAACCAGGGCGTGCTAGTTTCAGGTAGCTACAATAAGCAGGAACTTCAGGAAAATCAGGAGTTACCTGACCAGGAGGGGTTGGACTTGTTGAGTACAGACATTTTGCCTGAAGCAAACAACATCCAGTGCATTCTGGAACCAGAACAGGATGTCAGTTCTGTTAATGACAGCTCAGATAGTGATGTGGCATCCGAAAATATGCTGGGACTGCAGCTCAGTAACCCCAGTGTCTGCACCTCGAATACCACACATACTAGTACTTTAAACATGGCCATCAGTAGCATGTCTGCCAGCCAGGACCTTAATTCGTCTGCTGCCCTGATCCACCACAACCTTTTAGAAGGTGATCTCGGTTCAGTGTTTGGGGCTGGAGGATACATTGGATGTCCTGATGTAGCTGATGACCTAGAGCCATTGCAGAGAAGGCAGACAAACCCAGTACCAGAGCCAGTACGACCAGTTAGGCCTCCTCGACCATCTCTCAGGGTAAGTTGGACGTTATTTTTCTTAACTTATTATAGCATTAAATCAATGGCCAGTTAGTTTGATATATCCTGTGAAATCCTAATTTCAGGTTTACTGTCCTTTATTTATTTTTTGCTTTTATTTGGCCCATGATTGTCGACATTTTGTAGAACTTGGAGATTAAGAATAAATACCCAACACTTAATATTAATATAATTCAAGCCGTCATTAATGTGTTAGGGTTAGGGATTTATTTTTTAAATATGTTATGTGTTAAATTTGAACTTTGAGTTGAAATAATTACAACTGTAAATATTTCTCAAGAGTAGAACCAGGTATTTAGTCATTTTAGCAAAGTTAGAAGTAGAATAGCATCCATTCACATTTTTCTGATCTAATACTTTGTGACTATCTGCTAATACACATCAATGTTTCAGTGTTAATAAGCTGTTTTCCTCATTGTGAGACTGGCCATAATTACTGTATATCTGGCTCCATTTGAACACCTAACTTAATCCTAAGAGACTACATTTACTGGATTGTTGGTATTTATTTGTGAAATAATAAATGAGAATCGGATAAATACATGAAACAAATATTTTTGGATTGATTGATCCAATTTAACTGTCAGACTATGAATTGGCTCCCCAATATTCCATCCAGGTTTTGAACCAATATTTGATCCAAATGTCGCATCATTGTATCCCTAGCTAGAATTAGTTGTTCTGTTAGTCAGCTATTCCATTAAACTGCTCCAAAGTCCGAAACCTTTCAAACTTCTTACAACGTTGAGATGAAAAACATTTCTTGTAGGGGTTGGACAATATGCCAAAAGTTTCCATCCAACAGCCAGAAATTGTTGATATATTTATTGTTGGTTTGTGGTGCCATGCATACATGTTTTTCTTTGTACTGAACATTAATTCTGGTTTCTTTGGCTAATGGTTTGCACCACTACTAAAGTGCCTGCTGAACAGCCCTGAACCTATCTTAAAGAAAATATTTTTTCATTTTGTTTGAAGTTCAAATGATTATTTAAAATAACTGTTAAAAGTCAGCGTGCCTCTCGAACTGCTTTGTGCATAGAAAATTATATTTAAAAAAAAAAAAAAAACATCTACTTAAAAACATCTACTTTCATGTGTTTTAGGCCAAGGACAAGGCCCAGTCCCAGACTCAGGTCATCGATTTAAAGTGATCTCTCACCATGAAACATTCAAGTGAGGTTTACTGTGTCAGCACGGTTCCTGTGATGACAACAAGGCAAGAAGTGAAGATGATAAGGAATAAAGTACGACAAAGGGAAATGCAATGGAGGAAAAATGACTAAAGAGCTCATTCTGGTGTTAATTATCACAGTAAATTAGTTCAGGTTAATCAGAGGAGAAACAATGGAAGGCAAGATGAAAAAACTACCAGGAACCAAATGATAAAAAAGATTTCCTGATTATTATATTAAGAAACATGATTTTATCCAGTTTTTTTATTTACATCTGTCAAGGTTGCACACGACTGTCTGACCTACTATCTTGTCTTTTTATGATTTGATGAACTGAAGAAGGTTTTGACGGACCTGACTGGTCTGAAGTGCAAATAATGTCCATGTTTGTGATGTGACATACAGTAAATATTAGGACATATGTTACAAGACTTCAAATAGATAAACTGTATATAAATGATACAATGTAATCTGCTGTTGTGGTTTTGAGATTATCTATCCAATTAGTAGTTTAGATCTAAGTTGCATATGAGCTGTAGAGAGTTTATAGTCAGATTTACCAATGAACGCATATCCACGCTCACAACAGTGTTTTCACACATCATTTAAGAGGCTCCTTAAAGAGAAGCAGTGGTTCACTGCCATTCTAGGCTAGATTCTTCAGTTTCACCAGTGACAAAGCACGACTGATGGCTGTGGTCAGGTGTGTGCTTTGTTACATGTGTAGCACGCTCAGTAGTAATGCGATGCCACCCATGTTTATAATTGGACTGTAACTGAAAAGATGGCCACTTCATTCTTTGTTCCAATTTCATACTGCACACTAATGCTGAAAATAAAAACTATGCAGGGATTTTGGTTGTGTACTGTTAGTTAGGCAGTTACAGACGTAACTACCTAACTAACAGCGCAGGCTTCCAATTCTTTCTTTTGTTTGGTAGCAACAAATAAAAAAGCAGCAAAGCTGTGTCCACCCAGGAAATGTGGGTGTGGTTTGGTGAGCAATGAAAGTCAGCGACATTGTCTGACTTCAAGTGGCGATGGGCAAAAAGCCCAGGATGAACTTTTCTCATGTTGGAGGCCACTGGAGTGACTGACATTTGTAAATGCATGAGGTCACCTAGGCAACCACAGCCTGGAGCGTCTACTAGTGATCAAAGCGATGCATGAGGGGAGCGCTGGGGTGGGGACACAACACCAAAAGACAGATAGTTACATCTGAGTGGAAGACTATTGCCTTGTACCGTTGTCATCAGTAGTAAGCTCTTGTATTTTTGTCTCTCCCTCGTAATGTAATTAATTTTACTACTGCTGATATTTAAAGACACCAGTACAGAAGTACTGTATGTAACTTTCAGAAAGCAGTTTCTTCTGTCCAGCAGCTTTTTATAGCACTGCCAGTGAAACTTTATGAAGTAATTAAGATGTGTTTTCATTTGTGGATGGCGCACACAAAGTCGAGCAGATTTACAGTGGTAAGGCAGATCTGAGCATTTCATTGGTGTAAACATCTTTGCTTAGGAATGGTCTGAAGCGTGGAACCAGGACACAGCGAGGGTAAATGTGGAGTGGGTCTGGCACCGGTGCCGCTGTTACGCTGCCCATCCGGCAGTTTCTTCCACCCAGGTCTGATAAGTTTACTGTGATCAGACTAAAGTAGTCAGAACCAACAGTGACGCCACAGCCAGAGTACAAAGCAGAAATCTGTGAGCTGATCATTTTCTGTAGGTTAATCACTCCCAGAGACCTCTTTGACACTGTTATATCATTTTCAGGTTATAATTAGATATCTAATTATATGTAAAACACTGTTATTCCTTTTGATTGTACCCACACAAGGTCACACGCACAACTGCTTTTTAACAAGTACATGATATTTACTGGTATGGTAGCAGAGCATCAGTGTAACCAGTTCATTAGGCAGTTCAGAAATGGCACATAGCGCTTTATTCCTCTGAGCACCCGAAGCCTGTTCTACTGCAAGCGTCATTTAACCATTTGCACTCACATTCACACAAGCACTTTCTTTACACCTGAGAGCTTTTCTCTAACAGTCACATACACATTGAAGTTGGGGTTCAGTGTTTTGCAGACTGGAGGATGAAGTCATCAGTCTTCCTCCTGAGCCAACCTGAAGTACAATTCCAAAAAGTTTTCATGCTGTGTAAAATTTAAATAAAACAGAATTGGCTCATCTTTATTCCTGATAGAACACAGAAAGCATATCAAATGTTTAAACGGAGAAAACATATCATTTTAAGAGAAATATGTAATATTTTAATTTGATGGCAGCAGCACATCTCAGAAACAGGGTCATGCTTCCCACTCTGTAGACTTTGGGAGAGGAATGCTGTCCCATTCTTGTCTCATAGAGATATTTTTCACTTTATGATGCTCCACCAGCTGGTAACAGCAAGGACTCTTCTACTATGAAGGCTTTCCATGAAACACATGCCATCTGGATGGGAGTATATGCTGCTCTAAAACTGCCATCTCCAGAGGCACTGATGCACTGCCACACCATCAGAAACGCAGGTTTTTGAACTGAGCACTGACAGCAAGTCGGATAGTCTAGAAGACGCAGTGTCCATGTTTTCCGATTTCAAATTAAAATTTCTTCACTTTGCTTCAGTCCATTTTAAATGAGCTTTGGTCCAGAGAAGGTGGCACTGTGGTGTGTGTGGACAACACAGTGAGCTGTGTTCACAGACAGTGATGTCTGGAAGTGTTCCTAAGCCCACGCACTGATTTCATAACAGGATCGTGTCTGCTTGAGGACCTGAAGATCAGCTGCATCTAATGTTGATTTTCAGCCTGGTCCCTCATGCAGAGATTTCTCCAGATTCTCTGAATCTTCTGAGCTTATGACTTTGGATGATGAGATATTCACAGTCTTTGCAACTATTTGTTGAGGAACATTATTCTGAAATTGCTCTACAATGTTGTTGAAGCACTTTTTTGCAGATCTCTCTCTCAGATGTTCTCTTTTTCCCCCCAGTCCTGTTACTGACCTGTCATCAGTTTGTCTAATTACGTATAAAATGTTTCTTTTTTGTGTCACTTACTTTGTCAGCCTTTTGCCGCCCCATCCCACCTTCTTTGAAACATGTTGCTGCCATCAAATTCAAACTGATTGTTTTTACATGGTAGTACAAATATCATGAGTGTGAGTCTACCTTTACATGGCACACTCAGCAGGCACTGATTGAACCTTTCAGTTCACACAAAGCTTCAGTTCAGCCTACCTCACTCTTTTACCATGATTTCATGACAGCAGCTACACCCATTAAAAGCAAGTATTCCATGACTTTCATATTTGTAGATATGTACATGAACTCGCATTTTCTTTTGATTGTACAATGGTACACATCATATAGCAAAGACATTAAAGTGAAGTCCCACATTCCACCTGCTTCAAACGAGATGCTTCCACTGAATAACTAGAATGGTTCCATTGGAAATGGAAGAAAACACAAGCTGGTTCACGAGTTAACATCAAGGGTCTAATCATTTTAAACAGAACCAGTTAAAGAGCCAGAGCTAATTTAATATAAAAGAGTCAGTGAGACCCCGAAGACCAGCCATCGTCACCTTACCTTATATTCAAAGTTCTTACTTCCAGTTAAAGGATTACTGATGTGTCCCAAAAGTGCATCCTGTTCATCTGGACATTTTCAGTGGGAGAAATGTTTCGTCACTCATCCAGGTGACTTCTTCAGTCTCAGCTGACTGCAGGTTTCCCCAATCTTATATACAGTACATTTGCACAATGAGTGAAACTAGCACCACTGAAGGAACAGTGGGCTGGGAGGTCAGTTCCTGGATCATTAATATGCAAATTGTCATGACCACCGATCAATGGCCATGAGTCCCATTCACAGAGAGTTGGGGAATGGCATGCATCGAGACATTATTGACGTGCGTTTTGCAGTTTTCCTATGCATTTTGGTCTTTTGTCCATGGAAACCATGTGGGTGTAGCATAATGTGAGGGTACACACCTTTAAAGGATATTTAGATCTAATGTGTGTTTCTGTATCATTTAGTATCAAGTTATTGGCAAAATCTAAAATTGACAAATCTACTAGCGTGAATCACAACACTTCATATACAAGCACAGTGCTCCATGTATTTGCTTTGTTCAAATGTACAATCATGTGTAAAGAAAACAGAACATTTAGAAGACTTATTTTGTTCATTTGTTGCATTTTGGAACATAATTAGTTACATACACAACACTAAAATAACAGTTTGCACACTGCCAGCCTGTTACACACAGAAACTATGACGTATTGAGCATGGTCTGCTGCAGAAAACTGGATTATCTTTTTCAGACAGCTGGCTAAAACTATGCTGTCTCAAGCTAATAGACTGTAAACCTAAGCTGCCCGCTGGAAGCTCAGCTTCAACAGCAGTTTCCTGTCTGACTGCCGCCCCCTGACTCATCCACCAGTGGCTGTACTGACGGATGAGAGTGCATTGTACCATGATGTGCTTACAGTTAAGCATATTCCATATAAAGTAGTCTCACACATACACAAGCATGCATCATTACAACCAGTAACATGTGATTTAAGATGGTGCTGCATTGTATCTTATGTGATAAAAAGCAGGTTCGCTCAAAATGTCAGACTTTTTGTGGTGTAATAAAATAGCAAATCTGGAGCTCCACAGTGTGCCAGCTGTTAATTTGTTATCCATTCATCTTTGGCCCAGAACCTGCCCTAATTCTTGTGTGGATGTGTGTAGATTTTTGTAGTTATGCATATAAACTTACCTCAAATGTTAGCAAAATAGGCGTGTCACAGCTACCCATGTCAAATAAAAATGAAAGTCAGTTTCTGAGTTTGAAAAATTGAATGATGCAGTCAAAATAATGTCGTCCTCACAATGTGAAAACCTAAAAAGAAGAATATCTGCAAACATGAGGGTATTGTTCTAAAATGCATTTGTGAATAACAGTAGTGATAAATCTGAAGGTGGTAGAAGCTTTACTGACCACTTTGAACAGGTTTCTTCTCCGCCTGGAGAATGGATCTCAGTTCTGATAGTCTCATGGAGATACATATTAATATGGAGTATCTGTCAATAACATAATTTAGCAAGAAACATTTATCAGTAGAGTTTAAGTATCTTAAGTATCTGCAGGTGGAGCCGTCGTCCTGCTTAAACCATGTTTTGTTTTTTACTCTCCCAATAAGCTACGACATCTTTCATTAAAAATTGCTACTTTATTGCTACTAAATTATCCACACGTCAGGAGGAAATCTCAGCAGACTGCCACTCTCCAGGGCTAAAGTGTGTTTTAATCGATTGCCAAGGTAACATCCAAAAAAAGCAAAAATGCATCACTGTACATAGACACATGTAGCGCACACTAAAATGACAAGGTCTGCAATCAGTTTTATTATATACACAGATAGCTGTCCATATCTCTGATTTAAAATATCTATATATTCATTTTACCAGCTGCTTTTATTACCCACACAGGATAAGAATATTACCCAAAGCATTGGCAGAGCTCTTCTACTGTTCAGAGAGGCAGATATCAAGTTCCCTGTGGAGCTTTTCATTCTTTGCAGCGTTGAATGACGTGTTTTCTACGATGTATATGTGTGTGCTCCAAAGCCATGGTCGAAGGACAGCATATTCAGAAGAAATTGTGCGTTTTGTCATGATGCAGCCATGGTTTATTGTGATGATGATTCATTTATGTCTAATGTACAATTTGGTGTCTTAATGTGTGATGAAAAAACTAAGAAATAAAAGTCATCTGCAAGCCATAATGTGGTCTGCTTTTCCATCTCTATTGTGGAATACAAATACAAATACTGCTACCAATACAAAGCAAGAACGATCAGATGACCCCTGTGAGTCAGCACTTGTGCAATGGTGGGAAAAAGGAACTCCCTTTTTAACAGGAGGAAACCTCCAGAAAGACCGGGCTCTGGGAAGGGCAGTCATGAGCCAGCACCAGTTGTGGGGTAAAGAGGTGCGTAGTGAAAGGATAAGATTGGATTGATAAAGAATTTGGAGAAGATGTTTTATTAATTGTGCTTTGTAAGAAAGAATTGTTTCATGTTTGTAACATTTTTACCTTCAGATATTCATAAATCAAAGACTATGTGTCACAATTATCCTCTTTTTTCCTGTTCTGAGGCAATTCACAGACAATTTCAAAGACAAGGATGGAGCGCTTCTGTTCAGGGAGCCAGTTCTGCTGTAGCGCCTTTGAATCTGGCCTCAATGTTACATAGTGAGAGCTGAAAAAAGGATCTGTAACTGCATCTACTGACACATGGCTCCAGCATAGGAAGCGCTGGATTCCTGGTGCTGGGGCAGGCCAGCTGGGCCCAAGACCAGTCTTTGTTTACTGGAAATGAGTACAATGGATTCAGGAAGGCCCACCAGCAGTGGCTGTTGGAAGAAGTATGAAATTGATGTTTCTGCTACATTTGGGATCTGAGTGATCGATGAAAACAACAAGATGAGATAAAAGTAGTAAAGTAATCTTCAGCTTTTATTTAACACTATTTATATACAAATAGAATAATCCATGGACCTTTTGTCTCCCCCCACTCGTGAGAAAATAGCTGCTAAATAATCCACTGTGTTCACTAACCACCAGTGGTGATTTATAAGACCTGGACATTCAAATTTGAAACATAATGGGTCAAAAAGAAGAAAAAGGCAAAAGATTTGGCTCAGACACACAAATATGTTGGAAAGTCTTCCTAAGTAACCCCTGACAAAACAGCACATCAAGCTGATGCAGATATGACATCAAAACGAACTTGAAACAGCTTCAATTACCAGCTGTTCGTCCATCTTCTTCTACTTAACCATTTCAGGGTCACAGTGGGCAAGAGCCTAACCAAGGTGTAAGGTTTTGCAAGGAGAAATGAGAGACAGACAACTATTCACACGTATGGGCAATTTAGATTCACCAAACTTAACCCCAATAACTGCATGTCTTTAAACTGTGGAAGGAAGCCAGAGTACCCAGAGAGAACCCACGCAGACATGACGTGAAAGGACAGGCTCCAGCCAGATGCTGGATTTAAACCCAGGTGCTAACCACCCAACCACTGTGCTGCACATTTACCAAAATATTTGTCAAACTGTTTGCTTTTTCTATAATCTTGAACCATTTAAACGTTTTTTACAAATGAAGATTACAGATAAACTGTGATTGTGACTTAATGATATATTTCAGTTACTTTAGAAAAAGAAATGTTGTTTAATGAAAATTACTCTACAGCCAATGAGCTCCATGCAAACGCATGGGTTGGACGCAGGTTCCGCCAGAAGACAAGCTAATAAATGATGCCGTACTTCAGGCATGAACATTCTAATAATCCAGTCATTTAGACACAAATCACGACTTTGCTGTAGCAGACTGGTTTTGGTTACTGTTTTCCTGATGTACCCGATGATCACACAAATGAAAGGACAAACACTGGTGAATGTGAAAGACCAAATTCTTGATGAAGTCTTTCACTTTCAGTGTCAACTAAATAAAGAACTTGAATATGAAATACAGAAATAATACCCATAATACAGTGTAAACTTGGTTTCAGAGAGCAAACTTAACCCAAGCACTTTACACTGGTGCTGATGACTGAGACGTTTGCAGAGTTTTGTTTCTCTGGCGACAGCAGAGGACGGTCACCGTGACGATGACGATGAGGACTGTTAACATGATGAAGCCTACACCAACCCATGCTCCAACACTCAAATCTGCAGAAAGAACGAGGGTCACTGTTAAATAGACTGGTTCTACCTGAGCACTCAAAGTGCTTTATACAACATGCCTCATTCACACACAGACACACACACACACACACACACACACACACACAGAGAGAGAGAGAGAGAGAGAGGGGGGGGGGGGGGGAGATCATTACAGTTTTTTACAGATGCTAGGACACATTTCCCAATACTTAGGTCACTTTTGCAAAACTCTTCACACAATCCTCCTAACTGACCCTCAGCCTGGCAAAGCAGTTCATTTCACATTCAAAATGCACTACAACTACCAAAACACTTCATTCACTAGCAAAGGTTGACAGCCGACAAACACACTTTGTCATCCACAAAACAATGACCTGAAAAACACTAACAACATGTAGCATTACACAGCGTTTTCTTGTGTGAAACAAGGACACATCTCTGTTTATAATTTCAATATATGTTACTGGAATGAATCAGACATCATGCAGAATTCGTTACAGTTTTTTACAGACGCTAGGACACATTTCTCAATACTTAGGTCACGTTTGCAAAACTCCTCACACAGTGAGCACAACAGAAGTCTATGTGGGCTAAACTGAGGACCAGTTATCATTGTCTTGGCTCAAAATGCATTCAATGACTACATCTCTCAAATTTCATGAATCATCTTCTCACTCAGACACAACAACTGCCAAAAAGCTTTGTACGGACAGGACATTTTGCATGTGCTTACATACTGTTTTCAAAACTGTTACAGTTTTTTCTGAATGCTTAAACCCTAACTGTGATTCCTGTAGCACAATCTCTAAAACTATTCAGACTTATAGCAAAACCACTCACTGAGTTTGCAAAACTAAAAGCACAAAAACTGCTTTGCACTCAGTTTGCAATTTTGTAACACACACTTTGCAAAACTGTAGGCACAATTCACTGCACAACACTCAATTACCAAATTTCCAACACACTCCTAGCAAAAGTATACACATGTATGGCTATCATTAACACTAATCTGCCAACTGTCTGGCACACTTTCACATGTGAAAACTTTTTTAGATAATTAGTTCACTTTGCAATCAGCCTAAGCACTATAATACAGGTAAGCTGTGTGTGCGGAGTACAATGGAGGGAGCAGAAAGAGTGAGAAGTAGAGGAGGCCGAGGAAGAGGACGTGGAGGTGAAGAAGTAGGATGAAGAGGACGACAAGGAGGAGCAAGAGGAAGACGAGGAGGGGGGATAGGAAGATGAGGAGGGGGGAGAGGCAGATGAGGAGGGGGGAGAGGAAGGGTAAGAAGAGTAAGAAATAGAATTGCTGATGACATCAGAGCTACAATAGTGGACCATGTAATCAACCGTGGAATGACCCTGAGGGAAGCTGGCCAACGGGTCCAGCCTAACTCGAGCCGCTACACTGTAGCAAGCATCATAAGGACATCTTGAAATGAGAATCGGTGAGTACAGTCACTTCGCACAAAGATTTGTAGCACTGCCATATGCCAATGAGAAACACACCAATACCATTGCTGTAAAACTACTGAAATTGTTACTTTACAGAATTGCTAGATGACCAGATGCTGGGGGCAGAGGCAGCATGTTCACTGCAGACCAAGTAACCCATATAGTCATTATGGCGATTGCAAATAATCCTATACTTGGAAATAAACACTTGTGTTTGTTTTGATGTGTGTGAATAAACACCAGTACTTGAAGTTTGGATCCCTCTATGCTTATGGATCTATGACAGAAGTATGAGCTCACACTGACATAGCCTACCTTGTGCACAGAGAAAGCAAAAGCCAGATGTGTTTTGTATTCATACCATCAGTGTGCAGTTGGCGCATTGTGTGCTTAGTAGATGATGGCTTGTGTGTACTGTTTGATACGGAAACACCATTTTTATGAAGGTGTGAGGAGTTAATCTAGCTGTGTTTGCTTTTGCAAGAGAACTACAATGTTTTGATTATTGGGTGACAGGTTTTCTTATTTGTGTGAAGAGTTTTGCAAAATTAGCCAATAGTTACAAAAAATGTGCTTAAGCAATCAGAAAAAACTGTAAACTCATGGTCAAAACAATAACACAATGCAAAACTTGAAAAGAGCAAAATCCAACGGCAATATTTTAGTGAAACATATTTTAAATCTAAAAATGCAGTTTAACCAGCCACAGCTGATTCTCATTGTAGATGAACATCTACACAGGTGTTACTCCTTCAATTTTTCAACTCCTTCAATTCTGGCAGCCAGAAGATTCTTTCCTAGGTGTGTTGCCCTAGATGACATAAGATGTGATGTGGATGAGAACATGTGGCCAAATGGAGGAGACCGAGTAGATTAGCATTACTATTGTATGTGTATCAGTGGATGGTGTGTATACAAATTCTTGTATTTTGGGATTACTTAGTGCAAAAAAATAAAAATACATAAATATAAATACATGATGTCTGATTCATTCCAGTAACATATATTGAAATTATAAACAGAGATGTGTCCTTGTTTTACACAAGGAAACACTGTGTAATGCTACATGTTGTTAGTGTTTTTTAGGTCATTGTTTTGTGGGTGACAAAGTGTGTTTGTCGGCTGTCAACCTTTGCTAGTGTTCTGGAAGAATGTGTTCATTTGAGACCTGAATGAAGTGTTTTGGTAGTTGTAGTGCATTTTGAATGTGAAATGAACTGCTTTGCCAGGCTGAGGGTCAGTTAGGAGAAATGTGTGAAGAGTTTTGCAAAAGTGACCTAAGTATTGAGAAATGTGTCCTAGCGGCTGTAAAAAAACTGTAATATTTGTTTATGTATTTTTATTTTTTTGCACTAAGTAATCCCAAAATACAAGAATTTGTATACACACCATCCACTGATACACATACAATAGTAATGCTAATCTACTCGGTCTCCTCCATTTGGCCACAGGTTCTCATCCACATCACATCTTATGTCATCTAGGGCAACACACCTAGGAAAGAATCTTCTGGCTGCCAGAATTGAAGGAGTTGAAAGATTGAAGGAGTAACACCTGTGTAGATGTTCATCTACAATGAGAATCAGCTGTGGCTGGTTAAACTGCATTTTTAGATTTAAAATATGTTTCAATAAAATATTGCTGTTGCATTTTGCTCTTTTCAAGTTTTGCATTGTGTTATTGTTTTGGCCATAAGTTTAACAGTTTTGAAAACAGTATGTAAGCACATGCAAAATGTCCTGTCCGTACAAAGATTTTTGGCAGTTGTTGTGTCTGAGTGAGAAGATAATTCATGAAATTTGAGAGATGTAGTCATTGAATGCATTTTGTGCCAAAACAATGATAACTGGTCCTCAGTTTAGCCCACATAGACTTCTGTTGTGCTCACTGTGTGAGGAGTTTTGCAAACGTGACCTAAGTATTGGGAAATGTGTCCTAGCGTCTGTAAAAAACTGTAAATCACATCCTGTCAGCCAGTCCCTTATGTCTGAGAAAGTTGTCACAGTGGATGACTCCACATATTTGGCACAGATGTTCAGTGCCCTCCTATTTATACAGCACTCGGAGTACACTAGCTTATGACCCACTGAGGCTGGGTGTGCCTCCTCCTAATCGTGAGCTGTTGATTTTTCACATAAGGCTCCAAGTGTTAACCACGATACTATGAAGCCAATGGAATCAAATCAAATCTGACAAAATACCAAATTAAGGTGTCTTAATTTCCAGCAGGGGGCAGCACTCTCCCTCTAATGCTGATATACACTGGTTGTTTATTACTCTGGTCTTGAGTACTTAAAGAGGAAGAAGCTGCAATTGAAACAACTAATAACAAATTTCAGTATGTATTCACCAAAGCTGAAATAGTTTACAGAGTTGCATGTAGAATATGTGTACCTTGCAGATTGTCCTGGGAACTTTCTGTGCACTGCTGCATGCTCCAGGATCCCTGCTGAGTGGCTTTGGGTCTGGATCTGATGAACGTTGCCACCATGAAGCAGTAACTCTCTCCTTTATCCAGCCCCGGTATCACTTTCATACTTGAGTTTGATATCTCATCTCTCTAAGGGGTAACAGCAGGACAGATTACTGTCATTCATCTGTAAACATTTAACCAACTAACCAAGCAGACATTTGGATGTTTGGGTCAAGTCTTCATTTGACTGATCGTAAGACCAGGCCCAGCAGAAAACAGCTAGCCTACACACACAAATGCCACATTGTTGTTCTTTATTTCAAATTCTTAGAGCTGCAGTTCTGGATTTTTAGAAGATGTCCAATTACATTGGTAATACTGACCAGTGTTGAATGAAACTAGCCATAGGCCCTAAATCTAAAGGCCCAGATGAACTTGTTACTAACTAACTAACTAACTAACTAACCCACCCACTGTGTGGGTGCCTATAGAATGGGCTGACCACACTAAGCAGAGAGGGACCCATAGTAAGGCCCATTGCTAGCCCATATTCTTCGTGTGAGCAAGCCTAACGTGGAGCACTAACAGAATTACATGAAAAAGGTGTAATTTTTTCAGTTTAACAACATAATTTGCAGCTCATTTCACTTTTAGCGTTAACATCAGATTACCTTTCCTGTGCTTCCAGACTTGTAGTAGCGGATCTTATAATTAAGATCTTTTTTGAAAATGTCTCTGATGCTGAGCTGCTTCCCACGATCATAAATGGAGGTTAAAGGATCAGTGATGTTCACTATTACTCTTCTGTCATCCAATGGCGCCACAGTGAAACTCACAGCACTGATGTTACCTGGGGACAGGACCAACCAACAGTTATGCTGAGACTGCCTGCAAAGGTTTATTCATGCGCTAAAAGTCAGTTCAGTTAGTTTACAACATCATTACTAGAGCGAGTGAGTTTTTGAGTGGATGGGTGCTCTACTAAACATTATGCAGAATGCCTGATTGGTGCAGGTATGGTAGCCTTGACATTATGGGCTCAGCCACAACAGGGATCAGGATGCATGGATGACCTGATCAGGTCCAGGCTTTGATTGACATTAAGCTGTGAAGGCTAAGGGTGTGTGTGTGTGTGTGTGTGTGTGTGTGTGTGTGTGTGTGTGTGTGTGTGTGTGTGTGTGTGTGTGTGTGTGTGTGTCATATATAACCTACTCTCTCTATAGGGATTGAACCTGGAAGATTGAGTGTGAGGGAGTTCATAGTCCATGTCCATGATTTCTGTTTGAACATCAGCAAAGTAGGCCCTGTGAAATAGGGACACAAAGAATACATATGCTTTGGAGGCACATTCATCTGCACTTATATAACACATTACGAGTCAAACGTTTGGACACACCTTCTCATTTAGTCATTTTTCTTTATTTTCATGACTATTTACATTGTAGATTCTCACTGAAGGCATCAAAACTATGAATGAACACATATAGAGTTATGTAGTAAACAACAAAGTGTGAAACAACTCAAAAAATGTATTTTAAATTCTTCAAAGTAGCCGCCCTTTGCCTTGATTACTGCTTCGCACACGCTTGTCATTCTGTCGATGAGCTTCGTAAGGTCGTCACCTGAAATGGTTTTCCAACAGGCTTGAAGGAGGAGATGATGAGAACTTGTTGACCTCATTCTGCCAACCTGATTTCTGCACAACACAACTGATGGTCCCAATCCCATAAAAACGGCAAGAAATTCCACAAATTACTCCTGACAAGTCACACCTGTGAAGCGAAACCATTTCAGGCGACTACATCATGAAGCTCACCGAGAGAAGGCCGAGGGTTTGCAGCTCTGTCAACAAAGCAAAAGGGTATTTATCAATGTTTTTTTTCTTGCTACATAATTCCATATATGTTGCTTCATATGATTTAATGTCTTCAATTTGTAAAGTAAAGATAAAGAAAAACAATTAAATGAGAAGGTGTGTCCAAACGTTTGACTGGTAGTGTACATATAACTTTTCTTGAGTAAAATCACAGAGCACAAATATTGCTGACAATAAGAAAAAAATCAAAAGTAAAAGTATAAAGTAAGCTCGATGTAAACCTACCAGATGTGTTTAAGGGTGATGGAAGTGTTCTTACCTATCCGAGGCCTTGAGGGACTGAGTCAGGTCACATTCTGATGCTGATATTTGGATACAATTAGGACTTTCTTCCCAGTCAGCATCTTCACTGCAAGTCACACGGCAGTTACTGACATGCGCTTATGAAAACAGTTTTTAAAACTCAATGGAAATGTTCCGCTTGACATGTCTGGATTGTGTTGTTTTTTGGCAAGCAAATATTTCCTCCTGTACACATAGTCATGATATATGCAAGCAATACATCGAGGTTAATTCACTTTTTCAGTTATTTATTTGAATCACTCTATCACTGTGACTGCCTGCCTGTAGGTGTGAACTCTTTCTTTAGGTTCTAGGTGTTCTTCCTCGATGACAGATGCAGGACACTTGAAATATTTAGTCTTCCCAGCTCATGGGGCTCTCTGGCTCTCCCTCGCCACCTTGACTTCCCATTGAACCCCATGAGTTGTATGATCTTGTTAAAGATGTTCATTAGAAACTAACATAGTGTTGTGTCAGTTTAGGACCAAAGCTGGGAAGGCTCGTAAAGAATTGACCAGGTAATCCACGGGACAACTGCTGCCTAAGCGGAAACCGTTAGCTGCCCCACATGTGTCAGGAGTATTGGAACGGCTGAGACGCATTTTCTCTCAAACTTAAATGTGCTGTGGGCCACTGTGGGCACTGTCATCTCATTGGAGGGCCACTTTAGTGTTCAAGTAGTACAAAAAACCCAAACAAACAAGAAAACACTCACAAACATTTCCATTTTTTTTAAAATTTCAAATATTGTATAACAAGGTAAAACTGCAAATGTTTTCCCCTCACTCTTAACTAACCGAAGCCTTTCATTGAACTACCAAATAGACACACTGGTACTCTCTCTCTCTTGCGTTATATTTCTTCATGTCAATATATGGGCCAGAAGTAGGGGTGACGTGGGCCACAAGTGGCTCTATGGCTTTCAAACCCCAAAACATACTGCGCCAACAATTGGTCCGCCCCAACGATCTGGTCCCACAGCTCAAACAGAGTAATCTAGTGTTCACCAAACCTGTTCAAAGGGCCACAGGCCCAGAAGCAACCTCCGACGGGCCCTGCCTGCGGCAGAAACGCAGAGTAAAACAAATAAACCACACAGCTGGCGAGATAATCTTTGAGAAGATTTCAGCTTTTTTTGAGGACAGTGGTAATGAAGCATGTCTGTATGCTTGTAAATGGGCTGGTTCTTATATAGCACTTTTCCACTCTCACTGAGCACTCAAAGCGCTTTACACAACTTGTGCATTCACCCAGTCACACAAGCACTTTATCTAAGGTTTTAGTGCTTGTATCACTCCGATGGATGCATCGGAGGGCAACATGGGGTTAATATCTTGCCCCAGGATATTTGGTATGTAGACTGGAGGAGCCTGGGATCGAACCACCACCCTTCTGGTGAGTAGATCATCATGGCTTCATCCATGGCAGGAAAAGTGAGTGGTTTGGCTGCTGCACCTCAAACCTTTATTGCATTGTGCAGCAGATGGTGTTGTGCGCAAAACTAAGCACAGAGCTCAAAACAACAATGGACAGTGTGATGGCTACAATTGATTAAAGCCTCCAGCACTGCTTATTCCACATGCTGCTCTCAGAAATGTCTGCTGAGCACCATGACCTGTTATTGCACAATGATGTCAGGTGGCTGTCCAAAGGCAGTGCACTGGAGTATTTCTGTGATCTCAAAGAGGAGAGCACAACTTTCCTCTGCAACAGCAGGCAAAAAAACAGCAGAAACACATTTGAACTGCATGAGGACAACAGCTTCATGGCCAGTGTCTGCTTTCTGAGCGACATATTCAAAACATGAATGACCTCAATGTGGGACTACAAGGCAGAGGCAAAACTGACACTGAGCTTGTGGAACAGATGCGTGCACTCCAAGCCAAGCCGAACCTTTCACCACCGACTTGAGCACAGGCCGGTTGCTGCATTTTCCAGGGCTCTGCAAAAGCATCTCATCTGCGGCACAAGTCATGGATGTGATGACTGATTTCACTGCGAGGTTGAAAGAGAAGTTTTCTGGTCGATTGGATGGACTTGCTCTACGCACAAAGGTGATGAGTTTTGCCAGAGACCCATTTAGTGTTTTAACAGAAGGGCCAAACAAAACAAATGTCAGGTTACTGTAGACTTGTGTACTGTTGATTTAAAACAAACCTGCATTCCCTCAGTGTGCAGCAGTAAATGTTGTATTCATATGTGTTACTGCTATGGGTTTGTGCACTGATAGCTTTGATAGGATTGATTGTTCTTTTTAAATTCTGTTAAATGCACTTTAAGATGTGTCCGGGTCACATAAGTATGAACTTTATTTTGAAAGGGAATTGTCCAAATATTTTTTATTTTTTTTATTTCAAATGTGAATAAAAAAAGTGTTGCTACTAGCGCAGGCTCTCTTCAGCTATAGCTCATTTATATGTTTTTTCATGTGCATGTGTGAAATGTCACAAGATTTAAAAGGGAAAAAATAATAAACAACTTTTTTTCAATACATTTGTGTTGGTTTGAAACTTATCGTGATCTGCTGCTGACTGGCTGCTAAACAATATCTGGCCCAGATATATTCCTTGGTTTTAAAATCTGGTCCAACTAACTTTATAGCCGTGGTGTACACTGTTGTGCCAGGAGGATTGCCGTGATTTACACACTGTGGGAAACCAAAAAACATCTGGATCCATTTCAGTTCGCATACCCGTCAAACTGCTTGACCGATAATGCATTTTCAACTGCCCTTCACTCAGCCCTCACACACCTGGACACGAGAGACTCATGTATCAGAATGCTGTTCATAGACTTCAGTTCAACATTCAACAGGATCATTCCACAGGAGCTCAGACGTGAACTGGATCAGCTGGGGATCAGCACCTCGCTCTGTAACTAGTTGCTGGATTTCCTGACAGGAAGAGGCGATCGTGGCTCAAGAGTTGGGTATTCATCTTGTAATCGGAAGATTGCGCCAGCTCGGACAGTCTCGGTCATTGTGTCCTTGGGCAAGACACTTTACCCTACTTGCCTACTGGTGTTGGCCAGAGGGGCCGATGGTGCAATATAGCAGCCTCGCTTCTGTCAGTCTGCCCCAGGGCAGCTGTGGCTACAACTGTAGCTGCCTCCACCAGTGTATGAATGCGAGAGTGAATGA
Source organism: Astatotilapia calliptera (assembly GCF_964374335.1). NCBI lineage: Eukaryota > Metazoa > Chordata > Actinopteri > Cichliformes > Cichlidae > Astatotilapia > Astatotilapia calliptera. The sequence continues at coordinate 34,198,604 of NC_137439.1, forward strand.
ATAGTGGCATTGTAAAGCGCTTCGAGGGTCTCAAAAGTGCTATATAAATGGAATCTATTATTATTATTATTATTATTATTATTATTATTATTATTATTAAGACAGCAGGCAGTACGGGTCAGCAGCAACACCTCCAGCATACATTGCTGTCAATGTACTCTGTAATCTGTAGTGGAATTTTAAAAGTAACCTTCCCAACACTGCTCCCCAAGGATGTGTTGAGCCCACTTCTCTTCACTCTGCTGACCCACGACTGCACATCATCACACAGCCTCTTCATCTAATTTGCAGACAACACAACTGTGGTAGGTCACATCAGCGACAACGATGAGACCTACTACCGGCGTTAAGTTACTAAAAGAGTTAATAGTGGTTTCCCTGAATGTGGAGAAGACTAAGGAGATCATCGTAGACTTCATGAGAGCTCACACCATGTATGCTCCACTAACCATCAATGGTGCTGCTGTGGAGAGGGCAAGCAGCACCAAGTTCCTGGGTGTGCACATCTCAGAAGGTCTCTCTTGGTCAAAGAAAACAGCCTCACTGGTCGTTTAAGCCCAACAACAACTCTACTTCCTCCACAAACTGAGGAGGAAGAGCCTCAAAATACCCGAAGTTTAAAGGCATCTTTGAGGTTCAAAATGTGTGTGTGTGTGTGTGTGTGTGTGTGTGTGTGTGTGTGTGTGTCTCACCGTGAGAACCTGACAGTGTATGTGTAGTCAGAGGACGTCACACTCCAGCGAAGATGTGTGGTGAAGTCCAGAGACACCCAGTGGACGTCTTGTGCTCTGGGGACTGAGTTCACATCTGTGAATAAAATAAAACATCGTCAGTATTTTCCAGTTTTCCATGACTCCTGCTTCCTGTTTTCGTTGGGTTTTTGTGTTTGTTTTTATTTTACAATAACTGAATTGAATGAAGGATCTTAATGAACCATTTATTTAAGCTGGAGAAAATGATGACAACTCCCTCAACATCTTCATACTCGTAATCAGAACCAAATTAAAGTCTGCGAGTCAGCAAAGGTGGGCACAGGTCCAAAATGAGAGTTTTACATAACAGAAAGTTATACATTTTATAAAATCATAAAGCGAATGCATCTGTTAAAAACTGTAGTGGAAGATTTTGTTTAGTTCAGCATATTTAGAAAATCCCCACATCTGTGCACCGTCATGGAATGGTTAATGAGTACTCCATTACTAATATGTTTTATTCACAGACGCCTTTCAAAACACTCAAGTTTACAATACAAGCAATTCAATTACAAGTCACAGTATGGATCAAATAAAAGTTGGAAGATGTCGTAGAATTAAAAGTCAGTACAACAGAGTTTTCAGACTGAGAGCGAATCAATATTTCAAACATGGTGGTGGGAGAGCTAAAGATGAGGGGCAAATCGGTTCAAGGCTCTGAAGCCCAGAGGGGGTCCGATGAGCAGATGGCATAATGACAATAAGCGAGAAGGAGGATCTCAGAGTACAGGAAGGAGAGGTGATGCGATGAATATCACATTATTACACAACGGTACGTGTTCCTACCAGACGAAGCTCAGTTTGTCACTGTTTAATTTAAGAAAATTAGCAAACAACCAATATTTAATTTTGCATAAGCAGTCAGTGAGAGCAAAACTTGATGGAAAGCTAGATGCCATCAGAGTAAGAATAAAAATGCAAAAGCAGTTTTCTTTCAAATGTGACCAGAAACCCACGGGACCATCCCACTGCTATTTTCTAAATATTCTAAATTTCTTTCAGATTCTCTGCAATATTTCAGAACATCTGTAATTGTTGGACATTTTACTGCATCATAATACCAAGCATGAAACTTTAAGTCCTGTGTAAGATGCTTAACTCTTCTGTCTGTGTTCTCTATCAGATGAAGTAGAGCCTGCTGTGTTGTAAGGACTAAACTTTGATATGTGATATGCTAAAACTGAAACGAGACATGACACTGGTGTCTAGGTAAAATGTCTAACACCAGTCGCCTCTGTCTGTCTGTCTGCCGATCATGTGCTGTGTGTTTTACCTGCAGTGGTTATGCCGAAGGCAGACAGAGAGAGTCCCAGCCAAAGCAGAGTTTTTACAGTTGCCATGTTAGTACCAGCGTGTCCTTTCTCTGTCCTGATCTGTCCTGATCTGTTAGCTGAAGAGAGCAGAAGGAGCTGAAAAGGATTGGTGCCGCTTCCGTTCAGCTGCACACACAAGGGTAATGGGGTGGGGTATGCTGATCCTTCCCACATGTTTGCCTCAACATTGGGGAATGGGGGAGGAGATGTTCTGAAACAATTTGCTCAATCCGAACTGTTTTCCTTCTTATTCATCCCCTTTACGACGTTTACAGGAATTGGACTGCGATCGTGCAGTGTGCAAACTTTTGCAAAAGAATGCTTATATTTACGTTTAACCTGTCTTATCATGAAGTTCTTCTTTGTGGAAAGGAATTCGCCTGCACCCCACGGTCTGTCTGTTCAATGGTGTTTTTGTGAGTGCACGCAGTTTGATGCCCTGTTGCCTTGACAACTAATAGGCTTTGTGTGAGTGGTTCAGTTTTACTAACTTCTAGGTTGCCGGGAAACTTGTTTCTTTCTAGTTTCACTCAGCAGCAATGCATACAAATACCACACAGTACAAAATAGGATGCATTATTACAATTTTTGCTCAGTCACTTTGAAACATTTCCCAAAACACTTTTAAAGTTCTCAGCAGTGAAGACATATTTCCATAAACATGTATGAAATACACTGCAGCTCACCCAGAGCCTCAGTTCATATTTTAAAGTCACATGTTTGTGTCAGTGAAAAGGTCACTGCCAACAAAATTAAAGGTTTAGAAATGTTGTAAGAATAATTTCTCATCTTCCAATTTCACAGTCAGGTCCAAAACATTTGCTACAGTATACTTGAGCTTGAAAAAACCTGTTAGGGATGACTGGATGTTATTGCAGCAAATACTTCTCCTCACTATGGAACAGGTGAAGAACCAGCAAGTACACATGATTCAGTCCACTGCAGTGAGATTTATGTGTTGGGCATTCAAAAAGCTCTTGATTCATCAAGACAGAAGGTTTCTTGGCAGGATGAAGGAGATCCTGCCAAGAAACATGAAATGTAGATTGTTCATTTGGTAGAAATGTTAATAATGTATATTATAATTCCAACAAAGCTTCATCTTGGAATATGACTGGCAGCTGTAAGTCTGACAAAATGTCAGCATATTTAAGTGCATATAAATGCATGGTTATCATTTGATGATATTTCATCTATAAAAACATGAATTATTTAATATTTTCGGAAACTTGGGAGAAACTAAGCTATTGAAGTAACCGTGAGGAAGAACTGAGGCTTTTAGTTAGTTAAAAAACTAAAAATAGATCACTTTGTTGTTCTAATGTCGGTTGTACAAATGCAACAAAAAACAAGACATTTATGAGAACTTTTACAGACTCTACCTTCCCTTTGCTCTCCATCCATTAGTCCCTTGGGTGAGCAGAGCAGGGAAAAATGCCAAGGAATGTGGCTGTGAAGAAAACAGTCAGCTCTTTTATATGCTTGTGGGAATTCATGCTTCCCATGATTTCACCTATTTCCGATCATCTAAAAGCCTCACTGGGAGCCAGTAACTATGTGGGAAAAGTTCAGCAGTCGCAGTCATTTCCATGAAACCTTCTGGTATCATGTAAGCACCAGAGTGACAAACGTTGGACCCTCCTCCACATGTACGCAGGAACACACACTCACTCCAAAAACCCACAAGCGTACAAAGTATTTGTCTTTTTTGGTTAGCTTAACTCCAGGATTGTTTTGTGCATTTCACTTTGTCAAGGAAACGATGATGATGTGGATTAAATACTGGAAACAGCTTTACGTGGTAAAGCGTGTGTCGTTTCTTCTAGGATTTCCTGCGTTAAAGTGTCGGAGCATCTGCTTTGCTTCTTCTCAGCACTGGTTAATAAACAAAGCATTGCTGTAAACAATGAGAGCCCGGACACATGTTTCTGATCACTGCAGCACCAACACCAGCGCACACATGCAACACGAAATCAGTGTGATGGTGCAGCCAGTCTTGTAAAATTCACTGCTCAACAACCAAGTCAGTGTTTACATCAAGTAAACATAGTGACAGGTCCAAAAGTAGTTGTTTTTCCTTTTTTAAGTGCAGTTTAACAGTAAATGAAGGGTTTAACAAAAGTATTGCATTAACCTTTAAAGAATGAAAACCATTTCTATGCGCAGTTCTCCATTTTCAGAGGCTAAAATGCACCATTAACTGGAAAGTATTTTCCTGGTGTGGTGAGGCCTGCTTCCTCATTACTTCATAACAAATAAAGCAAACACAACATATGCAGTTGATTCCAACTCTGGAATTTGCATCTGGTAACTTTTAAGGCTTTTAATTCTCAATGAGGCCCAGCGAAGACGAAGAGGCCGAAAACCCCAAACAAACTATCAGACAGAGCAAAACCTCTACGTACATACGCACATTGTTAAACGAAGGAATACTTTGGTAAACACAGCAACACTGTCTCTGGTGGGCTCTACAGCCCACAACATACAGTGAGCTCTCAGTCTATTCAATGCAGATTTTGTAAACAGAAAACTACTGTAGAAAAGTGTCTCCAAAGCCTGCCTGCGTAGTCGCAGTGATGCTGTTCTTCTCTTTTTAGAATAATAAATATCCACCCAAGCAAACTCTGAAAATCACCACTAATCCCTTCTGTGCTGTGCTCAGCCAAGTGCTGTCCCGAGAGCTTTAAGTGGTGCCTTAGACTTAATTTGTAGACATAAGACAGAAAGGCTTGACTAACAAAGTGTAATATTTCAGCAGCGTCCTCCCTATGCTGGAATGTTGAAATCTAATGAGTGATAGTCATGTAAGGAATGCCAGTTTCACGGAAGGAGTCAGCATGGTGTTCACAAGGTTGCAAGGAAATTTATTGACTCACCCGGTCACTCTGACACATCTCACTCAAGTACCTGACTCACATCGTAGCAGTGTACATGTCTGCCTGTGCTGTTTGTTCACACCAGGCTGCTTTACGTAGAGTGAACATTCAGGCCTCCTGCTTTGCTGTGTGGAGTCACACAGCTATGATCTCACAGTCCTAAAATGCCTGTCAGCTGCAACATTCAAATCCCAGCTGGTGTCTTTCTGTTTTCAAAACACGTGTACTCGTTAAATCCATGGAAAATTTGAAATAAAAGGGACAATAAATACAGCACAGTGATGAGTTTATCTCTTAACACTGGGACTGTGTCAAATTAACCAGCATGTTAGCTGCTGCTGCTGCTGCTGCTTCATCAACAGTAGAACCAGCAGTGTTGGGCAAGTTGTTTGGAAAAGTAATTAATTATAGATACTAATTACTTCTTCTTCAAAAAAGTAACTGAGTTAATAACTAAATTACAAGATTCTAAAAGTAATTAATTACTAGGAAAAGTAACTATTGTGCTACTTAAAAAAGTTGTTTTTACCCCCGACGAGCCTCATCAGCAGCAGGTGAGTGGCATGGTCTTCAGGTGTGGCCAGCTCTCCTGCAAGGCCACACCCACCAGGCCTACGGGTGCCTGTCACCCAGCCTACAGGAAACAGCCACACCTGCAGACACACACGCACACATGCCTGCGTATACATACAAATGTGGAACACAGAATGGCAGCACAGTGCAGCAAAAATACAAATAATAATAATAATAACAATAATAATGAGAGTCCACACTGCTCAAGGACCCTGGGTCACTCACACCCACCTGACCTACAGGTCAGTGGCCACTCTTTCAGTGATGAGGATATGCACATCCTGGACAGGGAGGAACGCTGGTTTGAGCAGGAAGTCAAGGAGGCCATTTACATGAAAAGGGAAAGGCCACCTTTAATTTGAGGAGGGGGGCTAAGGGTACATCTGTCACCATCTTACAATACTGTGATTGTAGCTATTCCCCAACTCTCTGTGAATGGCACTCATAGTCATTGATCAATGGTCTCTGATCAGTGGTTTTTGATTAATGGTTATGACAAGTTGCATGTTGGTGATCAAGAAACTGATCTCACAGTCCATTGTTCGCTAGTGGTGCTAGTTTGTGCAACTTTTATTGGGCGAAGCAGGGCTTTGTGCAAGGGCGCTGCTAGGATCATCTCAGTGGAAGGGGTTACATGAAGAGGACATGGAAGCTATGGAAACATGGAACCTGTGATGCCCAACTTCTAGACTAACTGCAAAACAACTAGTAACTCAGTGTTCCACCATTTAGAAGACGCATCTGCTATCACAAGTGGAGCTCAATGAGGTACAACACAAATGCTATGGCAAGGGGCAGTCATCAGGTCAGGGGGGTGATATCATCATCCACACCCAAGATAGGGTACCTTAAACACAATTGTTCATATAAATCCTCTGAGGATCTACTAGATGATGTGAATGCGGCTCTACGGACAATACCTACCGCCACCATTACCGAGACTAACAAGTGGGGCTGAGTATCATCACTGATTTCTAGAATCAATCGATTCCAGTTCACAAGGTCCCGAATCGATTCAATCCACGAATGGATTCGATTCAATTCGATTTGAATTTGGGAAATTTTGCCTCAGACAGTCAGAAATATTATAATTCTAAACAGAATGTCTGTGAAGGTTCTCAGTCATCCAGGTCATCGTAGTCAAAGGAGCTTGCAAAGAAAAGCGTCTGGACTTCTTTAAGTTGCAACTTAAAGAAGTCCAGACGCTTTTCATCCACAAGCTCCTTTGACTATAATTCTAAACACTTATCCATATTTTTATATCTATAAAAAGACAGCTGACACTTGTGAGCCTTTATCAAAGGTGTGAGCATCACAGCAGATGCCTTTGTGTCAAAGTAACTGAGGATAAAACACAGAACAACATGGACATTTTCGTGGCCTGGCTTTTTATAGCAGATAACCTTCAAAATATTGTGCAATAGAACAAAAACGAAAGAAAACCATGAATCATCATATGAACGTTACCTGATGCTGCTGAAGTGAAGCAGAACAAAGTTACAGAGCTGAGCGTTTTGCAATTTTGCATAATTTTAAAAAGTTTACATTTGTTCAGTATTGACCAACAGAAATGAGACTTTCTTTTTGGAAGTCAGTAAAAAAACAAAAAACAAACTGTGGCCGACAGCGCTGTAAACAACGGTAGACAGGTGCATAATAAGCAAGCGAATAATGCAGAAAACAGAGATTTTTGGATGGGAAACCTATTCCTGAGAGAGGGAGACAGAAAGCTCTGCATGAAGTGTGATTTTATCGTGGTGGAAGCAGAACAGCAAAAGTCAGAAGGAATTCATGACGATGTTTACGTGAAGCGAAATGTGAAGCGTCGTTTGGCTTCTTTTGTTGATGGTTCAGTCAATATTGGCGAGAGATAAAACCTGCAGCTTCAGAATCAGCGCAAAAAAAGACATAAACACAAAGAGTGGACCCACCGACGCATTAAAAATCAGTGAGCTGTCGCCTTTCTCATGGACATGGCGTCGGGGCGACAGCTCACTGATTTTAACTACTATCATTTTACACCTCGGAGTTACATTAAAAGATTGTGACTCTACTTAGAGCAAAATTAACTCTACTTTTGCAAGAAGACTATTAACACCAAAACATTTAATGCTTTTGAATTGCTGTGAAGTTACTGATGGTGTACTTTGTGGTAACTGAGACACGCCAGGACCACAGACTCGGTGTTGGATCCATTTTATTTATTCTGGCTGCAGCTCTCGGCTGTCAGCCGCACATCACACCACAAAACTACTTGCAACTCTTACCCAAACCCTGATTCTCCATGTTTTAACATGGGGGGCATGATTGCAGATGCCGTGCAGTTGCGTTCGCATGGCACCGCAGACTACGCCCCACCACATACTTAAACTTACTTAAAATGCAATCTGTGTCTCCTTCCCTGTAAAATAACATGGCCATTTTCCAGAAAACAAGCAATATTTATACATTTTACATCGTATGAGGCATAGGCTGCATTCATGGAGTCACTTAAACATACACAACATCAAGGTATTTTACAGAGAAAGAAACACTAAGACAGATTTCTGAAAACTGACTTTGTGTGAAGCTGTTCCTCCAGCACAGAGAGCTGCAAAAGCCCTCAGGAAAATCTAACTCTCCAGTCACAGACAAAAACCAAAAACTCGAGCAGGCACCTGGAAAATGCTGTCTGGGTTGATATTGGATGTTGCTGCTGATGTCAGCAGAGTGCTTCTGACTCATGTGGACAGTGACTGTGGAGAGCTGCCCTGGCAAACTGAAAAGAGACGTAAAATGAAAAAACCCAAACAGGATTTCCATAAAGGCCATTTTGGAATCAGTAATCAAATATTGATCACAAATATACGGAAAATTATTGATTTATCTTTCAGTTAAATATGAATGTGTTCCTTAACTGTGAGGAGTTAAGATGTGGTTTGATTTACATCTTTCATGTACCCAGCACGTTTGTCATGGCCTCCAGCTAAATATTGGTGTAATCTCAGGGGAAATAGCTTATTGTAGGGATTCTGTGAGAAAGATTGCTAGCTCTAATATTAATAGCACAAAATCCAAGGACACACCGACAGCTCGGATTTCTAGAACAATTTTAAAAAAAACATTCGTTTTCTTCTGCCCATTCAATTCAGGGTCACAATGGGTTCCAGTCTGTGGCAGGACTTACAGTGAGACAGACATTAGAGTAGCAAGTCTGTTTAAAACGACTGCAAGCTGGCTGCAACTATGACCATGTGTCTCTGTGCCCACGGTCCACTTCTCAGGAACCTGCAGTTCATTTTTAGTCTACTTTAAACAGACCTCACAAAGTCCAGTATTTTGAATTGATTATGGTACCTTTGGTCATACATCTCCTCACCACCTTCATTTTAACAATTCTAAATGAGACGAGTATTTTTCCCACACCTAAATAAAAAATACTGATATTTACAGATAACACATTCAGCTGATCCAGCCTGACTCCAACCTGATTAGAAAAGGTTCAGCGCAGACAGACAGGCATTGTTTAAAGTCAAGGACAGCAAATGTTTGTACAGTATTTCCCAGACAGTGTTTGCATGATGTTTGATGTGACGTTTGATGTCATGAAGTTTCTAACTAATGCTCCGGCAGCAGTTAAGAGGGTCATTAAAGCTGCATCCTGAGGTTTGTTGATGATCTGTCCGGCTGATTAAAGGAGCCAGATTTCTTTCAGACAGGTAGAATTTTATTTTACACTGACCCTGAGTCAGTATGAGTAACCTATACACCGAAACTTTAAGCCAGCACCATAAAGACGGTAAAGCACGTGATAATAACACTCCTGGTAACCACATTAACATTACTGACACTCGCTGACTTATTATAGTCCCTATAAATGCTCTCCATTGCAATGGTCTTACCTGTAAACACTGCCATATCCACCAGAATCTATCAATCAATCAATCAATCAATCTTTATTTATAAAGCACTTTTCATACAGAAAAAATGTAGTACAAAGTGCTTTACATAGTTAAAAGCAGCCCACCCCACCCTCCAACTCACTCCCCACACTCTCAATACACATATATCCCCCCACCCCCACACACACATACACACACATACACACACGCGCACACTTAAAGAGTAAAAATTGGGCTGGGCTCGCATGAGCCAAGTGAGGAAACACTATAACAGAGAGCCGTCTGCACCGGGAGCCGGTCACAGACCGCAGCCTCCGGGCTGGGCACACAGCAGGAGGGAAGCAAAGGAGCCCCCCAACCAGGCTGAGAGGACCCCAGAGCCCCAGCAGCCACGGTCAATAACAGCCCCGGTGCAGAGCGCGCCCTCCGAGGAAACACTGGAGATATGACGCAATACGATATATACAGGGTAAAACGATAAAATAAATAAGAACAGGATACAATATAAATATAAATATAAATATAAATAGAGTAAGAAGATTAAAAAATGAATAAGAATAAAATCAAGAAATATTAGGTAAATCCTAAATTAATAATAGAATAACAGGATAGAATAAATAAGCATAAAATAAATAAACGCTAAGTAAAAGCTAAATTAAAAAGGTGGGTCTTGAGCCTGTTCTTAAAAACATGTACGTTCTCTGCGGCCCTGAGCTCCTCCGGCAGGCTGTTCCACAGACGAGGACCATACCACTGAAACGCTGCCTCTCCGTGAGTATGTGTCCTGACTTTAGGGACAATCAAAAGGCCAGTACCAGAGGACCTCAGGGTCCACGAGGGTTCGTATGGTAAAAGCAGATCTGAGAGATAAGAAGGCCCAAGACCATTAAGACATTTAAAAACCAGTAAAAGAACTTTAAAATCGATCCTGAAACACACGGGGAGCCAGTGCAGCGATTCTAAAACCGGTGTAATGTGGGCCCGCCCTCTGGTCTTCGTCAGCACACGAGCTGCCGAGTTTTGCAAAAGTTGTAAAGTTGAAATATTCTTCTTAGGAAGACCAGAGAGCAGGGCAGTAATCAATGCGACTGGTAATAAAAGCATGCATCAGCATCTCCGTGTTGGCCCGAGAGAGAATAGGGCGGACTCTGGCTATATTTTTTAGATGATAAAATCCAATTTTGGTTACATGTTTAACATGTGGGATAAAACCAAGCTCAGAGTCAAAAATAACACCCAGGTTTTTCACTTGTAGTGAAGGACATAGTGAAAATGCCTCTAATTTAGACAAGAGTTTCTCTCTCTGAGCCTCAGGACCGACAATTAAAACTTCAGTTTTGTCCTGGTTAAGCTGTAAAAAGTTTTCTGCCATCCAAGATCTTATATCTAGAATACAGTTAAAAAGGGGCATCCATTGGTCTGGTGTCATCAGGAGACACGGAGATGTACAGCTGCGTGTCATCAGCGTAACTGTGGAAGTTCACTCCATGCCTCCTGATGACACTGCCGAGAGGGAGCATATACAAATTAAAAAGTACAGGGCCTAGAACCGACCCTTGAGGCACACCACATGTCATTTCATGGATCTTAGAGGAGCATGTATCCATACTCACCATAAAAGTTCTGTCAGAGAGATAGGAAGTGAACCAGTTGTGTACAGCACCAGAGAGGCCCACCATGTGTTTCAGTCTGTTTAAAAGAATAGCGTGGTCTACTGTATCAAAGGCTGCGCTTAGATCCAGTAGCACCAGGACTGAGAGCTTTTGGGCGTCCCAGTTACATCTAAGATCATTTAAAACCTTTAGGAGAGCAGTCTCTGTGCTGTGGTTCACCCTAAATCCAGACTGGAGTATCTCCAGGATCTGTCTATCATTCAGAAAATCAGTAATCTGAGTAAAAACAAGTTTTTCTAAGACTTTACTTAAAAATGGTGAGTTGGATACAGGTCTGTAGTTATTAAAATCATTACAATCCAAATTGCTCTTCTTCAGAAGGGGCCTCACCACCGCCGTTTTAAAGGCAGCAGGGAAGACACCCAACTGAAGAGAGCAATTCATCATGTATAAAAGCTCAGCCTCAAAAAATCCATAAAGTGTTTTAAAGAGTGAAGAAGGAATTGGATCTAAAAGACATGTGGTGGGTCTCACTGTGGAGAAAACCTTCTGAAAGTTCTCAGCATTAACCAGGACAAAGCTGTCCAGTGTCTCCTCAGGTACATTCGAGCCCTCAGATGTGTTTACAAACATATGGCGATTAGATAAAATATCAGATCTGATGGCGCTGATCTTTCCCCTGAAGTGGTCTGCAAACTGCTCACAGAGCGAGTCTGTGGGGGTTCTTTGGGAGCTGTTAAAATCAGGGTTAAATAAATGATCTATGGTGGAAAAGAGGACCTTGGGATTATTTTTGTTTTTACTGATTATTTTGGCGAAGTATGAATTTCTTGACTTCCTTAATGTATTATTGTACATTTTAAGTTGCTCGGAAAATATTTGATGGTTGATATTATTTTTATTTTTCCTTCATCTCCTTTCTGCTGCCCTGCAATTTCTTTTGAGTTTTTTGACTTCTTCGTTTCTCCAAGGTGATGCATGTTTTACGTTAATCTTTTTGGTGGTGAGTGGAGCAACGGAGTCAAGGCTTTTCTTCAGTTTGCTGTTGAAATGATTAAAAATCAAATCGCAGGGTGCAGGTAGAATCACAGGGGGGCATTCGTCTAAAACCCTGGTAAAATTTGCAGCCACTTCAGAGGTTAGAGAGCGCCTCCTCACAGTTCGCACCGAGGTCTCCCGCTGAATAAAACCGGTGATGTTAAAAAACACACAGTAGTGGTCAGAGACAGCCAAGTCAACAACAGAGGACACGCTGGTGGACAGCCCATGGGTGATGACCAGGTCCAGAGTGTGTCCTCTGTTGTGAGTCGGCTGCGTGACGTGCTGGGTAAAATCCAAACAGTGAAGAATGTTTAAGAATTCTTTTGTTGCAGGGTCAGAAGGATTATCTATGTGCAGGTTAAAATCACCGGTTAAAATTATCATATTATATTTATCTAGGGAGTCTTCCCATCCTCCTGTTAGTGATCCCCCATCTGAATGGATGATAACAACCTTCTGAACAAACTAGGTGTAGAAGGCCCCTACTGGCCCATATCTATGGGGCTGATTTCTGCTAATAATGCCCATTGTATGGACTGTTAACATGTGAATCGGGTGCCCATTGCCTTTTACGGTTGACTCCAGGTATTTAAACTACTCCTTGCATCTTCAGTATTATACAGTACCTATCTCCCTCTCATTCACACACATCACAAAGAAGCTCTAATGTTTAATAGTAGCAATACTCTTCACTTCTGTGTGTGATTTTCTACATTTGGCAGAGCAGCAGCCTGTGCTCACAGATGGTGACAGTGTGAGAGACTGTGGTGTTTCCTCAGAAGAACTACCAGAGGGCACAAGTCCTGTGCTGTGTCATCAAATGTATATTCCACATTTTCTATGCGTACAGATGCAGAGGCTCTGTAGAGGTTAGACAAAGCAGAGAAAATGAAGATCTGATCTCTCATAAGAGGCAGAAGATAAACCATCCACAGCTAGAAAAGAAATAGTTGTGAGTTGTAGAATTTATGGCCTCTCATGTTGTACGTAGTGTGTTCTTTACATTTTACTGTGATTTTTGTCGGCTGATGTTTAGAGTAGGAATGGAAAGTGGAATGAGATGCAGATGTTTTCACTGTCTAATGAAGTGTTTAAATCTTTAATAATATTTATTTGTTGGTCACTTTAGGAGTGTTTTTCTGAACATGGAGAATTTCCAGTCTCCTGCTGCAGGTGATGACTGTAACCCCAGAGCGAACTGGTCTGCAAAGCTAGAACAGGACTGAGAGAGAGAGCAGTCTTCATCCAGCTTCAAAGAAAACATCCAGGTAAAGCGACGCGGATCAGTGGATAAACTTGTCTCCACTTTCAAATGAGATACTCTTAGAGACAGACGATCTGAGCCATTTTAGCCTTAAATTCTAGTACTTTCAAATACACAAAAGTTTTTAAAGGACAAAACTTAACATCCAACTTTGACCATAATTCAGACAAGCCATTGCATGTGTGTGTTCAAACTTCCACAGATGGGCAGGATATCGCTGTCAGGCCGTCCAACCAGCCAACTTCAACAAAAGAACATGGCAGGCCTCAGTGATCACCACAGATGAGTGTGTTCCTGCAACATTCAGCATCTGATTTTTCTTGGTCTGTCTGCTTCTGCTGTTGGTAAGTATAGTGACCTACAGTAACCATCATGCGGTCACTCTAGACACATGCCATATCACTATTTCTTCTTGTTCCCTTCAATCTTGAAGTGTCAGCTGGAAAGGAAACCATGCCAGTGTGCTGTGATGTTTCACCAGCATGTGCCAGATGCTGTTCTTGCCATTCATAGTTACACCACCAGAGACAGCCCCGCCCACCTCAGGACCTCCCTGTGTCAAGTATGATTATGAAGATGAAAATGAGCAGAACTAAGACTGTAAAAATTCATGAACAGAATGTTTAAATGCTTTTTAATTATTTATGAATCATTAGTATGTTTGTGTGTTTTGTCTTGTTTTTTGGCGTTGTTACTAACAAAGTTCACCAAACTCAGACAGTTTACATTCTGTATGTGTTTTCATCTTTACCAGCCACACTCAATTGTTGACTCAGTGACTTTATCAAATATTCAAGTAGTCCAGGTAACCCTTGCTCTCAGTAAGTTTGAAGTAATTTCCATATTTATTTTGTAATCTCTACTCTTTCTGTGTTCTGCTCTGTTTGCGTGCTGCCTTTAACAGTTTTTCTCCTTTGTAACTGAGCTTGTAAACAGCTGTGTCTCTTTGTTCCCACATCACCGTGTTAAGTTTTTCAGTGTCTGGTTATTTTTTACTGCTGTTTGAATTCTCTGTATGTTTGACCCTGTAGACTGTTTAATGGATTGCTTATCTTTCTGTTAAGCCTGTTTTTGACTAAAGATTTGGATTTTTGATTTTAATACAGCCTCTGCGTGTCCTCTTCCTCTGTGAATGTGTTACACATGACACAGATGTTTTCATTTTAATAACACAGCTTTCCCACAGTGAGTTACCAGCAGCATTTATTCACAGTATCACAGAGAAAGGAGATAATGACTGTGAGCCACAGTGAGTTATTATCTTTCATGAGGTAAATTTGAAAGTCCAGTATTTCAAAGCAGATGGGATTAGGAACAATACTTTCACTTATTTACAAAGTGTCGTTTTTCTAATTATGTTAAGAAATATGCTCTTTTTTTTCTTTTTTTTCTTTTTTTTGTGTCCCGTTTGGATCTTTAGCATCAGAATTGTTGTCTTAAGGCCAAGAAAGATGCCAAGCAGATTTATTTTACCAAGTGGATCATCATGGCCTTGCCATATTGGTCCATTTGATTGACCTTTATTATAATTATGAATTTATTTTATTTTCAGTTGCTACAAACGGGACAGACATGACTGGGGGATAGGACAGGGAGAAAGAATGAAAGAAAGAGAGGGAGAGAAAGAAAACCAAAGGGGAGAAGAGACGGTGAGAAGGGGGGAAGAAAGAAAAAACAAAAAAACAAAACACCTGGGTCACCTGTATGGAGAAAAAAAACGGCACCATCACATTAAACTAGCTAGCAGTAGATATCAGTAGATACTAAATAATAAACGATATTGTGCAGCACGCAAGATAGACAGCGCACAATGTGCTTTGAGGCAGCAGCCAAGAAAGCTGTAGTCCGCGTCTGTGAATACCCATGTGTGCACCTGTGTGCATACCTGTGTGGATCAGCATGCTTGCATTCCAAAGGTTTCTCCATGTAACGATCTGCTAGGGAGTGTGGGGGGGCCACAGCCCCGTCCTCCAGGGTGTGAAGCAGGTATGGAGGAGATCAAAACTCCAGACATCCAGAGGCCCCCAGAACACAAGAGACCATGGAAGACCAACAGAGGGGCAGCCGCGCCACTGTTCCAGTAAGAGCTGAGGAGAGTCCCAGATGAGGGCTCACTCAGCAGCCGCGGAGCAGAAGCCAGGGGGAGTTGCAGTGACGCGCCCGTGAGCTCCGCCGGCAGCCAGCTGTGCCTGAGTGACCGAGCCCCAGGCCGAGAGGCCGGGGGCACCCCACCTCCGAAGTGGCCCGAGCGAGCCCCAGGCTCCAGGCCCCGATAAGCAGCCGCCAAGGAGTGAGTCGGTGTGTACCCAGACGCCCACCCCCAGACACAAAGAACCACCAACGCACCGACACCTGAGGGAGTCCGCCACCGGCAGGGGAAGTGGTGGTAGGTGGAGATAGGCCTCCAAACCTTGGAGGGCCTGAGATGTCCCCAGAGAGGTGGCGTCTGATACCCAACCTGACATATAGACACAGACATACAGGCACACACAGATACAAACATCCATTCCCACCCTCATGCTCTCATATGCACTTACTCCACACTCAACCAACATGGAGACAGACATAAAGAGACGCTGTACACACGATCACACTCCCCAAGCGTACTCTACAAACCGGGTCTAGGTACCTTTGCCCCTGGAGGGGGGAACTGCACCCAGACCCAGGTGGTGTTACCCTTTTCCCTGCGGTGGGGAGAGGCAGACCACCCCGACTCCGCAGCAGCAGGGAGGCCCCACACTCCAGACCGCAGTCGGACGGCCAACTCCTCCTCCTAGCCCTCCCGCTCCAGCAGGTCGCAGAGAACGGGGGTGAGAGAAGACTCCAAACCTCCCTCCACCCGCTCATATGTAGTGTTGATGCATGTGTGTTCTACGGTGCAATTAAAACCCAGGAGGGCATGGAGCTACCTGCCAGAGAGCACCAGGTAAGCGCATAGTCCCTCCTGCTAGCCCTCAATGTCTACGTGTATTTAAAATTGAGAGGTGGGCAACGACGCCAGGGGTGAGGTGTACACCCTGATGGTACCGTAATTTGGACTCCGTGTATCGTGCCCACCCCCAAGATCCTATATGTATGTGTAATGAGAGTGTGAGTAATGTGAATGTCTAAGTTGTGGGATATATGCTATTAATAATGCTGTTAGTCATGTATAAATTAGAGATGGTGACTCTAACTTTACAGAAGGATACTAAAACAAGTACACAACTCGCAATCTAACATGCCTTACTACTCTAAGTCATCATAAATAGTGATCGTTCGCTATGAGAGTCTGACAAGCATTTTTCTTGTCAGTTGGGAAGAAAATGACCTCAAAATGTTAGACTTTCTTTTTTATTTTGCTTTTTTTTTTGCTGCTTTTCTTTTATACTTGAAACTTTAATCAAAGTTACCCATGTAACACTGATGTTTATTAAGCTTGGGTTAGCAATTCAGACATATGTAATCGATATTACTCTTGCTGGATTTAACAAATATCTAGGAATTTGTAATATAATTCAATTTGCATGTAATATTCATATTCAATATCAGTCCTTTCATTTGATAACCACATATGCTCCCAGGCTCATGGTGGGGCAGGAATGTGTCCTGGGATCCCTGAGTAAAAGGCAGTGTACATCCAATTCAATTCAATTCAATTCTTTATTTATTTGTCACATGTAGTTATAACTCGTACAACACACAGTGAAATGTTTTTTCCGGCTAAAAAGTACTCCCCCCCCCCCGACTGTGCATCTTACTAAACTTATAATAAAAAATATCTATATAAAAGTATAAAATGTATAATATCGTGCAAAATATTACGCTGTAATAGTTAAGAGCTATAGTGTACGTATTTACATAAATACAGATGTATATGATAAAATACAAATAAAAATAAGGATAAAACTCAAAGGAAAATTATATACTGTTTGGTTAAAAGAATATGAATGTAAACTAAAATCAAAGTAGGATTCTTGCAAATGAGAACATGGCTGTTTGTATTCAAGTCTGTCTTTGACTCTATCGTCCGCCTGATCCATCAAACCTCCAGCCAGTAAACCTTAGTCATGACATTATTAAAGGTAACAATGTAAAAAATTACACAGTCTGAATATAAAGTGCATTCTAAACTCCACTTCGGTGAATTATATGAATGTCCAAAGAGTCATTCAGGACTGTAAAACATTAACTAAAGAGCCTGGTCTTTATCATTAAACCTGTTGTTGCTTCATGTTTCTATTTTATATCAGATACTCTAAAGGTTTTAGTAAAGTTGCATTGTTATGGTGAAGTGACAGTATATATGTGTGTTAGTGTGTGTGTCACCAACAGCTATAAAAGGCTTTTTCTTAAAGGAGAAAGTGGGGTTTGAATCCGAGTTACAGCAGACTGTCAGCACTTTGAAATGGAACGCAGCCCTCCTACGGTGGACAGCCAACAACAGGAATCGGATGCGCCTTCCACCCAAAAACAGCAAACACCATAGCAACCGCCTAGCATGAGCTTACAACATATCCAGTCTTCATAACTATCAAACATATGAAATAATTTGCAAACAGTGAAAGTGTTACAGCTGTAGAGAGCTATATCTTTGGAAGCTGCTAACATGTAATAATGTAAAATGTGATGTAACCATGGAGACCATAACTCAGTCATGCTAGCTAGCACTGACTGAGGTGATCGAGCACAGCCTCCACACACAGCACAGGATAAAGACATTTTTTGAATATAGTTTTGAGGTTATGGTGAACAGAAAGTAAATGGATATATATTTGCTTTCTTTGACAGTTTCAGCCTACAAATGTGCACTGTCTAAACATTAAAACAGTCGAAGAATAAAGTTTTGTCTCAGAAATAAGCAGAGCTGTTCATGTTTGCCATTATAGTTTTATTTGTTGAGAGAATTATGAATTTCACACTGTGTATCTAATGACAGAGAGTTTGAATAGTCTATTTCATTCCTTTGCCCTCTGAGAGCAGGAGAAACACTGACAATTATAGTTTAGCAAACTTCAGTTAAATCATGAAACAGTAGATACAGGTAGTGTCAGGGTCCTGGGACTGGGCGACCTAGGATCCCTGGGCAGTCATGGACCTGTGTATTATTATGTATTTTTGGTGTCGTTTCCCCTTCTCTGTGCGTGTACATATGTGTGTTTCTCTGTGCTGTGTTAGTCTGTGTCCCACTCATATGTTTAGGCGAGGTATGGGTGTGTATGTCTGGAGGATGGAGCTCGGCCACCTGCAGGCCTGAAGGGTGTGGCCCTGCGGAGGGACTGGCCACACCCGAAGCAACACACCTGCCGCTGATCAGGGCTCGTCGGGGGAGCTACTTAGGAGAGTCTTGGAGCTCCCACCGACGCGGGATCATTGCATGAGACTCCACGTTAGTCACCCTGTCTAGGTTTTGTCTTAAAGTGTATGCCTGCCATTCCTAAGTGTCCTGACAGCTGCCGCTATTGTTTCCCACAGGTGGAGCGTGGAAGGCTTGGGAGAGCAGCGAGCACCGGGGGTTGCTGACACGGGAGCAGAGGGCACGAGGGAGACACGACACGGGAGTCTGGGGAATACACTGGGGTTTATTGTTACTTTCCATCACTGTAAATAAACGCACTGTTTATACACAGAGTACCGCGCCTGGGTCCTCCTTTTCCCCACATCCCCACGGTCTGCCAGCCAGACCGTGACAGGTAGAAACTGGGTCAGATTTTTGCTTAGTCAAAAGCAGATACATTCTGAGTTCAGTCTGTCAAATTAAAAAAGAAACTACAGCATGCTGCATGTACTGTTTGCATACACGGTCTCATAAATAGGCATCGATGTCTCGAATGTAGACGTGTACCGCAGTAAGCATTAAAAGATCACAAATGAAACAGCAACATTCATGTAAAACTAATTTATATGACAATGATCAGACACTGAAAACAACATGTTTTAAAACAGTATTGTGGGGTGTAGGTGGGCATCAAAGTAGAAAACAGAACAGGACAATGTTCAATAACAAACACTTGCATGCACGGATATAACACATCTCCAAACAAAAATAAATATTTCACAGTTTTTGATCAGTGTATTGATTGTTGTATGACCACATGCAGTGTGTTACCATGATTGGCACACTGTGGATTGAGACTATGAACGTCACTTCTTTGAAGGATTCTCCTTCTTCTTGGCATCAGCATGGAAGCAGAAACAGCAAAGAGTTGCTTTCATCCACCAAAAGGAAAAAGCAGAATATCTGAGTTGAAACCAGTCACATCATGTCACTTTGCTGTTAGGGTTAGTGAGTTTCTCCAAGGTGTTTAACTGGCAGTGAATGTGAGCAGGGCTTCTAGCTTGGAAGCACATCAGTGGCTTACCCCCTAGTGATGGGTCGTTCGCGAACGAAATGGCTCTTAGAGCCGACTCTTTGACGTGAACGACGCGAGCCGGCTCGTGACGTGGTTTGTTTGTTTTTTCTCTCTCTCTCTCTCTCGCACTTTTTTCCCGCTTCACTCCACACGCGAGCCTTGTGCTTTACGCTGGGCAGAGGGGGGGAGGGGCGGTAGTTACACTGAGTAGCACAGGAACAGAGCAGGAGAGAGAGAGAAAGAGAGCCAGGGACAACAACGTCACATTAGAAAGGTATAGTGATCATCCACAACTATTTTCGGTTGCAGATAATAAAGGATTCAGAAAGTTTATTCATGCAGGTCCATATGACAGAGAATATGCATGTTCTTTTTGTTTTTATATTTTAATTTATATTTAATTGTGTTGTGGTTTGCAGTGTTTTGTGTTGTTTCACTTTAAATTTGTTTAAAAGGAAAAAGCTGAAAATTTAAATAGTTAAAAGTTGAAATGTGAATAGTTGATTTTTGTATTATATGATTTATTTATTACATTTTATGTGGAGTGAATAAATAAAAGTATATTTACGGTGGCCCCTAGAGACAGAGCACACACAAACTTCAAATCACGTACAAACTCCAAAACACGTAAAAACACGTACGAACTCCGAAGCACGTAAAAACTCAGAAGCATATAAAAGCTCAAAACACGTATAAAACACAACAGAAGTGCTCCAGGATGCTGGGCGCAGTGTTGAGCTTTTGTTACCTCGTGGCTACACAAGCCAGCAAGTACCAACGACCAGATTTGGTGTGTGGTAATAACAGGTAAATGAACTTTTTTTTTTTAATTATTTGAATTTATATGAATGCTTGTGTATAAATACACAAACAATACACACATGCTTTCAATTGTGTAATTTAAGTGATCTAGTAGCTCTGCTTTGGAAGTTCAGTTAATGCTAGAAATGTGTTTTGGAGTTTGTACGTGTTTTGTCTCTAGGGGCCACCGCATATATTTATATATAAACATATATAAATAAAACCACTTTTTTTTACGTTTATATTTATATTTTATATTATATATTATATTTATATTTATATATTATATTTATATATTTTGTTATATTATTATATTTTATATTATTGTTAATAATAAATTAATTAAAGCAACAAAACAACCTGAAGAGCCGGTTCGGAGCCGAAAGAACCGGCTCTTTTTAGTGAGCCGAACCGAAAGAGCCGGATCTCTAAAAAGAGCTGGAAATCCCATCACTATTACCCCCACTGGTTATCTTTGGTTGCAGTTAACTTGGGAGGTAGGTGTGGTCTCCCATGACAATATGAAAAACAATTATCTAGGGTACATTTCATAATGCATGCATATCAATTCAATCTGGCTTGAAGTCTGCTATATTTTAAATTCAGTCTCGTAGAAACTTGGGATCTGTATTGCAAACATGTTACAGTTAACCTGTCGCTGGTTAGTGCAAATGGCTCATTGGGACATAGAAACCTAATATCTATGTCAAAGAATATCCAACCTGTAAAAGCTGTTTACAGTCAGAATCTTTTCCACCTGTATGCCATAAAAATAATACAAAAATCAATAGTTACATATGTTAATGAATTTTGTATTTATAAGGATGTCTTACTAAAATAGCACCTCTCTCAGCATGTTTATATTGTTTTCCTTTCAGAAATGTAGCATAAAGCAGACTTATAAACATTTATTATCAAGTAGCAGCTAAATGTTGTAAAATGTAAGCATGATGCTAAAGTGTAAAAATAAATGTTTCACCAGGTATATTTACTTTAATTCAAAAAATATTTGTTTGTTCATCTTTACGTGCATGTATGTGACAAGCATTTTCTCTGCTAGTCATTCTTTTAAGAAAATATCGCATGGCAGTAATTTCCTTGTTTTGTTTTTAACATACAATTTTCCAGCATTAAATTTTATAAAACGGTTATAAAAGTATTATGACATTATTACATTCACTTGGGTTCTATTTACATTTTATGACACAGTTGAATGCAATACACCAAAATAATGTTTAGTGTAATGTAAAGATGGCACGATACCACTTTTTTATGTCCAATACCGATATCATAAATTTGGATATCGGCCGATACCGATATGAATCCGATATAGTGTGTTTTTTAATTAAGACTGTTTTTTTAATATCTTGCTGCATTTTGTATAAGTTTAACTTTAAAAAAAACAAACAAACACTAAAGCTATTCTGTTATACCTGTATGCAAAAAATACACTGCAGCCAAAATATTTCATAGTTCAGCAACACTGATCAATCTAATAAACTTAACCCTTTAAGACCTACCATAGAACCAAGTCCGTCAGAGCTTATATTATATTTTTACATGCTGTGTGTCACGGAGGAGCAGGGAGGACTCGGCGCAGACTGAAATCTCAGAAAAACAGGTTTATTTACACACTCCAGGTGCACTATATACAGGTGAAGGAGAGGGGGGCCAGGGTTCCCAGGGGTGCGGAGAGGGGTCGGGAAAAGCGTCCAGAGTCACCAAACCAAGCACGAGAAATCTGCATACAGAGAACAAGAGTTAGCACGGAACTTTCACGGACAGAGCTCAAAACTGGCTGAGGCTAAAGTAGCACTGACGAGCGTTACTCAATAGTCCAGTGGCGAGGTGCTCTCAGTCACTGCCTTAAGTAGCGGGAGCAAACAAGGTGAGGAGCCACAGGTGATTGCCTACAGGTGGTGGAGGCCGGGAGCTCACAATGAGCTCCGCCCAGGCAGCGAGCAGAGAGAGAGGAGAGAGAGAAAAGACAAAACATAACATGTAGCCACACAGGGCCAGCCGAGCAGGCACGGGGACCATGACACTGTGGTGCCATTTCTGGGAGCATTTCAAGTTGATATACATCAATACAACCATTATAGCCCAAATTTTAATAATATGTATGCATTAAGTCCATAGTAATTACATAAATTGCAAAAAAGTGCAATAAACTACAAAAAAATTGAAAATCGTTTTTGTTTTTTTAACATATATTTCTAGTTAGAGAAATTTAAGAGGCTTATCCCTCAAAACTGTAAATACAAAACAGTTGCACAAAATAGTTTCCCACCACAGGAAATTTATTTTGAGTGTCTTCATAGTTTTAGTTTTGAAATACACCAATTTTTATTCACTGCAGGAAAAACGAAAATAAACATTATAATACAAATTAGTGATGGTAAATTTGATTCTTTTTACTGAATCGATTTTTAATGAGTCATTCACCAAAGTGAATCTGTTTTTTTGAGTCATTTGATTCACTGAGTCAGTGGACCAGAGAGTGCAAAAAATGTACATTTTCACTCTAACTTAATTTGTTTCTCTTTTC
This sequence comes from Astatotilapia calliptera, assembly GCF_964374335.1. Taxonomy (NCBI): domain Eukaryota; kingdom Metazoa; phylum Chordata; class Actinopteri; order Cichliformes; family Cichlidae; genus Astatotilapia; species Astatotilapia calliptera. The sequence goes on from NC_137439.1 coordinate 34,221,598, forward strand.
ATGTAAATCCTACTGCTAAGGTGAATGATTCTAAAAGAAAAACAACTATTTTATAGAGCAAAAAAGAGCAAAAACATTTCAAAAATTAAGCAATTTCCTATCAAAATTGCTTAATAAACATTTATTTTGTTTATTTTTATTTTATTAGTATTTTCCTTAAATGTGTTAAATACACTCAACAAAAATATAAACGCAACACCTTTGTTACTGCTCCCATTCCCCATGGGATGGACGTAGAGACCTAAAATTCATTCCAGATACACAATATAACCATCCCTCCCAAACAGTGGTCACAAATCAGTCCAAATGTGTGGTAGTGGGCACATCTGCTATATTGAGATAATCCATCCCACCTCACAGGTGTGCCACATCAGGATGCTGATCTGACATCATGAGTAGTGCACAGGTGTACCTCAGACTGCCCACAACAAAAGGCCACCCTGGAATGTGCAGTTTTTTGCGCTATTGGGGGTCTGGGGACCCAGAACCGGTCAGTATCTGGTGTGACCACCATTTGCCTCATGCAGTGCAACACATCGTCGCATGGAGTCTATCAGATTGTCAATTGTGGCCTGTGGAATGTTGGTCCACTCCACTTCAATGGCTGTGCGAGGTTGTTGGATATTCGTGGGAACTGGTACACGCTGTCGTATACGCCGGTCAAGCACATCCCGAACATGCTCAATGGGTGACATGTCCGGTGAGTATGCTGGCCATGCAAGAACTGGGACATTCTCAGCTGCCATCTGCCCTGAACAATGTGAACCATGATTCATCCGTGAAGCGCACACCTCTCCAACGTGCCAGACGCCATCGAATGTGAGCATTTGCCCACACAAGTCTGTTACGGCGACGAGCTGGAGTCAGGTCAAGACCCCGATGAGGACGACGGGCATGCAGTTGAGCGTCCCTGAGACGGTTTCTGACAGTTTGTGCAGAAATTGTTTGGTTGTGCAAACCAATTGTTCCAGCAGCTGTCTGGGTGGCTGGTCTCAGACGATCTTGGAGGTGAACCTGCTGGATGTGGAGGTCCTGGGCTGGTGTGGTTACACGAGGTCTGCGGTTGTGAGGCCGGTTGGATGTGCTGCCATATTCTCTGAAACGCCTGTGGAGACGGCTTATGGTTGAGAAATGAACATTCAATGCACGGGCGACAGATCTGGTTGACATTCCTGCTGTCAGCATGCCAATTGCACGCTCCCTCATTGCTTGTGGCATCTGTGGCATTTTGCTGTGAGACAAAACTGCACATTCCAGGGTGGCCTTTTGTTGTGGGCAGTCTGAGGTACACCTGTGCACTACTCATGATGTCAGATCAGCATCCTGATGTGGCACACCTGTGAGGTGGGATGGATTATCTCAATATAGCAGATGTGCCCACTACCACACATTTGGACTGATTTGTGACCACTGTTTGGGAGGGATGGTTATATTGTGTATCTGGAATGAATTTTAGGTCTCTGCGTCCATCCCATGGGGAATGGGAGCAGTAACAAAGGTGTTGCGTTTATATTTTTGTTGAGTGTATATATTTTCTCATCTAAATGTCCACTGAGCTGTGAGCCAGGGGGCGGTAATGCGCCTTAACATTGGCTGCCAACCAAGAAGAAGAAGCTGTGAGCCAGGAGGGAGGGGGTGAGTGAGTGAGAGAGTGAGTGAGTGAGTGAGTGATTAGTTTGCTCTATGATTCAGCACAGGAGGGAGGGGGTGAGTAGCTCAAATGTGCTGTTAGCATGTTAGCAGAGGGATGCTACTGTGAACCGAGGAGCTATTGTCTTGATGTGAGCTTCTACTCAGGGTTTTTTCTTCCAGTTCAGAGCAGAATTTTTTTTGTTAAGATACTGGATGTTGTGTTTTTCTCCACAATTTTAATTATAAGCTAGATACATTGCTGCTAACAGCAACAGGGATGAGTCAGTGAGTCAGTTGGGTTTGTGAATCATGATTCATGAGTCAGTAAAGTGATTCTCGAGTATTGAACGATTCGTTCATGATTTGCGCATCACTAATGCAAATTTGCAAAAAAGCAGCATATGCATCAAAATAAACTATATCCAGCAATGCAATATGAGTCCTAAGCATCCCAGAAACGACACATAAAGTCATAAAGTCAAAGATAACTTATAAAAACACCAGTATAGGCTCATGAAGCCCTGATGGTAAAAAACTACATTTTCGCGAAAATGTCACTTCCGGTTTCGGGCAGGTAATGGTGGACATGCGAAAGTTCGCGCTGACGTGTATTCCTGATGGCATAAGATGTAAGTACAACTCCTCCGGTTTCATATGCAAAAAAAATTATCGCGCTAGCTTACGTGGTTGCAGTGCTACTGGGATTTAAAAATAGTTATGCAAAACAGAGCGTGCCGCTCCGACCGGCTTTAAAGGGTTAAACCTACTCCATCCTCCCTATTCTGGTATTTTAAAGAGTAAGTGTTAGGGAAAATATTCTAAAACACTTCTTCAGTAAAGACTCAGAGAAGAGAAACACACAGAACTTCTTGCTAGCAAGGGCAGCCTCCAGACTGAGACTCGCACTAAGAAACTGCCCCAATCTTTATTTATACTTCAGTAGGTGTGTGTGTGTGTGTGTGTGTGTGTGTGTGTGTGTGTGTGTGTGTGTGTGTGTGTGTGTGTGTGTGTGTGTCCTGCTGATCAAAGGGTCATGAGAGCACAAAAGGTACATCCTTGGTCAGGAAAGGGGGTAGTCTCCCCCACCCTAGATAACATGGTGAGGAAGTCCAGCAGTTCATCTATATGTAAAGAAGCACTTAAACTAAAACAGACATAGCTACGTTAATCCTGCCGTAAAACAATAAAAGAAGGTATGAGCTCTCATGCTCCCAGACGTGGGGGTGCATTCCTGGGATGCACCCCAAGCCTGCAGCCTGTTAGAGATCACACACAATTAATTATATGCCTCTAAGTATACATGGTTGAATATTTTCTAATACAAATAACTACATGCAGTATTCTACCATATGCAAACTTATATCACTAAAAGATTATACTGACTACTAAATACAATTTTCCATTGACAGTAAGCAACCTAATTAATAGGGTTGCAAGCTCCCAGCAAAAAAAAATAAATAAATAGGGAACCACCCTCCACCTCATGATGCTTAATCGACGTAATCAACTTTAATTTGATGCAGTGTGAAAAAAAATGCAAAGAAATCCATTATTTTTCAAGAATAATTAAATATAGTCAACATCTTTCTTCAACAGAACTGCAGACTGCACAGATGGTACCTTCCCAAAGGAAAAAGTTCTATAGCTTACTAGGGTATATTAGACTTAATCTTCTTCTTCTTCTTCCTAGCAGTTAATATCCCGCGACGCAGGGTCCGCTATCTTGCATGCCTTCCTCCACTTCTTCCTATCAAGGGCGTCTTCTGGTGTAACATTCACAGCCTTCATATCATCCTTGATTCGGTCCATCCAGAGTTTTTTTGGTCTTCCTTGTGGCCTGTTTCCATCCAGATCTAATTGCTGGGGTGTCTTTGCGATGGAATTTTTATCGCTACGGACAACATGGCCGTACCATCGGAGTCTCGCCTCTCGCATCTTGTCTGTGATCGGTGTCACTCCCCATTGTTTCCTGACATCTTCGTTCCTCGCTCGGTCAAGTCGTGTGAGACCCAGAGGCCACCTCAGCATCTTCACCTCCATGGTGTGAAGAGCTTGTTCGTGTTTGGTCGTCGCTGGCCAGCACTCTGACCCGTAGAGTGCCACTGGGCGCACAATTGACTTATAGACTTTTGCCTTAAGATAGATTGGCATTCTCTTGTCACATAAGACTCCACTCACCTGATGCCACTTCCTCCACAATGTGTTGACACGGAGTCTGGCGTCTGGTAGAGTTTTGCAGTCCGAGGTGACAAGGGACCCGAGGTACTTGAATTGGGCAACTTTAGTCAGCGGCTCGCCGTCGATAGTGATGGTACTGTTGATCTGGGGGCCGCATTCAAGGTACTCAGTCTTCTTGATGTTCAGGTGCATGCCGTTTTGCACGTGATGCATACTGCTCCGCCGCGCTACGGTCATGAGCCGAGTTACGCCATGTCGCAAGTTTTGTGAGGTGCTTTTTTGATATTTAATGGATCGGATTACATTTTTTTATTTCTCTCCGATATCTGATCCAGTAATTTAGGTCAATATCAGACTGATACTTAATATCAGATCGGTACATCTCTAGTGTAATGGACTTTCACTTGTGCACCTATTCTGTGAAGTACACTTGTGCCGTCTGGACAGACAGCACGATTATTGAATACATTATTGCATGCATTAACTGCTGTTATGTAAAGCAGTGACAATGGATTGAAACAGAAAAAAGCAAAAAAGAAATTGCAAGCATAAAAGGAAAAACACTGTAAATGTAAAAATTCAGTGTCAGTGTTTGCTTTTTCAGTTCACGTTTTTTTTTTATCTTTCAATTACATTTTGTTTTCAGTATCAAAACCAGATGCTGTTCTGGCTTCATGTTACCCACCCAGGATACCAAGGTTGCCTGAAAATTCCTCTATCGGCAGGCTCTAATAAAAAACCTTGCAACACTCCATTCCTGATCAAAACTTAAATCAGTGTTCATGTGTTTAATGGGACAGTTTACAATGAAATTGTTCAGCCAGTTTTGGGGTGCTGCTGCAAGAAATGCTAAACCCGCTTCTTATTCTAGCTGTTAGCACATGCATGTGGGCCACCCAGCTGTCAAAAATAAGATTCGCACTGGCCCTTTAATGACTGGACCGCTCCATTCATTCCACAGGGGAGAACTCACCAACAAAGAACTAGATATGCCAACGTCTAACATAAATACAAAGAGTCACGGGGGGAAAGTGAAGGACACCACGTAGAAAATCGAGATAAAAGACTGTCTATGCTAAGAGTGGATTTAAAATTAAGTAAAGAAGCAGACAGTCCAAGGCTGCTTTCCCGTTCAGCCGCATCTATCTACTTTATTGCAGGGGCTGAGCCCCCGTCAAGGTAGCCGCAGTAGTGGATCACTAAGCGGAAAACAAGGGTTTTTCCTTTCAAAATAAAAGTAAAAGTAGGCCCAGCTACAGTACATCAAAGGTATCTGTATATTAATTCATTCACTCATCACTCAATTAAATTATGCTACAATATTTATTACGACTAGTCTTTTTGATTTTTTTATGCTTTTACATTCATTGTAGTTCATTTTAACTGTTGTTTTTACGATTGGATGCATCTTATGATGCATCTTATGATTGGACTTTATAAAATGCCAGTACGCCAACATAAACAAGTTATCAGAGGTTCACTAAAATCTGTTAGGGTATAATGAATATCTTCTTTGTCCTTTATAAATAGACAACTATATAAACGTTAACGAGAGTCAAAGTCGACCATAATGCTTGAAGTTGTGACCGGAAGCGGCCTTCGTGCTGCCGCGCAGCCTCACAGCGGTGCTGCTGACTGGAAACAGGATGCTGTCAGGCCGAAGAGACGCTCTGACCTAACGGAGAGAAACCGCAGCATCATCCTTTGTTTTCTGGAGCTGGATATCCAGGTAAGGACAACTAACTAGCTTAGTTGTGATGTTAACCTGTCTGCATTTCATAGCTGCAATGGCTGAAACGGCACTGACACTTCTGATGAAACGCAGGACCTGTCTTTTTTTCTTCATTAGCAGTCTTGTCGTAACTAAGGCTATTGTTCGGGATAATGCGATCCAGTCAGGCGCTGAGGACAAATCATATAACGTAGCACTTATCCGTTGTTCTGACGAAGCCCTATGAGAGGTGCTGATGTGATTTCGTGTGAGGTTAGGGGTGGTGGTGCAGAGCTAGCTTCCAGCGCAGGAGCACACAGGCATTCCGAGGTGTAACATCCATGGCTGTGCTGCTGTGACGGGGGGGGGTCGCATTGCATTGCATTGCACTGCACCACCCCCACCACCAGCAGCAGCAGTAGCAACGCGGGGACGCGCGCGCATGCAGGTGTAGTTGGTGTTGTAAACAGCTCGTGACACATGGTGTCACAGATAGGGACACCTCTGAATGCTTTGGGGACGTTTGTCTTCCTCCTCCATGTCACAGTGGCTGTAGATATATCTGCAGTATATGATGCTCATGCTAGCATTGAGGGAGGAAAATATTGTCTTTTGGTGTGCGCACACTCACTTCTCTCTCTCTCTCTCTCTCCCCCCCCCCCCCCCCCTCTCTCTCTCTCTCTCTCACACACACACACACACACACACACACACACACACACACACACACACACACCTTTTCACTTACTTGTAGGCTGTTGATTATGCCTGACCATTTTGTGCTTGTTCCACCCTTTAACCATAAGAAACACTGTCCACTTTCATGCTGTCTTTAGCAGTAGGTGGTTCTTTGGCTAGCTGCAGTTACACGGGAAATTCCACCTGTTAGCTGTAATGTCGTGAAGGACTCTCTAAATGACAACAGTGTGGAGCAGAGTCCGTTTGAATCACCAGACCAAAAAGCTGGACCAGTGTAATCAATGTAACCCAGGGATCATACTGACAGTAGATGGCCCTAAACTTTAAGCACTTGTTCTTAAATTCAGCCAAACAGCCAGTGTTACATCTATGTCAGCGTTTGGGAGCATGGTGTAAATGAGCCTTTATACATTTAGTGCTTCGTGTCCACTTTACTGAAAGGAAACGGGGAGAAAAGGCTGCTGTGGCAACAAGTCGCTGTCAGTATCAGTCCAGTTCAACGGGGTAGAAAAGTGCTATATAAGAACCAGTCCATTGACCAGTTTTAGTGTTGAATCCAAATTTACAATGTGTGCTTCATCATCAGTAAGTATGGAGGAGGTCAGGAAAGTGAGTGGCAAACACGTTGGAGGTTCTGCCATGGTTTAGGGTTGTATTTAACCCAGTAGTGTTAAAATTCATGGAATTACGAAAACTGCAAAGTACCATCAGATTTTAGCTACCGTCTGAAAACTGATTTGTTACAGCTTCATTTTTCAGCCTGTGACCCCAATGATCCCAAACACGCTGCCACTGTGGTAAAAGCATTCATGGATTTAAAAACAAAATCAAACACAAGAAACTCAGTGGAACATCAGTCATGGTGTTATTAGTAGTAATACCAAGTGTTAGCTTTCAAGCTTGTTAACATTGTACAAACTCTGTTATGCAGCGTATATAGAACAGAATAATCCTTTAATTGTCCCACAAGGGGAAATTTGGTTGTAACAGCAACAGAAGAAAAGCACTTATACAAACAGAAACACACAATTTTTACAGAACAAATATTTACATCATGGAATCGATTCAGTAAATCACTGTTACACATTTACCTAGTGAAATATAAAGAAATGAGGAAGGGCTGAAGAGGTTTGAACAGAAATGAAATCACTACTGTTACAATATATACTCTAGAACAGCGGTCCCCAACCCCCGGGCCTCGGACCGGTACCGGTCCGTGAGTCGTTTGGTGCCGGGCCGCGAGAGTTTAGGCTCAGGTGTGAAATGTATAGTTTTCAGGGTTTTTATCGGTTTTCAGCGTTATTTTGTTATTGTTTTTATCGTTAACTCGGTTTTCCTGGGTCTTTTCACCTGTGTTATGAATAAATTTTCTGTTTTTTGGTACCGGTACTAGTTTTATTTTTTTGTATTTATCCGTGACACATTAAAGGCCGGTCCATGAAAAAAAAGTCGGTCCGTAGCGCAAAAAAGGTTGGAGACCGCTGGTCTAGTACATGTGCTCAGCTTAAAAATCACAGCCAACAGTACAACAGTGCTTTTTACATTATGGGTAAGTTTACATTCATTAAGCTTGTCACAGAGCAGCAGCTCACCGTCTGCTCTCTGGGCATCATTCCTGCATCTTATAGTCATTTAGGGCAGCAAATAAGTCTTGATCACATAGAGTTTTGTGTGAAACTGTACACAGAATACAGTTTAGTATATAAGATACAGACCAAAAACAATGTCTCTGTATTTTCAGACTGAATAGTACAGTTCATAGTGCAGTGTTTCCCACACAGACATTACTGGGCAGGAACCCCAGGTATGCTTTATGATTTCATTTTTTCATCCTTCTGAGAAAACGGCACCATCAGTTTCCTTATAGGCCAAATTTTTAAGCCCCGTCACTGCTGGACAGGCTCTCATCTTGCAGTCAGATGGACTCTGCTGCCATGGACTGATTCTGGCAGCAGTAGTTAGTGCTTGTACTTGGAAGGTCACTGTCCACAAGCTGCAGGTGGGAGACTGGTTCATGCATTGCTAAGCTGTAGTTCAGTGAGGCTAAAGAAAGTTGCTGCTAACTCCAGGTCAGGATGTTGAAGATTGAGTTTTTGTCATTCAGATTAGACAAAGTTTAATCTGTGAAAATCCCAGGCTCTTTCGTCTCCAGCACTTTTCTGCTCTTAGTAACCAAAGTGTGAAAACTGCAGGGGTCAGCAATAACCAGCACGAGTGCGCATCACAGAACTGTTCGTGTTTTGAAGGTTCAAAGTATCTTTACATGAAATGTGAAACACTTTACTTCCAAAATGTCTGAATGTGAAGGACACGTGTCTCACCTTTGTAAATGATGCTGTTCCTGTAAGGACTGCCAGCTCTTCAGTCGTGTACGTTATTAACACCAGAGGAAATTACAGTGGTGTGAAAACGTGTTTGCAAGCTTCCTGAATTCCTGTTTTTTGTATGTTTGTCACACTTCAGTGTTTCAGAGTATCAAGCAAATGTAAACGTTAGACAAAGACAATATAAGTTCCATGTTTTCGCCATTTGTGGATAAATGGCTCGTACTGTGTTTGGCTGAAGTTACACAGCTTTAGCCTTTTCAGACTCAGACCTGAGGGTTGTTTCTCATTTGTTCCTGAATTTTCTTGGATCACCTTATTCTTGATCGAGAACAGGTGTGGCAGTAATCAGCAGCAGCAATGGCCTTTATACATCTAGTGTTTCATGTCCACTTTAAGAAGCCACACTTCCACTGAGTCCATTTCTGATCAGGCTTGAGTGAACACTGTGGTGCAGCTGAAGTACATCTTCATGTCATCTGTTGCTGGGTATTTTAGTCAGGACCACTATAACCAATAGAAAAGGCAGACGTTTTCCATCTGCACCTTCCCAACTTTCCATGTGTATGTACATAGAAAACCAGTTAAAGGGAGAGCAACTATCCTAAAACAGCTATAAGAGACAAGCAGCTTCATACACAGAAGGCTTAAGGTAGCAGTGAAACCACTGGACAACTATTCCAGGAAAACCTTCTGCCCTTCCGTGTGAACGGGAAACCTTGAGGGAGGCCAAGCAGCAGAAAACATGGCCACAGGGAAGCCACTAACTCCTCTGTTTATCCCCAACCAGGAGGTCTGAGTCAGAAGTGAACAATGTTGAATTTGACCAGCGGTTATTGAATCAAATTCTTGCTTTCTTACAGAGTCTAGTTTTTCTTCTCAATGAGCTAAAGTCTGCCTAAAAAAGCAAAAACATGTGTGAAGTGTGTTTGCGTGAAGGCGATGCTTTTTCCGCTTTAAAAGTCAACATCAACATGACTGAAGCTGTTTTTTACAGTGCTGTCATTAACAGTCCTGCACCAGTATTAAGTTAGTTTTCTCACTGTGTGCTCAGCAGTTAACAAGTAGTGTAACTTCCACTCTTCATTCAGATCACTGCTACATTGAGCCAGCATCAAAGAAGCAAGAAGAAAGATGGAAGAGCCCTTTATAAAACCTGACCTTTGCTTTGGTAACACTGCAGAGCTCTCACCTTGCGCTCCCTCTTCATCCTGTGCACACTTAAGTGATGCAATAACCTTTTAAATTTGTCTGGGCAGTCAGTTGCACAGTCTTTGCTTTGTTGTAGAAACAAGCCTAGAGTTTAGTGCTTCCAGCTTCGACTGAGATGTAGATTGAGGAAGTTTTACCTGAGAGCCACAGGTGTCCTTGCTCATAGTGCACAGCTTCTGTCTGTAGCCTTTATGAATTCTGCTGTGAATGATTTAGTCAGGCTGTTTCTCTGCTCTAGCTGGAGCTTTAGATTGCAGTTACCAGGAACAGCTGACAGGGATTTAATCAAATGCATGAGATGATGGGTTCCCAGGTATCTGTGAAGTTACAGACGTCATGTATTAGCAGTTATTGAAAAGTGTTTTCTTTTTTCCAAAGACAGTGCTGCTGCTTCTTCTTCTTTAGAATCAGTTCAGACAATCAGGCTAAACCTACTGCAGCAATGACTTGACCCCTTTAGAAGGAGCACATTCAAATGATGGAGGTAAATGAAGCAAACTGCAGCGACCGCAGTGAAGGCAGGGCTTACTCAGGATGTGACACTACCCAACACTGGAGCGTGCATTGCTGTGCTAAGGGACATTTCCAATAAAGTTTACTGTACAACCAGCTCTGCTGTCAGTGGTGACATACAGAGAGCTGTGCAGAGTAACTGTGAAACAGCACCGACTCTGAATTTGTACTCACCCATGTAAATGATCACCAGTGTCCAGTATTTTTACATTTGGGGCGGTCGTTGTGTCCTTGGGCGAGAGACTTCACCCGTTGCCTACTGGTGGTGGTCAGAGGGCCCGGTGGCGCCAGTGTCCGGCAGCCTCGCCTCTGTCAGTGTGCCCCAGGGTGGCTGTGGCTACGATGTAGCTGCCATCACCAGTGTGTGAATGGGTGGATGACTGGTTGTGTAAAGCGCTTTGGGGTCCTTAGGGACTAGTTTTTACCATTTCCAGTGACTCTCAGATTAAACAATAAAAAGCAGAGTGTGCTACTTTGAGCCTCTCCTCTGTTACAGCTCGGCGTCTGTCTGCATTGTGTGTGTTCTGCAGTTTGAACTGAACATTATTAAGGTGTCTGACAGTGAATGAAGAGCTAATCATGGTCTCTTCCTTTTCTTTGCACTGACACATTTTTGGCAGCGCAGTTGTTAGTAGTAGAGCAGGGCGATATGACCCAAAATATTTATCACGATATAGATTTGAAAATTTGCGATAACGATATAACTGACGATATAATTGACACTAGAAAAAATACTTTACAACTCCTCAACTTTATTAGTGCAAAAAAACCCATCAATGTATTTTCTCTTAAACAAGCAGCTGTTTTTTTTATGTGCATTACAGTTATATAAACTTTAACAATGCAAATGTAAATTCTTTGCTGACAGTTTAACCAAAAGGCATTTCCAGTGGAAATTGGCCAACATATCCTCAGCATAACCATGTATAATATCCTCAAAACTGAAAAAGAGGTTATACACACGCAATACGGTAATATTATGTTGAAGCCTACGATAGCCGTAATGCTCCGACAAGCCATCAAGTGGTGCGGGTTCGTAGCTTAGCAAAGTCGTACTAAACATTTGACAGATTTTCGAGCGCCACATAAAATCGTTTCGAGGTCAGTAAACAAAACCAGGATTAATATATAAGGCACACGGGATTATAAGGGGCACTGCCGATTTTCAGAAAAATCAAAGGATTGGAAAATATGGCACACTTAAAATCAAACAACACGGTAATAACGACGGCCCGCTAGCATGCTCTACCAAAAATAGTGCTTTGTTGTGTATCTGACGGACGAAAGCCAAACCAGTTCCACACCACTGAAGTTGCAGCATTTTTACAAACCAGTTCTGGTTCATCCGTTTCATTTAACGATCCGCTTTCGCCCTTGTCATTCTCCGTCACCGCCGTGCCTTTTCCGCCATGTGCGTATGAAAACAAAGGCACTGTGCATGCGCGTTTTACCCATATTCTATCGCGATATTTAATTTTAAAATAAAACAATGTTGTTTTTGTGCATAACAAAAAGCTCACAATTGTGCAGTCAAAATGTAAACTAAAAGACGCTGAGCATAATATGAAAGACAGATTTCACAGCTGCTCTGTTCCCAACTTCTACTGTGTGACTGACAGCCTGGAGTTTGAAATCCTCTTTGTAACCACGTCTCTGAACAGTTGCCATTTGTGTCAATAATTAATTAAATGTGTCAAAAATATTTATTTAATTAATTATTTCCCATTTGTATTTAATTATTGCCACATTTAATTAATTATTTAATGGTGTATTTAATTAATTCATTATGGCAGTCCTGGCGTTCCATAGTAAAGCAGCAACACTGATCCTTTTATTAAAGATGAAAGAATTTAGACAGTTTTTAACTCTCAGTAAACCCACAGTGTTCGTTTGACTTTGGACCCAGAATCTCGTCTGTAAGTCTGACGTCACTGACTTACAGACCGGATAAGATAAAGAAGACATTTAAGCAACTGCACGTTTATTTTCTAGAAATGAAAGCAAGACGAACATAGCAGTGTAAAGGCAGTATCCAATGAAACTGAAGTTTATATTCAGCATTTGTACAGAGGAAAAATAAGGCTTTTTTGCATGTTTTTAGGCCACCAGCTTTTTAGCAGGACAAGCACAGAGATGAGTCCACTGTCAGAGGCCATAAGAAGATCATTTGTAACCTTCACTAAAGCTGTTTCTGTGCTGTGATGAGCTCTGAAACCTGACTGAAACTCTTCAAATAAACCTCTGCAGATGATCTGTTAGCTGTTTGACAACTACTCTTTCAAGGATGTTTGATATAAAGGAAGGTTGGAGATTGGCCTATAATTAGCTAAGACTGCTGGGTCTAGAGATGCTTTTTGAGTAAAGGTTTAACTACAGCCAGCTTGAAGGCCTGTGGTACATAGCCGATTAATTTTTAAAACACCTGATGGCTTAGCATTTAGCGTCACAGTGAGACATTTATATATAACCTAACTGTAATCCTGACACTAAAACCACATTTTGAGCCTCAAACATGCCTTCAAACTTGTGGGGACGGCATTTCGTCCCCATTACTGACTGTTAGTCCCGACAAGTATAGTAGCATGTAGGGCTGCCACAAACGATTATTTTGATAGTCGACTAGTCACCGATTATTTTTGCGATTAGTCGACTAATCAGATCATCATCCATTAGACGTAAAACTACAGATGATAGTTTATTAAATTTTAATGAAATTTGCAGATTGTTTCGGTGAAGTTTAATAAACTCCTTGCTATCTAAAATATAACAGGACACTGGAGTATATTCTGGAGCATCTCACACTTCTGATAATCAGCTGTCTGCTTGACGTTTATTCAGCTGTGTAAAAACTATAACTTTAATCTCAGACAAACTGATTTACTCAGGAACAAATAAAATACTAAAAAAAAGCCAAACAATAACATTTTAAGTTATCTAAGTGACTCATATATATTTAACCTGAGTAGTGAAAGACGGCGGTGGGTTTGAAAACGATTTGCGGGGAGTCCAGTGTTCTCACGGCGCTAGTGACCTAGCCCCCGGCTCGCTAACGAGCTAGTGGGTAACAGATGTCTCCGAAAACGTCGGAGCGCTTTTGAAAATATGCGGTGTCCTGATAAACTGAGCAGATATTTGAGGTTTACACAGCTACATTCTCGCCTGAAAATATGTTAAACGTTTATTTTGTGACCCAGAAAGAATAATAAGAGTAATATTAGAACTAACCAGCTGCCGCCATTGTTGGCAGCCCTAGTAGCATGTCAATTTTCTGTCCTCACAAAGATGTCTAAATATGTGTACACACACACACACACACACACACACACACACACACACACACACACACACACACACACACACACACACACACACACACACACACACACACAGGACCCAGTCTCTGTAACTATTTTATTACTTTTTTATGACAAACAAATGACAAAGTAACATAATCAGTTGCTTGTCCATTCGCGATGTGGAGTCTTAACTGTTGATCTGATCTGCAGCTTCTGTCAACTTGGCAAAGTGGTTGATTAATGACTTTATGCATGCTGCAGGTTTAGATGAAGTATGTCTGTGAAGGTTCTCAGTCATCCAGGTCATTGTAGTCTAAGGAGCTTGGAAAGAAAAGCGTCTGGACTTCTTTGAGTTGCTTGAAGACGTTTCACCTCTCATCCGAGAAGCTTCTTCAGTTCTAGGGTCACATGTTGGAGAGTCCCAGATTTAAGCCGTGTAGGAGCAACCCACTGAGAGGGACAATGGACCCCCTAATGATCCTCTACCTAATCACATGAGCCAAGGTGTGAAAATGGGTGTAGGTCGTCACAATGGGTTAACGCCCACTCACATCCTGGGCCATCTGACCTCAGAAAATCACATGGTGGGGTGGGGCTAGGTTTCACAATGAGCTCACCCGAAACCTTGGCTGATTGTGCCCTACACCCATATTTGGTTGTAAAGGTGTTGTCGTTGTGCTGTTGTCCACCTCAGTGTGTAAACAAAACAAAAAAACAACGATTGGGAATAATACTTTCTGAAGGGATTTGGATAACAGAATTTAAAACACAGCGATTGTAGACTTTCATTTCTTTCTTTTTATGATTTTCTTTTATTGTTTATGATGTTTTTTTATATCTTTATTTTAATGGTTTCACCTTGTCCTTTAGTCACAGTGTAATAATATTAGAGACAGCGTTTTACTTTGCAGTTATTTTTGTGTGTATCCATGGAAATAAATCCTCCATGAGCCATCTGTCACATGCTCTCCATGTTGCAGAGACTATGTATGTGCATGAGGCGCACTACCTGTCAAATGTGTGAGCTGATTTTACCTAGGAAGTAGGATCCACACACAGCCTCACTCTCTCTTTGTCTCACACACACACTTGCAGTTGAAGAATACATTAACTCAGCTTCCTTCTTGTACTTGCTGGACTCTTTCAGGTAATTTAAGATTAGAATCTGATGGGTCACATCAGGGCGTCTGGGTGAAAATGAATCCAGGGATGTGTGAGCATCAGGCAGATGAAGTGGGGGAGGGGCTTTTACATGTCTACTCCAATCAGATTAGAGATGTTAAATCTTTCTGCTTTGCCATCCTTGGAAAACATGGCAAGCACTGTCATCAGTCTGTGCTTCAGTTCAGACTGCAATTCATGAATGGATGCTGCAAGTATTCCCTGGTTCAGGGCAACAACAAGTACCACTCCTAGGGATGGGAATCGAGAACTGGTTCTCTACAAGAACGAGTAGTTCAATTTAAGGTTGGGCGACTGGACGAATATATTGAAGATAGGCTGAGCCTTCCGCTGATCGTTTTTACAAGAGTGATTTATTTATTTGCCCATGAGTAAGTTTGCTAAAAATGTTGGTTGAAGCTAAGAGAAGCAGTCAACCGTAAAAATAATAGCGCTGTTTTAACAGCATCCTCTTCCAGCTGCGAACAAATGCAGCAATTCATTTACTCGGGTGGGGCGATCGTGGCTCAAGAGTTGGGAGGTCGCCTTGTAATTGGAAGGTTGCCGGTTCGAGCCCCGGCTTTGACAGTTTCGGTTGTTGTGTCCTTGGGCAAGACACTTCACCCGTTGCCTACTGGTGGCTGTGGCTACAATGTAGCTGCCATCACCAGTGTGTGAATGTGTGTGTGAATGGGTGGATGACTGGATATGTAAAGCGCTTTGGGGTCCTTAGGGACTAGTAAAGCACTATACAAATACAGGCCATTTACCATTTACTCAGACTCATAACAGAAAGAAAGAAAGGAGTTCAGAAAACATATTATTACAAAAAAACCCAAAACACAATGGTGGGGAGGGAAACAAAGAAGAAATGGCTTCTTTTTTCCACTATAACTGTGTTTACAGGCCGTTCCAGTGTTTATGTGTTTTACACACTCGACCAAACAACAAATACAAAATTAAACACAAAGTAAGTTAAAAATGTCTCTGCCAGCGAACATAAAAAGAATCTCTGACGTAAAGTTAAGTCTTTTGTGCGATTTGGTGCATCTCAAATAAATAAATGAGTAATCCAAAAAGTATCTATGTTAATACTGAAACAAGCAAGATAAGAAGGTGAAATATTCCCTCCAAACAAAACGTACAAATTTGAAACGCGCAAATCAGTCCATACATGATTACATTGCTCTGCCCATCAAAAAGTCTGCATGAATATATCGCCTATCATCGGTTATTGGACTGTCAGTTGGAAACTTTTTACATATCGCCCAAGAACCCAAAGTGAAAGCTGAATGAATGTTAACCCCAACCCAGCAACCAGACACCGAAACTGGGTCTACATATACATGTATATATGTGCGTGTGTGTGTGTGTATACCAGCCAAGGTGTACTCTCAGTGGCAGAGGAACAATATGAAATCGGCACCACCAAGGCAGGAGACGGCGCAATATTGGAAGAGCATATGGGAGAAGGACGCAACTCATAATGGCAATGCTCAGTGGCTAGTGGATCTAAGAGCAGACCACAGCAACCTCCCTGAACAGGGTCCAGTAACCATGCTGGTTGACGAGAGACACCCAGAATGGCTAACCAAAGGCCGGATGGTCCTGATCCTCAAGGACCCCCCAGAAGGGACCGGTCCCCTCCAACTACCGACCAATAACCTGCCTCAGCACCACGTGGAAGCTCCTGTCAGGCATCATAGCTGCTAAGATGAACAGGCACATGGGTCAATACATGAGTACGGCACAGAAAGGGATGGGCAAGAATACCAAAGGCGCAAAACACCAGCTACTGATAGACCAAGCAGTCAGCCTAGACTGCAAGACTAGGCTGACCAGCCTGTGCACTGCCTGGATTGATTGCAAGAAGGCCTATGACTCAATGCCCCACACCTGGATCCTGGAATGCCTAGAACTATATAAGATCAACAGGACCCTAAGAGCCTTCATCAGGAACTTAATGGGGATGTGGCGGACAACACTAGAGGCCAACTTCAAGCCCATAGCACCAGTCATTATCACGTGCAGGATCTACCAAGGAGATGCTCTGTCCCCACTGCTGTTCTGCATAGGCCTGAACCCCCTCAGTGAGATCATTGACAAGACTGGCTACGGATACCGACTACGGAACGGAGCAGTTGTCAGACACCTCCTGTACATGGATGACATCAAGCTGTATGCCAAGAGTGAACGAGACATCGATTCACTGATCCACACCATCAGTATATACAGCAATGAGATCGGAATGTCTTTCGGACTGGAGAAGTGTAGTCGGATGATAATAAAGAGATGGAAGGTAGTCAGAACTGAGGGGATCGAACTACCAGAAGGTAACATTGCAGACATAGAGGACAGTTACAAGTACCTGGGGATCCCACAGGCAAATGGGAACGATGAAGAGGCCGCTAGAAAGGCTGCAACCACCAAGTACCTGCAGAGGGTCAGGCAAGTCCTGAGGAGTCAGCTGAACGGTAAGAACAAGAAGTCCTGAGGTCAAAATGGGAGACGCCCCCAAGGGTGATGGAGAATGTCCGAGCTAAGGTCCTGTGGGACTTCCAGTTACAGATGGACAAAATGGTGGTGGCTAACCAACCGGATATAGTGGTGGTAGACAAACAGAAGAAGACAGCCGTAGTGATCGATGTAGCGGTTCCCAATGACAGCAACATCAGGAAGAAGGAACACGAGAAATAAAGGGCTCAGAGAAGAACTCGAAAAAATGTGGACAGAGGTGTAACAGCGATCCCAGTGGTAATCGGAGTACTCGGTGCGGTGACTCCCAAACTAGTCGAGTGGCTCCAGCAGATTCCAGGAACAACAATCGGAGATCTCTGTCCAGAAGAGCGCAGTCCTGGGAACAGCTAAGATACTGCGCAGGACCCTCAAGCTCCCAGGCCTCTGGTAGAGGACCAGAGCTTGAAGAGTAGACCGCCCGCATAGGCAAGTGGGGAATTTTTAATTTTTTTAAAATATTCTCATTCAGCAGTCAGCGTACAAGTTATTGAACCTTGCATTGGCCTCTATGCTTATATAGTGACCATTGCAGGGAGAATTCCTCGGCATAGTGGAGGTGGAGCATCCCCACACTGACTCCTGAAATCTGACATGCATGTGTTCATCACGGTGTGTTAGTGCCATTCATTTGGTGAGTTAATAACATTACATAACAGCTTTTTTCAGCAGTGTCTGCAGTACTGTGAGGGAACTGAGGCTGGAGAGTTCATCTGTGTTCTCAGTTAGAGGCCTGTCACAGTATCTGTATAGGACCCACAGCATCTTAGCACATGTGTGCAGGAGATTTGAAATGTACTGTTTACCCTTTATCTACCTCATACCTTTATCTAATAAACTTAAACTAGTGCTAACACTGGTGAATATTGTGAGGATTGTTTTGTTCCAGCTAATGTCTAAATTGCAGAGGAAGATATGCAGATTATTACTATTTATCTTTTTTAGAGGAATCTTGTTTGCTTGTCTTATGTTTAGTTTGCAGTAGGGCTGCATTTTTACTCGTAAAGTGGACTGGTACTTATTGCAGATTAAGGGATTTTTTTGTGTCCAAATTACAGTCCCTAGGGTTTCTCTGTGTCCGTTTCAATGTATATGTGTAGCAGCTGGATTGAGGCCATCAAAACCACAAGTTTTTCACAAGGCTGTCAGTTTATTTGTGGCACAAACCCTGCCTGGATTAACACGTGCTGCTTTGACTTGGCTCTCAGCACTCTAATGTCTCTGATCCCAGTCAGTCTGTATGTACAGAATAGAATAGAAATAGAAATATCCTTTATCGTCCCTCACTGGGGAAATTCAAGTGTTCCAGTAGAAGAGTGACCAGCATGGAGCAAAAATAAGGAATAAGAGACTGTATGGTCTCTTAAGTGAAATTTAAAACATAAGAAAAAAAATACTTTACTGTTATTAAAAATAGCATACTTGGATTCAAAGAAATGTGCAACGGAGTAGGGTAATTGTTTTTAAAAAGAATGTACAAAATGTGCTGTATATTTGTGCTTAAAAAACCGAGACTTTTTACAGACAATGGAAAAACGAGGGGGCATCCTAGGACAGAGCTGGCCTTCTTGATTAGCTTATCCAGCCACTTCCTCTCAGCTGTAGATATGCTGCTGTTCCAACACACAACACCACAGAAGATGGCTGACGCTACCACAGAGTCAGAAAAGGTCTTCAGCAGCATCCCTTACACTCCAAAAGATCTCAGTCTCCTCAGTAGGTAGTCTGCTCTGACCCTTTCTGTAAAGTGTGCATATATGTTTGGAAGTGTGGCAAAACACGTTCTTGTGAACGTTGTGGCGACTGTGGGTGAATAGTGCAACACAATAGTGACATAACCTGCAAGATACAGTGATAAAACTTTACAGGTGTGTAGAACAAGTTTAAAGAAGAAAGAAGTGCTACAAAATGAGATTACGGGATTAGAAACTTATGTTGAACATAACCTGCTCCCACTCAAGTTATATTCAGACATTTGGTTTAATGTGCCATCTTTTCAGTTGATTCTTTTGTTTCACGTCCAGTATACACTCACCAGCCTGTTTAACTGCTCATTAACACACATATCTAATCAGCCAATCACATGGCAGCAATGTAAATTTGTAGACATGGTCAAACATGGTCATGATGCTGAAGTTCAAACTGAGCGTCATAATGAGGAAGAAATGAGATTTTAAAAAATATCCAAGTTTTTAAAAAAAGGCAGCATAAAAAGTACACACTGTGGGTGCTGTGGGTACTTTAAGTGTTTTTAACACTCAGTTTCACTTTATCTCTTTGTTTGTTAAAACCTCACTGTTCTCTACAGCTGCTGATGGACCAGCAGCAGCACAAGCAACAGTGTCCCATAGATCGGTTGAACCACATTTGGACACTGCCTACAAATGGCAACAGATACCCTCTTCTCATAGATGGGCTGTCCATGGCCCCCTATAGTCTGCCAGCGGAGAACCATGCTGAGCTCTGAACTCTTATGAATGCATCAGGACCAACTCAGGGTTCAGTGTCTTGCCCAAGAATACTTTAGCATGCAGACTGGAACAGCCAGAGATTGAACCAGCAACCTTCTGAATAATAGATGCTATAGTCTGCTACTCTTCAGTCTCCTCCTAGAAATATCCTGAAAGAAAGAACAAAGAAGAAGGAATCTTTTTATAGCAGTTTCCAAGTTGTTTACTGAGCCACTTAATCTCTGAACAGTAATTTCCGTTGACACGAGTCCAATAAGTTGAGGTGGTGAAGAAAAAGCTGTTCTGTAGAAGTGCTGTGATTAAAGCAGTAGGGTAAGTCTGCTTGTAAGATGTGATCTGTGTCTTTGGTAAACCCATTAGCTCCAGCACACAGCTTATCTTGTCTCCCTTATCTGACCCAGGGCTTCTTCAGCCTTCTATTGCCACTCTTTTTGCTTACTTTCTGCAGGTTTCTTCATGAACCTTGTTAAATTTGCCTGAAAATTGTAGTTTGCTCAAAGAGATGATGCCAGTTTTTGCCTGACTCGGGCAACAATGTGTACAGTAATCGTGTGCTTCATAATTCGCCAAGTCATCAAATGTGTGGAATTTAGCAGACTTATGGTAAGTCTGCAAATTAAATGTTGCAGAATATTAGTCTTACTATACAGTTAGTTCCACAATTTGTTGGTCAGCAACACAGTTTTTGTCACGTTGCCTCTGTCCACCACCACAGTGGATTTTAAAGTGCAGACTTACAGCTTTAATTTGAGATGTTCAACAAAAGATTTGGCTTAACTGTTTATAAATTGCAGCCATTTTTTTCACGGTCCCCCATATTTGGAGCATCAATGGGACTTGGACAGTTGAGTGGCAAGCATGTCCAGTGCCCTTTGTTATTATCTGAAGTTAAAGAGATATTGGTGCAAATGAGCAAAGCACTCATTGGTCTGAAACAAAAACTGTGTGTGTGAGAGAGAGAGAGCAAAAAATCTGTTAGATTTTACAAAAGAATGGATGAACTGTTCAGCTACAACACAAGGCCTGAAAGAGCACTGCAGAAACTGAGGTGTACAATCACAGATTCATTTCCTTGGTTAAGACAACCAACTTCACAATATCTAACCATGATAAGAAGCCTCTCGAGAAGGCAGGAATGAATGGAAATACAAAGTTTAGGTGAAACAAGCTGAAAACGTCTGGTGTGTAGACTTCATAGGAATCATGTAAAACCTTCACAGTTCTGAGAGGTGAAAAACAGTCTTTGGACAAATTAATCCAAGATGAACTTGTACTAATGTTGGAAAGACAAAAGCACAGAGAAGGAGAGGAACGGTCCATGATCCAAATATCTGTCAAACATAGTGGAGGTAATGTTGTAGTGTTGCCAGTGGAACTCAGCATAGTGTTGATTCATGATGTGAATGCTGATAGAAGCAGAAGCATGAATTGTGATTTGTACAGGGTTTTACTCTTTGCTCGGGTTCAGACTGATGCTTTCCAGGGCTTCTCAGAACAGATGGATACTGACCCCAAATATGCTACAAAAGCAACCCAACAGAGCAGCTTCAGCTACTGAGGACAAAACTAAAGACGAGGACCCGCAAATGGGCAGCAACTGAAGATGGCTGCAGTAAAAGTGTGACAGAACATCGCAAGGAAAGCAGCATTTGGTGATGTCCATGGGTTCAAGACTTCAGGCAGTCAATTTTCACCTAAGTATGGAAAACAATCCTTATATTTGAAATGGTCCTAGTTTGTCCACATAGTTGTCAGCAGTGTTGGTCAAGTTACTTGAAAAAAGTAATCAGTAACTAATTACTGATTACTTCTCCAAAAAAGTAATCCCGTTACTTTACTGATTACTTATTTTCTAAAGTAATTGATTACTTAGTTACTTAGTTACTTTTTAAAAACACGATTTACAACCTGAATAGGTGATAAAGCTTTATGCATCAAGCAAAAATTTAATTATCTGCAACATTCTCTGACTGGAAGAAATTAGTTTAACATTTAAACCTATTTTCTGCACATTCCAGCACATAAAATAAAATATTTTTTGTGTTTACACTCAGTCTTTCAAATAGATGCAAGTAAAACACAGCAGAAAATAAATAAAATCAAAGACTCAGCGCTCCTGTTGCTCTATTTTCACCTGTAAAGCAGGAGTGGGGCAGGCGGAGGTTTACCCTGGTGCAGGTGTGCCGCGGTCAGTGGAAGAATCCGCGAGTTTCTCTGTGAGTTTCCCATTACGTCGTTGTGCACTCGGAGCTTGTTTGGGGGGGGGGTTCGGTGTAAAAAGAAGTTTTCTTCCCACGCACAGCGGACACTAAAGTTTTGGTCACTTTTTATGGAGTCAAACTCAAAGTAAGGTCAGTACTTCCACGCTTTAAACGCTGCACGCTCATACTCTCTCCCGCACTCGATATATGATCCATTGTTGATCTGCACACAGCTGTTGTCACTAACGTCACACTCGCTTACGTCACTGTCATGAGACATTCTCACAAAAAAATCACGGTTTTAGTAACGCAGTAACGCAGCGTTCCTACGGGAAAGTAACGGTAATCTAATTACCGTTTTTGCAATAGTAATCCCTTACTTTACTCGTTACTTGAAAAAAGTAATCAGATTACACATCTCTGGTTGTCAGCCTCTAACAAGTGGAGAAAATCACTGAAAGACCTAAAAGATGAACCTAACATTTTTGTAAAACCCCTTGAATTAGGCTGCTCGTATTGTTTATTTGATTTCCGATCCATTGTGGTGGCGTTCAGAGGCGAAACTACAACAGCTGGATTTGTGCTGCCTGACCTCAACCCTTCCAGTGCCCCTAGTTTGGGCCCTTGTTGTGGGAATGAGTATCTAAATAGTCTGAAGTTTCAGTATGACGTTTAAACAATTTTTGTACTGTGGTCACATTTCCAGAAGAAATAAATTATTCCGATTTGTTTTTCGTGTAGTGTAGCCTATACATTCTCCTTCCAGCCTCTCTCTCTATTATTAAAAGACGATGTTGCTGCACGTTGCCTCGACAGAGATCTTAGTTATATGAAAATGTAAGAATGCTAACACACACATACTCACGCTCTGCTTGGAAGAGCCGTAATAGGATTAGAGAGAACTGGAAGTGCAACTGGAACAGAGACAGAGAAACGGGGAGGTGACAGAGTGGGTCATCCACAGTGGAGCATATAGTGAGACATGTTATGTTTAGGCTCCAGTCTGGGCAAAGTTGGGTTTCTGGTTAATGTAAACACAAACAGAATCCAATGATTTGCAAATCTCATAAATCTTTATTTTGTTTTATCAAATCTTCGCTGAGAAAATATATAATTGTAAACAGGATGTTTGGAATTTAGCAGCAACACGTACCAAAAAAGTTGGGATGGGGCAGCAAAATGTTATTTTGTATTAGTAGAGCTCCAAAACTGTGGAACAATTTCAGTGGAATGCAAATAGTGTGAATATCTCATCCTCCAAAGTCATACGTTCAGGAGAAATCTCTGTGCATGAGGGGCAAGGCTGAAAATCAGCATTAGATCCCGAATGGTCTTCAAGTCCTCAGGCAGTATTGCATTAAACACAGATGTGATTCTGTGATTAAATCAGTACATGGGCTCAGGAACAGACAGAAATCACTGTCTGTGAACACAGAAGCCATCATCTCTGGACCAAAGCCGGACCTCCAGACCAAAATGGATCGAAACATGGACACTACGTCCTCTAGACTAAAGAGGAGAAGGACCATCCAGCTTGCCATCAGCACTCACTTCAAGAACACCTGTATCTTTGGTGGTGTGGGGGTGCGTTAGTGCCTCTGGAGTTGGCAGTTTTAGAGCAGCATATACTCCCACCCAGATAGATGTGTTTCAGAAAGCACCTTGCTGAGCTGGCCTGTCTGCAGTGCAGGCCTTTAACCACCTGAGAACATTTGGAGCATCATAAAGTGAAAAATATGACAAAGACACAGGACTGCTGAGCAGCTATAATCCTCTATCAGACACGAATGGGACAACATTCCTCTGTCCCAAAAGTCCAGCAGCTGCTCTCCTCGGTTCCCACAAGTTTGTGGAGTGATGTTAAAGAAGAGGAGATGCTACAGAGTGGGAAGCATGACCCTGCCCCAACTGTCTGAGATGTGCTGCTGCCATCAAATTCAAATATTACATATTTTTCTTGAAATTATTTGTTTTCTCAGTTTAAACGTTTGATATGTTTCCTATGTTGAATAGATTGAAAGATTTGTAAATCAGATTTACAGCAAACAGCATTCAAACCTTTTTGGAATTGGAGTTGGCTTACCTCTGTTTTCTCTCCTTTCTGTTGTGTGTCCTGGTCCACTTTCCCCCATCAGCTCACATCACTGTGTGCTTTGCTAATTTGAGCCTCTTTTCCTTTTCCTCCCACACACTCAGCAGGCACTGAGGTGGACAGGCTGCCACAGAGCAGGAGCCCACAGTATTCTTCTTCACATGTGACAGACCCCGATCCTCTTTCAAATTCTATGTTCTCAACATACAGTTAAATCTTCAGGAGCGTTTCCACCAGATGACCTCTGTGTGGGGGTGGGCTCTAAGGCCCCCCTACTGGACAAGAGGGAGCTGCTAAATATAAGGCTGGGGGTGGGGGGTGGGCAAGCAGCTGACTCAAAACACAACTTGGATTTGAGAATTTTAACAGATTTGTTGGTAGTTTGCTAACTAATTTTACAGTACTCTGTTTTCCTTTTGGTCAGCTTCAGTAACTTAGATGAGGAAAAACATCTTTGGGGAAAACAGACTCTGTGGCATGTTGTGGAGAATTTAAAGTCCAAGAGCTGATGAATTAATCATGATATAAATTGTTAAGACGTTCACATCATTCACAGCATCATTACTGCTGCTGTTGTGTTATAAGTCTTTAAAAAAAAACAAAAAAATGGGGTTGGTGTGGGCTTAATATTGTTATAAGTTTTATTCACTTTATATTGTAAGGCAAAAACTCCATAATAAAGAGAAAACCCCAACCAGATGACCCCCTATGAGCAAGCACTTGACGACTGTGGGAAGGAAAAACTCCCTTTTAACAGGAAGAAACCTCCAGCAAAACCAAGGGAGGGACAATTATCTGCCGTGAGCAGTTAGGGGTAAGGGGAGGGGGACGGGACAAAGCTGTTGAAGAGAGCCAGATATTAATAATAACCAATGATTAAATGCAGAGCGGTGTATAAACACAAAGAAACAGCATCATGGGAAGCCCCCAGCAGGCTTAGACCTGTTGAAGTTCATGGTCAGCTAATGCAGCCCTAACTATAAGCTTATTTCTCTGTGTATATCTATCGCTTTGAAGCAGCCTTGGTATCTTTGGGTGGATAGTATGCGTATCAAAAGTTCAGCGGTTTAATCCCCTGTTCCTCCAGCCTGTGTATCAACATGTCTTTGAGTAAGAACCTAAACCCCAAACCGCCCCTCATGCATTGCATGCAATGCAGCATGCTTATATATCAATATGCTGCACAAACAACCTGCCAGAAAACCTGCTACTGCAGTCCACTGCAGAGTTAACAATGTTTTTGACAAACGTTTTTGAGTGTTGCTGACTTTAACGGTGTAGGTGTTCTGTTGTTTTTTCTCCTTCTGAATGTACAGAAGCACTACTGCTGTGTAGTTTTAGTATAGCTAGCAGGTTATTTGGTGGGACTCCAGCTCCCACTGAGTGACCATCTGGACCTCTGAGCTGGTGCATGTACGCCACATACCACTCACACACTCACCACTGTGAGTCACTGATGTAGAACCAATCAGCACAGGCCCAGATGATGTCAGCTAGTAAATGAGGTAGGCTGGGACCAGGAAGAACTAAACTAAGATGACAGCTGGAAGTCAATACTTACAGTAAGTGTAAACTGTAACGTTTTTACACAAACACAATACCTGTGTGTCACCTCCTTTAGCCATGTTTAATTTGTTGTAATTAGGGCTGCCACAAATGATTGTTTTGATAGTCGACTAGTCACCGATTATTTTTGCGATTAGTCGACTAATCAGATCATCATCCATTGGACGTAAAACTACAGCTTATTGCACCAGCAGCATCTGCTCGTATATAACTATCATTATCTTACAGCTTGAAGTGTTTAAGGTATGTGCTAACTAAAAATAAAGACAAGATGATAGTTTATTAAATTTTAAAGAAATTTGCAGATTGTTTGAGTGAAGTTTAATAAACTCAGCCGTCTGCTCCTTGCTGTCTAAAATATAACAGGACACCGGAGTATATTCTCGAGCATCTCACACTCTAATGAGCCTTGAACCCCGGCTAGCTATCGAGCTGGTGGGTAACAGACGTCTCTGAAAACGTCGGAGCGCTTTTGAAAATATGTGGTGTCTTGATAAACTGAGCAGATATTTATTTGAAGTTTACACAGCTACATTCTCGCCTGAAAATATGTTAAATGTCGGCGAAGTTATGTGACATTAGTGACGTTTGTACTAACTTACAGCCTTTACTTTAAAATATACGCCGTTCAATAGCTGAGCTTAATCTTACAGAGAATGATCAAAGCTCATGTAGAAACAAACAAACAAATGAACAAAAGATTGTCTCCTTCATTTCTGTCAAACAAAGCTGTATGACACGTTTCCAGCTGTTAGTATCATGGTTGCTAGGCAACTTGGGCAGCGCAACGGAGGCTAGACCGTCCCATTTTACGAGCCTTAGCGGTCTTCGAGTACGCGGCCCTTGAGGATCGTTGAGGCTGCGTACTTTAAGGCTGCAGACCCTGAATTGGGATACAGCCCTAGTTTGGCACGATACCGGACACAGCTTCTTCTTCTTCGGAGTTTAACGGCAGCTGGCATAATAATAATAATAATAATGGATACTTTATTGATCCCCATGGGGAAATTACTTGTTTTTCTCTGCATTTGACCCATTCACTCAGTGAAGCAGTGGGCAGCCCACTAAGCAGGCGCCCGGGGAGCAGTGTGTAGGGACGGTACCTTGCTCAGGGGTACCTCAGGGTAGCCGTTAAGTGGATTCGAACCGCCGACCTTCCGATCATGGGGCGACCACTTTACCTACTGAGCTATCCCTGCCCCTGCATCCTTGTACATGCAGTGCTGCCATCTTCTGTTTCAGTCCGTTATTACTCTCTTAAATCCTACTACTTATTCCTGCATCTTTTGGGATCTTACAAAGCTTCAAATGACGTGTCGACTATTAAATTAGTCGTCGACGATTTTGATAGTCGACGTAATCGTGGCAGCCCTAGTTGTAATTAACAATACAAATATGAAGTCATACTGTAAGGACTGTTTGGCCTAGTATGACCTCATTGTGAGCTGTGGGTAGACTATCACAGCCATTAGTATGACGCACTGCACGAACTCCTTTCACGTACTTGCATGGAGGCAGTGATGCGTTCCAGTCGAAGCTGAGTCGGGCTGAGGAAAAGCTGCAGTACTCCTTTGCAGCTTTGCAGTTTTTCTTCACACTGAAGAGCCTCACAGAGATGTGATGATGTGAAGAAGCGACATTTTTTCAGTGTGTTGTCAGTCAGGCGTCAGTGTTGACCTGAACTGATATCCAACATTCAGCCAGTGGCTTCTCTACAAGTCTCTGCTTCACAGCTATGTCTCCACTTTGAATTAATTTTAATATTCCTGTCAACTTTGTCACTGTAAAACTCTGCATGTGTCTACCAGGTTGTGCTTTTCCACTGAGAGGAGCCTGAGAGTGTCCATGTGGACTGGAGAGACAAATATGTCTTAATCCAGGAGAAAACATTTAAAATTGCTGATACAAAATGGCCAGCAGAGACAGACTCAAAT
This sequence comes from Astatotilapia calliptera, assembly GCF_964374335.1. Taxonomy (NCBI): domain Eukaryota; kingdom Metazoa; phylum Chordata; class Actinopteri; order Cichliformes; family Cichlidae; genus Astatotilapia; species Astatotilapia calliptera. Next base: position 34,249,102 of record NC_137439.1, read on the forward strand.
GGAAAAGCGTGATGAATCTGGTCTCACTCAGACTGTGGATGGTGGGCACCTACTGTGCATATTTTGTGGGTATTTGTTGCAGTGTGGAGCTTTAACGCCATCTGCAGAGCAGAAGGATCATCTCTACTGCGCTGTCTGTGTCCACACAGAAAGCCTTGAACTACAGCTTCAGGTCACCCATAGTTTGGCCTCAGAGTTCAACATACAGTCACAGTAAAATGCAAGAAAACAGAAATGTAAAAATACATGTCGGCTTGTGTTTTTAGGTATAGACGGTGAGTAAAATGGTTTCCCTGGGTTTTTTCCCATGTTGTAGTTGTGTGTCTTATTCTGAAAGAAATATTTACGCACTACCATAGCAACCAGAGAGCATTAATAGACCCCGTGCACGAGAAAATGCTAACTTCCTGTTTTAAGACCGGATGTAGGGTTGCACATTTCTGGTAGCTTTATTTTGCAGTCAATTGCTACTGCGAAGGTGGACTCAAAAATCATGTCCAAAATACGAAAACGGAAAGATTACGTTAAGTTAAAAAGAGCAGAGGGTGGAACACTCACCATTGCTGTCATAAAAAAAATCAAATGATATATTTTGATGTTTGAAGAGCGTAGAGCGATTGTTTGTTTACATCAGTGATGGTAAATTCGATTATTTTTACTGAATTGAGTTTGGATGAGTCACTCACCAAAGTGAATCGGGTTCTTGGAGTCATTTGAGTCACTGAGTCAGTTGACCAGAGAGTGACAAAAATTTACATTTTCACGCAAACTTAATTTGTTTCTCCTTTCATGTAAATCCTACTGCTAAGATGAGTGATTGAAACAGAAAAACAACTATTTTTATTTTTTGTACGGTGCGTACTAGGAAGTACGAGAAGTGCAGAAGTGAGAGGCTTTTAAATGGGACGGTCTAGCCTTCGTCGCGCTGCTCAGGTTGCCTAGCAACCATGGATCTAACCGCGAGAAACGTTTCATACAGCTTTGTGTGACAGAAATGGAGAAAAACTTTTTTTTTGTTCATTTTTTCATGACATCACTTTGATTAGTTGAGTATCTGAGGCTGAGACCACGGGACTGTAAACATGATTGTTGGGCTTCATGTCTGTGCTGAACAGTCATTTAAGATTAGTTAGTAAATAACAATTAGTTAATGTTGCTCATGAGACTAAAGTCATCTCACTTTGGAAATGTAAATATAATATGGCCAATATCGAAGTTATTATCATATTAATCATTATTAGTTATTACAGCAGTGAACTTGAACTCTGTCAAACTCTGAGCTTCAGTAAAGATTCAAGTTGCAGTTATTTATATTTCCTATCACCTTAAATCTTCACTCAAAGACACTCAAGTATCTTTGACAGTGTATATAGATGTATTATATATAATATTCTTCGTTTAATTTGTTGGCATTACTAAATTTGGCTCAATGCTTACATATATGTGTGAAATGAAAATGTACGAGCTGTGAAAACTGTTTCTAATAGAATGAAGAGTAGACTGATATATGAAATATTCCTTTATTGGGTGAGAAAATCAGACCATGTCATAACTGCTGTAAGTCACACAGAATAGATATCAGAGCCTTAAACAGGCTGACGTCTGCTAAATGGGTCAAACTGGGCAGAAAGTCTACAAACACATAACATCCTTATAGAATATGATGTAACACTATAGATCAACTTAGCTCAGAATATATAAAGCATATAAACAGTTACAGCAATATGATGCAACAAACACAGCAGCTACTGATCCAAAATACTCAAAGCTTCATAGAACTGAAACAAACATTTATTTTAGCTCCATTCTGCTGCTGATACAGACTTTAGGTTTCTGAACATTAAACTTGTTGCTGCCTTTCATAGTGTGTAACTTGAAGGCCCTGAGTACTCTGAGTACTTTCTCCCACACTGAAAACACTGGGATGATAAAATGATTTGAACATTACCTAATAAGACTGATTCAGCACAGACAGTTATGTTAAACTTTTCTAGCAGTCCTTCACAAACAGGGAACAGAAAGGGGTCGGCAACCTTTCTGGTGATGAGTGCATCTAAAATTTCCTCAGAGGTCAGTGTGCCATATGACTGTATTAGCAATAAATTTAATAATACTCTAAATTAACAGTTACTCACTATATAGAAAAACTTTATAGAATTATATTTGTTCACAGATGTTGGCAGCTATCAGCGAATAGTTATCAGCTATTTTGAAACAAAAAAAGACTTTTTATCCACAACAGCAAATGAACTGAACAACAGAAAATGCAAATGCTATTTACGGTCTCCTCACAACAATGATATGAAAAATAAACTGGGCCAATATGGCATGTTTGTTAATACAGAGACACACATGTTAATGTGACCTCTGGTCTCCCACTCAGACACACAGGTCTCCGAGTGTCCAGCATTCACACGGCTACCTGAGGACTCGTGTGAGAGAAAATCTGCTCACACAGACATGTAGAGCCAAACACTGTCAATAAGGCCTCTGCAATGTTCTGAAGACAGTTAAACTTGTCAGGTAGTGACGTCCAGCAGGTGAACATGCAGCTCCATGAACACGCACAGCTGTGGATTCCAGCTGCGTCCGTAGTTCTACAAACTTTGACCCCACAGAGTCGAGCTTTTCAGTTCAATCAGCTGCATTTCGATGTCCTCTGTGTCCAACCAGTTAATGCGAGACAAATCCAGCTGCTCATTAAAGCTTTTTGATTTGATTAGAAAAGAAAACATTGGTCCAAACACCTGAAAGCCCCGAAAACCCATTGTGAATTCTGTCTCGAGTCTACGGATGTATCCGTGTATTTCTGCGGTGCTGATGCTGCGCTGAGCAGACAGCTCCTGAAGCATTTGAAGTGTCGGAATGAAGAAATTTCAACATTGCCTGAAAAAAAACTGCCAGCTAGCAACGTCCCTCTCACCGGTAGGCGAAGTGATTTTTAGCCAATTATAAGATGAATCTGGTAGTTGGGGTTGCTAAGATACCGTCATTAAGAAGCGGCACAACTAATGTGTCTATGCGAGCTGATTTGCGATGTGCACCGCTGGCCCGGCCATTAATTTTTTTAATGCATCTTCTCGGATTAACTCACTGCGTGTCGTGTCCAGGGCTGGACTGGGACAAAAAATCGGCCCGGGCATTTTGACGAGAGACCAGCCCCCCAGGTATTAAAGCCATAAAGCCTTTGAATGAAAACAAACGCTGTTGTGACAGTGATGTACAGTCTTGTTGGTTTCTATACATTTTACGTCAGATAAAAACTTTGGTTGTAAGCTTCAGATCATTAATTAATAAAAGCGAGACATTTTAAATGAGAATAACAAAGTGTTTCTTTGTGCCCCCCTCTCCCTGTTAATGCCCTACCTGCCCCCCTGGCAGAACTAGACCCGCCCCTGCACAGTTACCAGCTGTCAGCTGCTTAGAAAAGGATCCTGGTGTTATTTGTCTCTCAGAAACAGTTCATAACTTCCCTTCAACTCATCCATGTCACCTAAAAGGTAAACCTGTTTCTCCATCACAGCTCTGATGGTTCAGTAAGGACATCTCCTGGTTTCATCTTCATGTTTCCCTCTCACTACATATCCAAACCATATCATGACCAGCAGCTTTACAGCTGTGGCTCCAGCAAACATCAGCTGATACTAGAAAGTAATATTAAATAAATTCTAACAACAGCTGATCAAGCTTAAACGTGCTGCTGTTGTTTAGCGCGACATCCACTGGTTTCCTGTTTCTGGCGCAAAGTGGGCGATAAACAAAGAAGAGAGAAAAGCCGATCAGCTGATCATTGATCAGTTTCATGATCGAAGTAGCAACAGGAGAGAGAGGGAGAGAATGAGAGAAGAAGAGGCAGCTGTGCAGCGTAAACACAGAGTAACTCCAGCTTTGTGTCTTTTTCCATTCTAGCTGAAGTTCGGGACAAACTGTTCTTTTTCAGCTCAACATGAAACGCGTAATATTTTCTCTGAATACGAGACGATAACGTCTTTTTACAGAACATTTGGCAACTCTACTAACTAACCTTATGAACAAAATAAAGTTCACCATCAGTAACATCATAGCACCCACCCAGCTGTATAGAAACTCCGTCATGCTAGCTAGCACGCAGCACGAGTTATTGTAACTGACTGTGAAAAGTCAGCACAACGAAAATAAACTCCACCTAAACTTGGTTTATATCTGACCCAGATAGACTGCAGGTCATAACTTCTTACCTGAAGTTCAGTTCACCTGACACTCGGACCTGCAGCTGCCTTGGGGCTCTCCTCCTCCTGCCTCCCCTTTCTCTCATCCACCTGCTGCCTCTGTGGAAGCTCCGCCATAGCCACCACCAAACAACTGAGTTATTTTTACACATCTGCCAGCATCTGGCCAATCCACCACCTTTCATTGTTTATACCGTTACAAAAAATCATCGGCCTATAAAAACCGTCAGCTCGTTCAAACACACTTTAAAGTCCGTTTGGCTCGACACCACCGAACAGAGGCAGCAATATAACATAGCTAACATTAACAGTGCAGTGGATCCTGCTTGTGCAAACTGAGCAGCATCACTGACTTTCAGCTTGTTGTGTTTGTGGATATATGACTGACTTTAATTATCCACAAAATCATCACAATCTCTGTAAGATTAAGGTCGACTATTGAACGGGGTATATTTAAAAGTAAAGGCTTTAAAACCAAGTCAGTACTAACATCACTAATGTCACATAACTTTGCCGACATGTGGCCAACAGTAATGCTTTAATGTTCTTCTTTATTAAACATTCGCACATAAATAAGTGACATAATATTCAGTACTTACTTTTTAAAGTTTACTCTTTGGCCGCCCCGTTTCCGCCGGTTTTTTTGGCAAAATTATCCACACCCACCGCTGCGCTATGCATTCTGGGATATGTTGGGCCACGAAGGATAGACCGACCCATCCTTAAAATTCAGGGAAATGAAGGACGCATTTGAGGCTGCATTTCGAGCAGCCTTTGAATTGGGACAGCCTTCGTCGCGTCGCTGTGACGTAATCGGCCTTAAAATGCGGCCTTTAAGGCTGCAGACCCTGAATTGGGATACAGCCATAGACTATAGGCAGAGAGGAGGATGTTACTCTCAGTGTTGTTGCCGCATTTCAGGAGTACGCTGCTAATAAAGTTACACAGTTGCACAGTGACTTCGCTTTAATTACTTCATTTACAAAATACCACAGTTTTTGTCTTGGTCGTATCATTTTACTTTGTTGTATTTATCTGCGACACCTTAAAGGCCGGTCCGTGAAAATATTGTCTGACATTAAACCGGTCCGTGGCCCAAAAAATGGTTAGGGACCGCTGAACTACAGTGTGTGAGAGCTGAGGAGAGAGGTTGATAGCAAATGTCTGAAATGTTTGAAGAAAGAAAACCACTTCAAAAGGGCCTTAAATTCTCATATTTCATCCTGATTAGAAGCAAAGATAAATAAGCTTTTGTTAATTTATTCAACTACTGAAAGTCATTCCAGCAGCACGCATTATGCGTACAGTTCAGTTATCATCACATCAATCAGCTGAAGCATCAGTAGCACTGAAAGGTCAAGGAGAAAAGGCCGTACCTGCATCTGGTTCAAATGGAGGCAGCTTGTTCTAGCTGTGGTGGTCAAACTCCTTTTAGATCACAGTTTTCTGTTTCTGGGACATTTGGCTGACCTGGCTGCGATGGATGGATGGATATGTGTAACATATCAGTAGTCCAAATCCTGGGACAAACAACAGGACTGGTTCCATTAAGCACTGGCCTCCCACTCTTACTGTCTGTTTTTATAATGTTTTATAATAATGACACCGCTATAATAGTAATAATAATAATAATAATGACTTTCTGTGATACTAACATGCATCAAGGAATCCTTTTCTCTGATATTTATCTCTCTGGATTGTTTTGCAACATGTGCTTAAATGGCTTCATTTCTAGATCTTGGAATATAGCGAGCTTCTCGATTTGCTTATATTGCTCGCTGCTTATGTTTGGAGTAAAAGCAGCACCAGTGATGTAAGAAGCTCTATTTCGATGTCAGTAATGTCACTCATCATGATCAAATCTTTTATTTTCTAATGTGTTTTCTTTTCTTTAGGCACTGTGACACCGACTGATAATCTGGAGCAACTGGCAGAGAAGGAGGAGGAGTCCAGCTCTGACAGCCAATAGCGAAAGCTTAAAGCGTCCAGGGAGGCCGACTGCTCTAAACAAGTAAAAAAACTCAGTTTATGTAATGACATTTTTTTTAAAGATATTATTAGTTTAAAAAAAAACCTGAGACATGCAGCTTGAAGATCCAACAGCTTACCAAAATTATTTTATGAATAAACAAAACCCAAGAGAGCAGAATTCCTGGTCTGTGTTGTATTAGTGTAGAAATTGTAATTCATTAAGTTGCAATATCATCATATCATATAAAATGCTATTTTGGAATTTGAATAGCAGCTCCCCAGGCTGTAGTATCACTGATGTTATAACCAAATGGCCGCGTGCAGATGAGGGTAAAATTATTTTCCCTCCTATAAAAATAAAATGAAAAGTGCATTTTTAAACATACTAGTTATTTTTTTCAGAAAGCACAAATTATCTTTATTTTATTGAGCCAAGGCACAAAGCTTGCAAAATCAAGTTCAAACTGAGGGTTAGCTCCAAATTTCTACAGAGTAACTGTAGAAAGACTCTAATGGATGAGTTTGTCAAGTCGGCCATCGTAGTCTCAAAGAAGGAAAGCACCAAAACCCTGGACAAGAATGGACTGCCTCCACTTTTGCAGAGACACAGTGCACACTGTGAGTGAAACATGGTGTTTGGAGTAATATGCTGCGGGGAAGCTTCAGTGAGTCTGGAACTGGGAATCTCATCTAGGTGGAAGTGATCATAAAGAAACAAGGATATGTACATATGCAAGAAACATCTCCTAGGATGCGCTGGTGTGCATCATCATTGATATTGTGTTGTTGTGTAAAGCACTTTGAGTGCTCAGAGTAGAGAGCACTATATAAGCACTAGTACATTTACCATTTATGAACAGTCCCGTTGCCTGGGGTCATGGGGCGTTTTGGGTCTTAGCTGACTCACCCAAGTGACCCGGTTGGGGTTGATCAGGCCTCGACTTATGTCCCAGGAGCAGTCCACTGATCAGCCCCCTTAATCTAAAGCCACCTTGTCTGTGTGGCTTGAATGGGCTTCTCCTTGGCGATTCCTTTAATGCCCAACCGTGTGTCTGCCTGCATTCAGTTTGGTAATCCTAAACTGGAGTGTACCCACCTTGACCATGCTCCTTGCTGCTCACTCTTTCACATCCATGTAGGCTCTTAGGTGGGGCTGCCATACTTGAGACTTGGACAGGGGTCTTCTGCACACAACCTCAGCTGACGCAGCTATAGAGATGGTACAACCTGTTATTTTTCCTTCTCTAGGCAATGCCATTCTGATTTTTCTGACTCGCATCCTGAAATTGTTATAGTAATCCAGGATTAGGTCTTTAATCTTCTTGGGAACAGGGTTGTGGTGAAGTGCAAGTTCAATCAGTTTGTGCGGTATCGATCCGTAGGCATTAGCCAGATCCAACCACAGCACGACTAGATCACCTGTGTTCTCTGGGGTTCTCTGATCAGCTGTGTAACTACCTCAATGTGTTCCAAGCTGCCAGAGGTGCCTGATATTCCAAGTGTCACATGTCTAGCTGTTGAGTTTGAAGATGAGTTGAAGATTTTGGAGGCTGTCCTCCATTATTCAGTGTACTTTGTGTGATGTACCACTGTCAGCAAAACAGCCCCAGAGCATCATGCTGCCACCACCATGCTTGACATCTGGAACAGTGTTCTTAGGATTGAAGGCTTTTGGCTTGCTCATGTGGGCAGCTGAAAATGTCAGTCAAACTTGAAGGTGTCAATCTTAGAGCAGGGCCTTCTTTCTTGGTTGGTACCCTCTCAGTGTATAGTGTAGAGAGAGCGCAGAGGTTCAGAAACAATCATATAAAAAGAAAATGTTGCATCTGAATGTTGACGTGAGATAGCTGATGGGTGTCAGCTTGCTTTATTCCTCACTACCTGTCTGTTGGTAAAAATACAGCTTGGAGGTCATGTAAATCAATATTTCTGCTCATCCAGGTTATTGTGAACCAAAAGCTAATTTCTGAAAGAGACGCTGAAGTATGATGAATACTGGTGGGAATGTGGAGTGTACTGCCTCTGCTCACCATGCTGCTAACTCAGGAAATAGAAAGAGCTAGAGGCTATGTGAGCATGTGTGTGTTTGCTTGTGTTCCTTGGCTCTATGCCTAGAAGTAACAGAGAGAGAGAGAAATGAGAAAAAAGAGAGGAGGTGGAGTTGAGTCATCACACACGGTTTCTTGATGCCGACTCAGTGAGAAGACCCTTCATTTCCCAACCTGCTGGTGTGAACCATGCTAACACTGAGATCCCAACATGGTCAAAGTGCTACAGGCGTCTGTTTTACTTTTGCCTAAATGTAGGAGACAAGAACAAATAAATAAAGAAGACCCAGGCTGTGCCCATACAGTTTTAGATTACTAAAAAGCCAATAAATCTTCCAAAGTGAATTCCAGTTGACTTCCTGATTGAGTGGCTGTAGCTCAAGAGGTAGAGCAGCTCATGTACTAATCAGAAGGCTGTTTTTTCAGTCTGGCTGCTCCAGTTTGCATGCCCAAATATATTTTTGCAAAATACTATCCCCAAGTTCTGATGCATCCATCATCATGAGGCATGTTGTATAAAACTTGTGAGTGCTCAGGAAGAGTAGAAAAGCACTATATAAGAACCAGTTCATTTCCATTTACCATCAGTCCTGTCCCCCTGTAAACTCCCCATCGGGCTCTAAAACAACAAAATAACCAACACATTTTTATCTGTTATATGACTGGTTCTCTGAGAAATGTTTAAAGCGGGGACTGTTATCATTTTAGCACAGCTTTAGTATTTGACCATGTTGTTATGTTTTTGTTGCAGAGGGGTTTTTTTTTTTAATTTTTATTTCACCTTTATTTATACAGATTGTAGAGGCTAAGCCTACGCTTGAAGCCACTGAGGTGGTCGTTAACGGGGGTGACGCGATGTCACTGGTATGCATGAATTAAGTTCACAGTCCAATAAATCCAGCAGTATGTATCTTGTCCTTTTTGGTCTTTATTCCGTATCGACTTAGCATAACAGCGCAACGGTCACAAACTGTTTGCCTTCTTAATGACACACCTGACGCCGATTACGTGCGTCTACCTTAAATACCTTTACATTACATAATCAAAACAGAAAAAGGTGACCTCTAGTGACCACATAAGGTATTAACCCAAGAATGGCTCCTACACCCCGGCCCCTAATTGAAATGGCTATCAGACATGGCAATTCTAATCACAAAGAAAATAAGGAGCCACTAATACAGTCTACTTTAGACCTATACATTCACATAAATAAACATAAGTAACACACTTTTAGATTACAGTCTCATGTAACAAGCAAAGTTTAGTTACAGGTCTTTCCAGAATATTAGTCTTTGTTTTTAAACGTGCAGATCGCACAAGTCCTTTTTGTCACGAATGGCTTCCAGAACTCTTCCAAGTGGCCAGGAACCACGTGGTGCAGAAGAATCCATTATAATGACTATATCTCCAGGTTTTAGATTCTTCTTCTTTTGGTTCCATTTTTGTCTCTCCTGTAACAAAGGCAGGTATTCGCGTATCCATCGTTTCCAAAAAAGATCTGAGATGTACTGAGCCTGTTTCCATCTTCTCTTCAGATACATATCCCGAGGGTCAAATAGTCCGGGTGGTAAAGATGGTTTTCCTTTCATCAGGAGGATGTGATTTGGTGTAAGTGGCTCTAGGTCTTTTGGATCATCAGAAAGCTTTGGGATGGGTCTGTCATTTAAAATTGCTTCAATTTCACATAGAACCGTATTTAATCCATCGTCGTCCAACTGTTGTTGCTGAAGAACGGATCTCAGAATCTTTCTGATCATACGAATTATCCGTTCCCAAATTCCACCATGATGTGACGCTCCAGGCAGATTAAAACTCCATCTTATTCCAATGTGTCGCAAAGCATCCGCTATTTGGGTATGTTTCAGCAATTCAAGAGCCTCCCTTAACTCTCTGTCTGCTCCGACAAAGTTGGTTCCATTGTCCGATTGGATGTGAGCAACTTGACCTCTTCGACTCACAAAACGGCGCAAAGCATTAATGCAGGCATCTGTGCTTAGAGAGCTAGCCACTTCCAAGTGCACTGCTCGGCTGGCTAAACAGGTGAAAATGACTCCATAGCGTTTAGCTGTACCTCGTCCTCTTTTCACTTCAATAGGTCCGAAGTAATCAACTCCGACGTTGGTGAATGGTGGGTTATCTGGCAAAATTCTTTCCTTGGGTAAATCTGCCATCTTTTGCTCCAAGGCTTTTCCATGATATTTTCTGCAAAAATTACATTCTGCGATAACCTTCCTTACAGCTGAGTTGGCCTTTGTGATCCAGTATTTTCTCCTTAGTGTGGATAAGGTGTGGTTACGACCGCTATGACCAAGCTGTTGATGAATGTGCTTTAGGATGAGACTTGCTACATGTTGATCCTTTGCAAGAACAAAGGGATGCTTTATTTCTTCTGATAAGGAGCCCTTTGTCAGTCGTCCCCCAACTCTTAAGAGGCCTTCATCGTCAAGATAAGGATCTAATCTATAAATTGAGCTGTGTCTGCTCACAGAACCTTTCCCACTTGACAACGTAGCAATCTCCTCTCCAAATCTTTGTTGCTGGCAAAATCTAATAATGGCAAGCTCAGCTTGTCACTAAGACACGTGACCTGTTTTAAATATCCGTACAACGCTACAATATAACCAAATAACTGGGAAAATAATGAAAAATAAAATAAAAAACAGTAGCAATAACACTTTTTTTTTTTTAAATTATGAATTTATTTTATTTTCAGTTGCTACAAACGGGACAGACATGACTGGGGGATAGGACAGGGAGAAAGAATGAAAGAAAGAGAGGGAGAGAAAGAAAACCAGAGGGGAGAAGAGACGGTGAGAAGGGGGGGAAGAAAGAAAAAAAAGAAAAACAAACAAAACACCTGGATCACCTGTATGGAGAAAAAAAACAGAAGAGAAAGCAAACAACAAAGAGCAACATAATAAAAAAAAAAACAGCACCATCACAATAAACTAGCTAGCAGTAGATATCAGTAGATATTAAATAATAAACGATATTGTGCAGCACACAAGATCGACAGCGCACAATGTGCTTTGAGGCAGCAGCCAAGAAAGCTGTAGTCCGCGTCTGTGAATACCCGTGTGTACACCTGTGTGCATACCTGTGTGGATCAGCATGCTTGAATTCCAAAGGTTTCTCCATGTAACAATCTGCTAGGGTGTGGGGGGGCCACAGCCCCGTCCTCCAGGGCATGAAGCAGGTATGGAGGAGATCCAGGCCCCAGATATCCAGAGGCCCCAGAGTACAAGGACCCGAGGAGGACCACCAAAGGGGGGGGGGGGCGTGCCACGATCCTGGGAAGAGCTGAGTAGAGCCCCAAACGAGAGGTCACCCTGCAGCTACGGAGCAGAGGCCAGAGGGGGTTGCAGTGGCGTGCCCGCGGGCTCTGCCGGCAGCCAGCTGTGCCAGAGAGGACCGGGCTATAACACATTAAGAGCAGGAACAGCCATCCGATGATGCTTTCTCCATTGCCCTTAGAATTTAAAACCTTCAGTTCAATATGCTGCACCGTTTCAAATCCTGTTGTAATTTTACTGTTCAATCGAATTAGTTTGAACTTTTTTGAACTTAAAAAATCTGCAAACTCGTTGCCTTAAAAAGAATTTTTTACATTTATTTGATGGACAATTTAAACCTTACAATGAAAGAAAGATTTAATTATTCTGAAATTAGTCTGAAGGTTAGACTTTCCATAACTTTGTATTGGAAGGTACATTACTGATATAATCAATATAAAATGTATTTATTGTTCAGTCACAAGTGCAGTCTCTAGGTCAAACAACACATTTGTTTTGCATTCAGTCACAGAAGCTGGTATGTTGTAATATTTTAGAGATGTTTGTTTCCAGTCCAGGCATGACTGCCTGAACGACTGTCATGGATTTGGGTGATCCAAATGTATGTGCAGAAGAACTTCCCTTAGGTACAGTGGCAGTGGATGTGGGTTGGAGATGCAATGACCTTGAACCTGCAGGTGACCATCCTCACTGACCACACCATCTGTGACGGAGGACTCGTCTCTCCTGGTGTTCTGCAAGCAAACGATCATATTCTTTTGAACACCAACTTATTTGCTTTCTTAAAACATGTTTTTCTGCATTTGCTATTGTACAGACCCCAATTTAGACAATCTCAGGCTCCCTCCCCACCAGAGAGGTGGAATTCAATGTCCCACTTGTCAGTCTGGATAGCCCTGACCACCACCTGACGCACATTCATGTCACAAAAGCATAATTTTAAAAAGGGCAATGCAAACGTGTCGACTAACTTTTCATTGTGATGATCTCCAGAATCATTTGGGAACAAAACAAATTTTACTGTTACTTTACTGTAATTTTATACAGTTAATTAATAATTAATAATTTGGACAAAGAGACATTTGTTTCCAAATGGAGGACTTTGAAAAAGAAAAGGACATAGAATCCCTCTCCTCATAGATAAAGTCATTAATAACCGGGCCCATCTAATCTTAAAGACTTCATAGTACCGTGTCACCCTTATAGAGCACTTCTATAAGGGTCAGGGTTAGGGGGGGTCTGACCAAAGTTGAGATTATAGAAGGCTATTTGGAATAGCATGGAGAGCAGCTCTGCTGCTTACCTTTCAAATATAGAACACATTTAATATTGATCTAATCTGGTTTGATAGCATTGCTTAAATGATACTGTGCACAATATGTATTCATACTGATCACTGTTAGAACTACATGACTACATTTGGGGCTACATCCTCACAATAAAGGGCTATGACTACGGAGGTGAGCAAAGGTGCCAGGGCCTGCTGATTGGTGCTTGCAGCTTAATTCAAATTGAAAGAAAAAAAAAAAGAAAATCAGGGTTTGTTTGTTTTGTTTTTTTACTTCAGTTTTAAATAAGAGAACCACATTAACTACAATAATTACTTCCTCCAAACCATCAACGTGTCTTTTAGACCCCATTCCTACAAAACTGCTCAAAGAAGTCCTGCCATTAAGTAATGCTTCGATCTTAAATATGATCAACCTATCTCTAATAATCAGTTATGTACCACAGGCCTTCAAGCTGGCTGTAGTTAAACCTTTACTCAAAAAGCATCTCTAGACCCAGCAGTCTTAGCTAATTATAGGCCAATCTCCAACCTTCCTTCCATATCAAACATCCTTGAAAGAGTAGTTGTCAAACAGCTAACAGATCATCTGCAGAGGTTTATTTGAAGAGTTTCAGTCAGGTTTCAGAGCTCAGCACAGCACAGAAACAGCTTTAGTGAAGGTTACAAATGATCTTCTTATGGCCTCTGACAGTGGACTCATCTCTGTGCTTCCCTTAGGCAGCATCATCAGAAGACATAGCATACATTTACACTGCTATGCAGATGACACCCAGCTCTATCTGTCCATGAAGCCAGATAACACACACCAATGAGTTAAACTGCAGGAATGTCTTAAAGACATAAAGACCTGGATGGCCGCTAACTTTCTGCTTCTTAATTCAGATAAAACTGAGGTTATTGTACTCGGCCCTGAAAATCTTAGAAATATGGTATCTAACCAGATTCTTACTCTGGATGGCATTACCTTGGCCTCCAGTAACGCTGTGAGGAACCTTGGAGTCATTTTTGACCAGGACATGTCCTTCAATGCACATATTAAACAAATATGTAAGACTGCGTTCTTCCATTTGTGCAACATCTCTAAAGTTAGAAATATCCTGTCTCAGAGTGACGCTGAAAAACTAGTTCATGCATTTATTACTTCCAGGCTGGACGACTGTAATTCATTATTATCAGGATGTCCAAAAAACTCACTGAAAAGCCTTCAGCTAATCCAAAATGCTGCAGCAAGAGTCCTGACAGGGACTAGAAAGAGAGAGCAGATTTCTCCTGTTTTGGCTTCCCTTCATTGGCTTCCTGTTAAATCCAGGATTGAATTCAAAATCCTGCTCCTCACATACAAAGTCTTAAATAATCAGGCCCCATCTTATCTTAATGACCTTGTAGTACCATATCACCCCATTAGAGCACTTCGCTCTCGCTCTGCAGGCCTACTTGTTGTTCCTAGAGTATTTAAAAGTACCAATTGTTAAGTTTAGAAACTGCTGTAGATGGCACCTGTTTGATAGGATTCCACATCGTCTTCATCAGCATACTACAGTTAACTGGTAGCTGTGGTTTCACCTGAGTGTCATAGGGCGTGTCCAAATTCATGGGCTGCATCCTCCTGAGGCATTTGTAGGCCGATTACATCACAGCGATGCGACGGAAAGCTGTCCAAATTCGTAGACTCCTCTGAACACAGCCGACAAATGTGTCCTCTTTTTCTCCGAATTTGAAGGATGGGTCGAGTGTGTCCTTCGTGGCCCACCTTATCCTAGAATTCATAGCACAGCTCAGCCAATTCCAGTTTTCAACAATGGCGGACGCTACTAAGTTTTTAATATTACTCTTATTACTCTTTCTGGGTCACAAAATAAACTTTTATAAATAAACATTTTCAGGCGAGAATGTAGCTGTTGGTTGTCAGTTTATCAAGATATCACATATTTTCAAAAGTGCTCCGACGTTTTCGGAGACGTCTGCTACCCACCAGCTCGATAGATAGCTGGAAGCTCGAGGGTCACTGGAGCCGCCGAGAACAGCAAACTCCCGGCACATCATTTTCAGATCACCGCGGTCTTTCGCTACTCAGGTTAAACGTAATATATAATTCACTTAGATAATCTAAAAATGTTAATGTTTGGCTTTTTTCAGTGTTTTATTTGTTCGTGAGTAAATCGGTTTGGCTGAGATTAAAGTTATTAGATTCGATTAGATAAAATAAAACTTTATTAATCCCCCGGGTGGTTTTTACACAGCTGAATAAACATCAAACAGAAAACTGATTAAACAGAAGTGTGAGATGGTCGAGAATTTACACCAGTGTCCTGTTATATTTTAGATATCAAGGAGCAGACGCTGAGACAGCGGTGACGCTAATCAGAAGGCTAGACCGTCCAATTTCACAGCCGTTTACTTCCGGCCAACCCGACCTTCTGAGGACCCAGCCCACGTAGACCGCGAAGGCCGGGTCCTCAGGAGGATGCAGCCCATGAATTTGGACACGACTATAGAAGTGTCTGCAGATTCTGGAATAAGTCTTTATTCTCTATTTTAAATTATTTGTTTCTTTTACTTTTTCCAATAACTTAAAGGTATTTCCATCAGCCACGCTGCCTGTTGCTGTTATGCCTCTGTCGGTCCACTTGTAAAAGTCTGGTCAGTCTCTCCTGGTGTGTGAAGGCCACAGCAGCAGATGGCACTCTCCCTCCAGTTCATATCTCTTTACTATCTCTGTCCATACTGCCAGTGTTTCTGTTACAAGTATGTTATCCTCTTCCTGGGGTCTGATATATTTCTCTCATATTCTGGCCTGAGGTGGAACTCTGGAAGTGGAAGTCTGAAGAGCATCAACACACTATTTATCTCATTTGGGTGGACTACAAACTGTCATGCGCCGTGGTGTGCGGGCACGAAAGGATCCAGGCGCAGACTCCGAGCTAACAAAAAGACACTTTAATAAAACAACGAAAGGCGACCCGGGGAAAGTAGAGAGCAAAACAGAAACTAAAAATCCGGGGAAACAATGACACGAGGAAGCCGGGATCGGGACGGCGGGGGGCTGCAATAGAAAGGGGAGATGATTACTAGGGAGCCAGGAAGCGGGGAGAACATATCAGGACTGAGTTAGAGTAGGGGCTTACGATAGAACGGAACCGTGGGAGCTCGGGAGGGAAGTGTGGCAGTCCGTGGGGGCAGGAAGTCCGTGGAATGGCGAGTGGGCCAGGTGAGCACCGCGAGATCCAGTTGAGCCGGAGGACAGGCAGGTAGCAGACGCCGAGTAGAAACCTGGACAGAAGTAGGCAGGTTAAACAAAGTTCCAAGCAGAAGAGAATGCACACTTTTCGTGGAAGTCTGGTTACCACTGTGGGGATGACTACGAACTGGCGTGGAGCATCCGTCAGCGCCGGATTAAGTGGATCTCCGTGTAACCACCGGGATGGAGAGCAGGTGTGCTGGTGATGGCCCAGCCCGGGGGTGTGGCTACCCGAGCATCACGCATTCCACAGACACAGGACCACGGACCATGACACAAACGTTATCTTAAATTCGGTAAAGAGAGTCCTCCGTGCTCCTTCTCTAACTGCAAAGTTTTGAATTAAACCCTTGGCCTCCTGCCTGCCTGATATTTATATAATATATAATATGCGCAGCCGCTGCAGCCGCGTGTGTAAGTTGAAAGTGCGAACATGTGGCTGGGTGTCTCGTGCCCCAATCCTGGGTTTCGGCATCACTGTAAACGATGTATGACAGACCCGACCACATGTTCACACTTTTCAGTACACTTCTTATTGCGGCTGTCGACACACACATGGCTGCAGCTTTTCAGCGGCTGCAGCTTTTCAGCGGCTGCAGCAGATGCACATATTATTAAATAGTATATTAAATTTCTTTGTTGCGCCATAAAAGTGATTCTGATGTTCAACATTAGTTCTGCATGACTTTTCTGCGAGGTTCACAAGTGTGTGGTGGGGTGCGCCACACACTTGTGAACCACTGCTCTAATGTCACTGTTTTGCCTGATTTCTTGGGCCAAGGGTTCAGTGAACAAGACAAACAACGAGGGGCTTAAACAGCAAGTGTAGCGGCTCTATAGAGTGTCAATCTGTCTGGAAGGGTGCCATTGGTTCAATGTAAAGGGCTTGTATATTCCTACTAAAACCCATCCTCTCTATAACAGAGAACAGTAGTCTCACAGTAGTCTTTGTTTCTGCCTTCTTTTGGGATTACTGGGATGACAGCGTCCCTGAGGGCTGGATAGTAGCCTTAAGTGTCCAGTTAAAGGAAAAGCTCCGTCACTCCCGGGGCTTTTGTTTGCCTTCAGTTTGCTAACGTTGTCTAATTCCTTCATAGATGTTAATGCTTCGCTCAGGTTTGTGTCTGTTGTTGGAAGGTCCAATTTGAACAAGTAGTTTTGGATTTCAGTCACATTTGAATCAGTAGGTGTGGAGCACAGCATCTCATAGGCACTTTTAAAGATTGTTTGAATCATCTCTGGGTCGAATTCATTAGTAGATAGGTCTCTAATTTTAGGTATTGAGTGTTTAGTTCTTTGTGTTCTAAGGCGCCTCGCTAGAATTTGTGTTGCTTTTGATCCCAATTCATAAAATGTTTGTTTAGCATTTTCTTTCCCCGTTCTTCACATGTGTTTTTTGTCCAGGGTGTGTTTTATTATTCTTATTTCTTTTGATAATTCCTCACTCCGGTCAGTTTGGTGTTGCCTAGTTCCTAGTTCCCTTTTTTTAAATTGTCATATTCAACTCAAGAAATCAGTTTACCTCTTGTAATGGAAATTCCTTTATTTAATATATTGATCACTTTGGTAATAGTAATATCACTTTCTCACTTACAGTGGCTTGCAAAAGTATTGGGCCCCCTTGAACTTTCCCACATTTTGTCACATTACAGCCACAAACATGAATCAATGTTATTGGAATTCCAGGTTAAAGACCAACACAAAGTGGTGCACACGTGAGAAGTGGAACGAAAATCATACATGATTCCACAATTTGTTACAAATAAATAACTGCAAAGTGGGGTGTGCGTAATTATTCAGCCCCCTTTGGTCTGAGTGCAGTCAGTTGCCCATAGACGTTGCCTGATGAGTGCTAATGACTAAACAGAGTGCACCTGTGTGTAATCTAATGTCAGTACAAATACAGCTGCTCTGTGACGGCCTCAGAGGTTGTCTGAGAGAATATTGGGAGCAACAACACCATGAAGTCCAAAGAACACACCAGACAGGTCAGGAATAAAGTTACTGAGAAATTTAAAGCAGGCTTAGGCTACAAAAAGATTTCCCAAGCCTTGAACATCCACGGAGCACTGTTCAAGCCATCATTCAGAAAGGGAAGGAGTATGGCACAACTGTAAACCTACCAAGACAAGGCCGTCCACCTAAACTCACAGGCCGAACCAGGAGAGCGCTGATCAGAAATGCAGCCAAGAGGCCCATGGTGACTCTGGACGAGCTGCAGAGATCTACAGCTCAGGTGGGGGAATCTGTCCACAGGACAACTATTAGTCGTGCACTGCACAAAGTTGGCCTTTATGGAAGAGTGGCAAGAAGAAAGCCATTGTTAACAGAAAACCATAAGAAGTCCCGTTTGCAGTTTGCCACAAGCCATGTGGGGGACACAGCAAACATGTGGAAGAAGCTGCTCTGGTCAGATGAGACCAACATGCAAAACGCTGTGTGTGAAAACTAACACTGCACATGACTCTGAACACACCATCCCCACTGTCAGATATGGTGGTGGCAGCATCATGCTCTGGGGGGGCTTCTCTTCAGCAGGGACAGGGAAGCTGGTCAGAGTTGATGGGAAGATGGATGGAGCCAAATACAGGGCAATCTTGGAAGAAAACCTCTTGGAGTCTGCAAAAGACTTGAGACTGGGGCGGAGGTTCACCTTCCAGCAGGACAACGACCCTAAACATAAAGCCAGGGCAACAATGGAACGGTTTAAAACAAAACATATCCATGTGTTAGAACGGCCCAGTCAAAGTCCAGATCTAAATCCAATCCAGAATCTGTGGCAAGATCTGAAAACTGCTGTTGACAAACGCTGTCCATCTAATCTGTTTTGCAAAGAAGAATGGGCAAGGATTTCAGTCTCTAGATGTGCAAAGCTGGTAGAGACAGACCCTAAAAGACTGGCAGCAAAAGGTGGTTCTACAAAGTATTGACTCAGGGGGCTGAATAATTACACACACCCCACTTTGCAGTTATTTATTTGTAAAAAATGTTTGGAATCATGTATGATTTTTGTTCCACTTCTCATGTGTACACCACTTTGTATTCAAAGGAGCTTGCGAAGCTTCTTCAGTTCAGAACTGAAGAAGCTTCTTGGATGAGAGGTGAAACGTCTTCAGGCAACTTAAAGAAGTCCAGACGCTTTTCTTTGCAAGCTCCTTTGGCTATGATGACCTGGATGACTGAGAACCTTCACAGACACCACTTTGTGTTGGTCTTTCACGTGGAATTCCAATAAAATTGATTCATGTTTGTGGCTGTAATGAGACAAAATGTGGAAAAGTTCAAGGGGGCCGAATACTTTTGCAAGCCACTGTAGTTATATACATGTAGGATAGCATCGCATGTGTTCTACACACACACAGTGGGGCATTGTGAGTTCATGGGAGACATTAAACAGATGGTGAGGCTCCTTCCCTTATCAGGGAGGATTCGAGAGGTAAATCTCTGGGTGACGGCTAAGTGAAAAACAAGGGTGCATCTCTCTGTTTAAAGGAAAGGTTTGAAGGAGGGAGCTGAGGGTATAGGCTCATGCGATGGGACAATATGTAAGAGGTGTGTTTTTGTTCACCCCTGTATTTAAAGAAACGCTTTGTTTTTCATTGTTAGAGACCACTTTGGTGTTTGACAATGTGATTAAACCAGATGCTCATCAGTGTTTGCAGTTTACACCCTTAACCGTATCCCAGACTGTTGTGGGTTCCACTTCATTATCTTTGTTTAAATTATTACAATCTCGAGTTTCTTTCTTTATTTCCTGCACTATTGTTTTTTTGTTCAAAATTCCAATGTTTAGTCTCTGTTGGGTCCTTCGTTTTAAGTCTTCCAGGTTAACTGTCAGGTGAATGGTGTTATGATCTGATGTGTCAGCTGTCCCAATTGTACAATCTGAGACCCTCTGTCTCTCTGTAGTGTTCATCAGGAAATAGTTCTGGAATAGACCTTGTGAGTTGCAGAGTAATGTGTAATGTCTTTTTCTTCTGGATGGAAATCCCTCAGCACCTCAAATAGTTCACTTTCCTTAATTTTTTAAAACATTTCCACATTTTTAGACACAGTATGTTGTGTGAATGCTGTCCAGTGCTCGTTGTAGTTTGATATAATATTCCTTCTTCTTATAAATACCTTCACTCAGGGAGACTACTTGATCAAAAACAAGCCTGAGACATGTCAGGTCACTCTCTGGAGGTGCGTCTATATTGACACAGTGCTGTTGATTCTGCCTTTAACAATGACATCTCTACCATCTTTATTGGCTTCCACTTTCATCACTTCAAAATTGACGCGGTTAGATATTAGTGTAATAACCCCCCTCCTTCTGCTGTTCTTACATGAACTGCAGAAAGAGTTTATATAGCCTAGCTTTTCATCTTCTCATGTTCGTTTTCATGTGTGTTTCTGGGAGAAGCTGCTCTTGCCTTTTTCATTTTTGCAGTGACTTTACTCCTTTTTATAGGATTGCCAAGACCATTAACATTCCAACAGTCAGCCCTATAAACAAAAATGATACTCTATAAGAGTCCAGAACTGTAATGGAACATCTAACATGGAAGAAGACCAAATAATACTGTGAACTCCAATGGTGGGGCAGATAACTGTCCTGCTCCATAACCCTGCTGGTGGGTCATGGGAAAGGCCTGTCGTAAAGACAAGGCCCTACGCTGGGGGCTAGTGATGAAACAAGCACCATCCTATTTGTCCAGCGCTCTTAATTTCGAAAGCTGCTCCCAGCTATAAGCATCTGAAGCAAATTTACATCTGACCCGTTGTTGTTCCCACACCACACCATCGTAGTCATTCCGGGGTGCTCCTTTTGAATATCCAGAGTTTTTCTTTGGCTCTCCCTGCAGCTGTAGATCAGCCTTCCTTCTGGCTCTTTTCCAGGCGTTGCCATTTTAGTTGCTCCTTCCGTCTGGTTGCAGCTGAGGCATCCTCCTCTCTCAGAGCGGATACCACTACGCTGAAGCTGCGTCTCTTTAGTTCCAGCGCTGCTTCGTGTGCGTTGCTGTAGGTTCGGATTCCGTTGTCACAGTCGATTCTCTTATTAGTGTCTGTAAACGAATGCCTTTCTCCTTTAGTGCCTTCTTTATCCCGTTGCAGTCTCTACGTTTTGAATAATCTCTGCTGCATAATCATGGTCGAAGAACAGCGTTTGGTTTCAGGATATTAGCTAAACAGAAAGGCACAACTAGCAATTCAATGAAAATAAAAAGAGAAGAAATTCTGAAAACAGAAAGCTCTTTGGAAGGCAAAGGTTTTCCCATCGGTGCTTGATAGAGGATTTCAGCTGCTCAGTCATCCAGGACTGTTGTTGTGTTACAGTGGTCCCAGTGTTTTCAGTGGGTGACAGGTAAACCAGCAGTCTGTGATATGGAGCCATGCTGCTGTACATCAGGAGTGTGGTCTGATACTGAATTTCTGAAGTAATCAAGACTTTTCCAGAAGAAGACATCTGGGTACCAACATGTGTTGCTTTAACACCCCCAAAGATCTTCTAAGCTACTCGTGCTGTGCAAAATGCTAGCTTTGAACTGTGCGTGGACAGTGGGCCCACTGTGGCTCACAGCATGACAAGGTGTCCTTGACCAAGATATTGAATCCTAAACTGTCCCTGGTGCAGCCATCAGTTTGTGTGACTGATGAAATGCCCAAAATAAGCGCCTTGTGTTTGAACAAATGTATTTTCCAGATTGGATGAAGGCAACAACGTTTTAAGATGTTTATATAACTGTTGTCACTTTTTAATGTTGTGTAGCTTGTTGTTGGTGTGATGACAAACCATCCATGACACCTTGCAGGGACTTCCTCTGTGGTCCTGGCTATTCCTGCTATTGTTGCTAGGTGCATGTCAGTGTGTTACCCTAATCTGATTGGCTTTTGTCTTTCTTTCTGTTTTTTTAACCTCTTTCAGATCGTGTGGTGAACTGAAAAGAACGCTGAAGCAAAGGTGGAGAGCAGCAGGACTTTGGTCTCCTGCTGTCCCGTGTTTTTGCTGGAAACTCCACTTCTCTCACTGCCCAGTACACTCCTACTGTTCTTCCTGTTCGTTCACTCTCCTATCATCTATCTGCCCATCTTGCTCGACAAATAGGTCAACAGAATCCAAGCGCCAAAGACTAGGAGACCATCTCAGCTGTTTCTGTAGAAGCACTGCTAATAGAAAGAACACAAGTGGATGTAACTGCCCCCACCCACAGAGTTCGGTTCAGTCCCACGGGCGATGAGACGAGCCAGGAGCTTCATCTTTCTCTAGACACTTTCTTCTACACCTTCTGTCTTCATGCTTTGGGGGTCCTCAGGTGCCCCCACCCCGTGTCGACCCCCCCACACCCGTTGCCACCACGGCAGACCACCCCAATCGCCTTGTTGCCATGCCGACAGAGACACTGACTCCAGCCCTGCCAGATAGCAAGGCTGCTGGCCCTGCAACGCCCTTCAGTTCCACTGTACCCCTCCGCATCCTCAACAAGGGCCCCGAGTACTTCAGGAGACAGGTACTGTGTGTGTTAGGATGTACAGAGATCTGTTCAGGTAAATGTGGGATTGAACTGAAGCATCAGAGGTCATAACTTTAAGTGTTTTGGCCACAAAATTCCAGGGTCGAGCTCATTTGTATAACCAATATAATTCCATAATAATTGGTCATTTGTGAGTCGTATAATACCGTGTTTTAATAAGCGCTGATCAAAATGCCTGCACCATTTGTGACTGTATTGTACAGTGAAACTTGTCTTAAAAAGAACTAGTTAGCGCTTTACAATGCAATTAATATCCTGTTGTAGTAACACCCACTGTACCACTGTCAGAAAAAGGTGTCCATCCATTTGGAACTAACACTGGTCTTAATCTGTCTGTGAAGGTTCTCAGTCATCCAGGTCATTGTAGTCAAAGGAGCTTGCAGAGAAAAGCGTCTGGACTTCTTTAAGTTGCTTGAAGACGTTTCACCTCTCATCCGAGAAGCTTCTTCAGTTCTAAGGTCAAGACTCAGCTGTCCATCTGCATCTAAAGGTCAAAGGTCACTCTTTCGGGGATGCCAATGTTCACATTTTGGACAGAGAGGACAGATGGTTTGAAAGAGGAGTGAAAGAAGCCATCTATGTCCACTGTGAGCGACCATCTTTGAACAGAGGCGGGGTTTACGACACCAACTCTCTGCCATCTATAATCCAGTTTTGAGATCCCTTCCCAGACGCCTTAATGCCCACTCACATCCTGGGCCATCTGACCTCAGGAATTCGCATGATAAGGTGGGGCCAGGTTTCACAATGAACACACCCGAAACTCTGGCTGATTGGGACCCACACCCAGTTACACACCTTGGCTCAGGCAATTAGAGGATCATCAGGGGTCCTTTTGTCCCTCTGTGGGGGGAAACTCCCACTAGGTTTATATCTGGGACTCTCCACCATTTGACCTTAGAACTGAAGAAGCTTCTCGGATGAGAGGTGAAACGTCTTCAAGCAACTTAAAGAAGTCCAGACGCTTTTCTTTGCAAGCTCCTTTGACTGGTCTTAATCCACGTCACAGTTAGAGTTGTATGAAGTATTGCTGTGCTCTGCTGACGGGGCTCCATCGTCTGTTGCTGATCATGTAGGCTGTCACTGTTGCCGTCAAGTTGCTCGTAGACACAATTGCAACAACTTTTACATGACCTTGTAGATATGCACTTAGCTGTAAATGTTTAAAGTGTGGAAGCTTGTTGCAAATTTAGGGCTGTGAGAAACTCAGAAAGTCCTAAATATAAATAAGCATAGAATAGAATTGTGTAATGGCAAAGATGGCAGTTAACCTGCCCCGATCACCACAGAGCCATTATCTTGTTTCAGTTCCAAATGCACATCAGAGGTGGAGCTGCGTGCTGTCGTTTTTCTTGTTCCTGTAATGCTCATCACCTCTGCACTCTTCCTTTAAAACGCTGAGGCGAGCCAGAGAATTCGTACAGATGCGAAGCTGTGCCTGTATAGTACAAATATAACGTGCTGGGGAAAAAGTGTTTTAAAGCTTTTTCTAAGGCAAAGCTGCCAAATTTTAAAGCATTTTTAATAACATTTGCTGATTCTGTACATCAGTGCTGCATAGGTGAGACGTGCTTGTAGAAAGACTTTGGTAAAAATCAGGATGTATCAGTGTCTGTTTCTATAGTGTCCAAACGTTATGTGATGCAAAAGGGAAAAAAGATGAGTGGATAAATTTCCAATGCTCACTCGTTGTATCCCAACATTAGGCAGTGTAACACTTCCTGACTTTATGAACTCGTGAATCTCTTCCGAGATGATCTGCAGCTGCATCACCAAATGAACGGGGTTGTATCATGTTTGTCTCCTATCGCTTGTTTCAGACAAGGAGTGAGAAGAACACAATAACAGATTTTTAAAAAACACACAGAAATAACCCAAAACAACTCGATTCCTACCCCTGCTGCACGCATATAGAATAAGGTAAGGGACTGATTCAATGCCATCTCTCTTTTTTAACCTGTGTCTCAGGTGGAACCAAACCCTAAGCGCCTCAGTGCTGTTGAAAGACTAGAAGCTGATAAGGCCAAGTATGTCAAGAGCCAGGAAGTCATCAATGCCAAGCAGGAGCCAATCAAACCACCTGTGCTCGTTAAACCACCTGCTGGCCATCCCCTGCTATCCAAGAGAGGTCCTGGCATCGGTGGAGGAGGCAGTGGAGGCGGGTTACCTTTCAAAGCATCCAATAACAATGCCAAGTCAGACACGTGCGCAACAAGCTGTGGCAGCATCAAACGGGAGAATTTAAACCTAGAGATCCTAAAAAATCTGCTAAACTCATCGTCTTCTTCAGCAGCAGGATCTGGAGGTGGAGCTAAGAGTGCTGTGCATATGAGGTCAACAGGTGGAATGCCCAGGAGTTGGACACCATCGGGGTAAAATAATATACTTTTATCTTGTGTACATATGTAATCAATAATTATGTGGCGCTCAAATATCTCCATTCAGAAAGTTTCTCTAAACGTGTTACTTTGAGTGTAACTTGGTAATGTATGTTATATTTGGTACAGTCCTGTGAAAAGCTATATACAACCTCACTGCTGTCCAGTTAATCAAAAGCATTTGATTAACTGATCATCAAGTGTGACCGCAGCTGTAAAATCAGAGGTTTTGGCAGTTTGCTAGTCTGCAGCAGTCAGGTGTGTTAACACAATGCCACAGTCTTCCCAGGAGTGCACGTTCCAGCAAATTCCCCCCAGCTCAGACCATGCAGCCTTCAGAGAAACTGCAAAAAGCCCACGAGCTACACGCCAGACTCTGCAGGCCTCAGTTAGCAGGCCTGCAGAGTCTGAAAGGGGGTCTAGCCTAGGGACCCTTACTGGATACAGATGCCCTGGTCAGGAATCAAACCCCTGACATGAAGTTCCAAAGACGTGTAGTGTTTACCTCCAGGTGAAGCAGAGAAAGTGCTGATAGGGATAGATCTACCATCTTTCTGATTGGTAGATGGCGTGCTCTACCACCTGAGACACGACCGCCTCCAGCAAAACTGGAGAAGCTCTGACTGAAAGAAGTAAAAGTTGTGTCCAAAGAGGAAGCCTGAAAAGGCACAGCTTCCCAAAATGTTTCCACTGTTGTGAGGACAGTTTTAAAAAATATTAATAATGAAAAATCAAAGCTCCAGCTCGGAAAAGCTTCTGAAAATAGTTTCTGCTAAGATGCTCACTGTGACTAAGTTAAACAAAAAGTCTGGAGGTCAATGTTGATATGCAAAAGACAAAAATATGACAAGCAAAATAAGAAAGCAGGAAGTGAAGTGTCAGCCTGAGATGAGCTGCAGTGAAGACAAATGTGGCTTCTGGTGTATTCGAAACCTATAGATAATGACCAAAAGACAGCCGGGCCGTCATAACTTGTTTGTTTGCACTTTAAATATGTGTTCATGAAGCGCAAACAAAGTCAGCTAGATGATAAATAACCAACATTTGTACGTGTAACGTTTGTATACACAATTTACGTACAGATTTTTGTGTACTCGCGATTCAATTAGGTTTAATGTCCTATGAACAGACGAGACCAAAGTGGAGACAGCAGCATCTCTACTTTAAGAGAAAAACCAAACGGCACAAACCTCTCACACCAACTGTCAGCATGGCGGCGGTGGGATGATGATCTGAGCGCCTCACACTCACTGAGACCCACAGATGAAGACGATGAAGTACGATTTAGACCAGGCTGTCATAGACAAGCCTTGACACTGAAAACTGCTTTTGCTATTACTGATGATAATAAGAATGAAATGATTTCCGTTGTTGCTGAATGTCTTACAGTTTCATTTCCCAGAGATGCTGGAGAATCTCAATTTTGTGAGTTTTTTTGTTCTGATAGAAATGTACCTGGTTTCTGTTTTTATTAGCTCGAGCTTTGCTGCTTTCTTGGTGAATTACTTTTGTTTCCTGTCTCGTCACTGCAGTCATCACTACAACTTTCTGGCTTCCTCCTCTGATAGTTTCAGGTTCAGTCAAACTTTGTCCTTCTTTTTCCCTCAGCGGTGCAGGCTTCTGTCTTACAGCATCATTACCTCTTTCTCCACTTTGGCTGTTGGTTTAGTTTAGTTGTAAGAACAAAATAGGTTGGTGGGCACGTTTCAAGAATCCTGATATTTCTTGGGACGTATTAGTGATAAGGCCCAGTTATCCCAATCACAGAAACAACTCTATCAGAATGACTGGGCCACTGCAGAGGCTTGATTCTTTTCCTCAACCTGACTGAAAAGCTGTGGACAGACCTTAAGCTAGCCGAGCACAAACAAAGATCCAAAAACCTCGATGACTTGTAAAGAAGAGGGAGACAGAAGTTCTCCACAGCAATGTGAGAGTCTGATAAAACCATAAAGAAAACGACTCCTCCAGCTATGGCTGCTCAGGGTGGTTCAGTTTAGTTTTCACAGGACTGCTGCTGAAAAAGGAAGTTTACTCAACTGACTACAAAAAATATTTTTCCTTTTTATTGCTCCTTGATATGACGATTGTTTGTTTTGTTTTTTTAAAGGTATGTTATATTGTACACCAGAATAATGGTTTCAACACTTTAAAATCTTCTGGTTTGAAGTGTTTCTTCAGTATTTAAGTGATCTAGTGACAGTCGTCAGCATTTCTACTGCTACACAGTAAACAATAGTTGCTGATAATAACTTATTTTCCAAATTGTAAACAAATCCGATGTAAAACGGTGCTCGTGTTGCTGCCATGATGCCACTCACAAACTTTACATTGTCACATCTTTCTTTGGCCTCCAAACTGTGAAAAGTAATTTGGCGAGCAGGATTTGGCTTTGAGCGCGTTCAGCGGCATGCGTGTGCTAAACGGCAGAAGCATGCACACAGCACGCACTTTGAAATTACGTGACAGGACTTTAGATAATGTTTTTTCTCACTCTGAACTTTTGAAATAAATATAGTTCCATACGCCGCTGTGAATGCTAATCCACGTGGTGACATCAGCCCAGACTGACTCGGCTGTCCACAGATGGTACCTATTTAACGTAGCCAAATACTGTAAGAGCTGTGGGCGGTGCTAACATTCAGCTGTGCGGTCACGGATTCTCTTTAGTACCAGGAGGTTCCAACATCAAAATCGGGGCTTGCTCTGGTGCACATCAAAAGTAAATCTAGCTCTGTGCTTATAGCAACCGCTCAGTTGGCTGGTGTTCATTAACTTGGCTGCTGATGGTGGTGGTTTATAAAGGCAAGTTTTCAAAAGCTAAGCTACCATCCAAATACTTGTGTCTGTGTCTTTATTTAGTTTGTGCTGGACTCCTTGGATTTTAGCTTTCTGTTTTCTGCTCCTAGGATGCCGTTAACCTATCGGTCTACCATGACTCTTAACGAACAACCACCCGACTCGACTCCCAGTCCCAGCACCTCACACTCCCTCCGATCCTTCTCCCATTCACTGAAGGTTCCCCCGATCAACAGCGGGGGGCGTCGCAGTCCGCAACAGGGAGGAAACCTGAATCTCAGCAGACGAGTCCAAGATGAGAGAAGCGGCGAAGGAGGCGTTATGGATCGTTCTCGGTCCCCGCTGCCACCTCTGCTTACTTCCCACTCATCCTCCGACCTCCTGCGACTGTGCAATGGCAAGCCGCTCCGTACTGCACGATCCAGTAGCTCCTCAGCTCCGCCCCTCCCTCCAAAACCCAAACCTGCTTCCCTCCCTCCTCCTGCACTTTCTTTGTCACTGCCTCCCCCTCGTCCTGCCCCATCCCCCTCACCTTGTGACAACACCACCCCTCAGTCGCTACCTTGTGATCTTGGAGATCCTTCAAAAATGTTAGCTGATCCTAACCTCGAGCTAGAACCTGGTTCGTCAGTGGCACGTCGCTCCTCGCTGCACAGATCTAAATCAGACCTGTCAGACCGTTACGCCCGGGCCGGAGCTGATGTGGAACGCTTTTTTAACTACTGCGGACTCGACCCTGAGGAGCTGGAGGCGGTTGGTCCGGAGAACTTTGCACGGGCCAACTCGGATATCGTCAGTTTGAATTTCCGATCAGCTTCTATGATTTCCTCTGACTGCGACCGTTCTCGGCGATCTTCCAATGATGGTCTGTCAGATGGGGATGAGGGTGAGGACGAAGAGGAGGAGGCTGGGGAGCGTGTGCCATATGGCATTTCGGCTGTGGAGCGAAATGCAAGGGTCATTAAATGGCTATATAGCATTAAGCAGGCGAGAGAGTCACACAAAGTGTCCCATGTTTAGAAGTGGAGGTTCTTTAGGCTAAAGACAAACTGTCCTAATCTCTGAAGGAATCACTGCAGCGGCATTTCTCACCGATAAAGAGGCTGTTGTCTTATTGCTGAACGAAAACTTTTTCAACTGTGTGTAGCTGAATGAAAGAGGGAGGAGTGCACAGGTATAACCCAAGCCAGGTAAGGAAAGAGACAAAATAGTGTCTGAAGATTATAGAAAAGACAAAGACTGCAGTCCTCCAAAGTTTAGAACAAGAAAAACACCAAGAACAGGAAGAGGAAAAGCAAATTCAGTGCTTACTCTAGAGTGGCCGTTAACTGCTTCTCTGTGGACACTGTATGAACTGTTGTGTAAGCAACAGGAACAAAAGTGAAATGCACTACATTTGTCCAAGGATCCATAATGTGGCCATCGCAGTAGAAAGGATTGAAGACGTTTCTCACAGAGGACATTTGGACTTGTCAGACATCAGTACGACTGACACTCTGTTGAATGTAGCCTTTGACACCTGCACTCATCGTCTTTGAAATGTTCCTCAGTCCACTT
This sequence comes from Astatotilapia calliptera, assembly GCF_964374335.1. NCBI lineage: Eukaryota > Metazoa > Chordata > Actinopteri > Cichliformes > Cichlidae > Astatotilapia > Astatotilapia calliptera. Next base: position 34,278,400 of record NC_137439.1, read on the forward strand.
TTGTGCTCTTTCATGGTCACATCCTCAGTAGGAAACAGTCGGCCAGTTGTAAGTGGTTGAACATCATCTTACCTCACAAATGCTGTCTGTTAGAAAAATAAAGCTACAGGTTAACTGTCTTTAGCTAGCACAGAAATATTTTATACAGGCCTCAGTCTTGCTTACATTTATCGCTCATTACAGATACTTTGGATATGTTCTCCCTTTGGGACACTAAGAAACAAAAAAAACCTAACCTCTGACCCTGTGACTAAGTTTGCATAGTAAATGTATACATGTGATAAACTGAAAGCTTAAACAACAAAGACCCGTTAAATCAGCACATTTCTTGGACGGAGGCAGCTGTCTTTCACACAATCTGCCTAAATTTGCACTCAATGCAGCGCATGTAGCTTATTGCTAAACCATTGGTGAATGACGTCACACTCGTTGTGGTTTGTCTAGCACCTCACAGAAGTTCTTCCTCACAGTACTTTTCTGATTGTTTGAGGTGATCAGCTCCCCAGTTTCCAGCTTTTTGCCTTATCAGAAACATCAGTAGCATCATTCACTTACAGTAATAGGGTTGCCAACTTTTTAGCTAACAAATACGGGACACTCTGGCATGCCAGAAGCACAATACACAACCAGCTGGGTGTAGTGCACATATGCACTGTATGTGACATTGTAGGTAATGGTCAATAAATGGGACATTTAAAGTGGACTAAGGGGCAAACCAGTGTTTGCTCATTATACAGCTAAAACGGGGCAGTTGGCAACCCCAGACAGCAACACTGTGAGGTTTGGGTAACAGTGCAGTTAACAAATGGCCCCAATAAAATGCCTGTTGCTATAACCCACGGTTAAACAGCACATGAATTTTAAATAAAAAGTGAAAATCCTTATCAAGTAGCACCTGTTTCCATAACTTGTCACTGTTCATAAGTTGGTGGAACGGAGTCATCGTCTGTGCTTTCCTACAGTAACAAGTCCAAATGTCCACTGTGAGAACAGCCCGCACGCAGTGCTGATGAGGCTGCTAAACACACCTTGTGAAAGACGCCGCTGCAAACACGACTGAACTGTCAGAGCAAACTCGGTAAAATCACTTGATATTTGCGTAAAGTGACTGTTAAAGGATGGATTGATGACTTCGTCACTTGCCTCAATGAAGCTGCTGCAAATTGTTGAAAAACTCTGAAATACAGACGGTGTTAGAGTTGCGAAATAAAGACATCGGAGCGGGTGGTGAGTGAGACAAGAAGGAAAGCAAGGAACATGAAACAAAAACTAATGTCACAAACTCTGAGCATATTTATGTGGTTACACCATCAAATCATTGCACTCTTTGGCCTTTATCGCCAAATGTCTCATTACGCTGCCGTGTCAGCCAACAGAACATTTCAGCGGAGAGTTTAGGTGTCCTGTGGTGGGATATCTGTAGACGACATATTCAATTCAGGTGTATTTATTTAGCACCAGATCACAACAGCAGTCACCTCAAAGCACTTTACACTGTAAAGTGAAGAGTCTACAGTATTCTAGAGAAAACCATGACCTCTAGTTTCAATTTGAAAGCTTTTGATATTAGAGCCGTGGTTTTAATGGGAATTTCCCAACTACTTCTCCATCTTAAGGTCACAGAGGGTTGGAGCCTTTCCCCATTCAGACAGCCATTGTACCACTCAAGTCAAAATTAACTGTGGTCATGAACAGATTTCTTCCGTGAGGCTGCTTTCATGACGTAGGGTGACATCAACAGAAGTGTTAAAGTACCAAACCTTGACTTCATGCCGCCGATGTCAGTGGGACTATTAAACAGACCACAACTACTGACTTTTCTTTGGTGGCAGCCAAATAAACCAAACGCCCGGTGTTGAAGAAGCTGAAACAATCAGACCTGTAGATGTATCCACAGACGGTCCAAACCTTTATTGAGAACGTGAGTGAAGCTGCAGGACACCAAGACTCTCCTGTCGAAACAGTGTTGGTACAAATCATCATGTGTCACCACGTGCAAACACCTACACTGAAAGCAATATTATGCATACCGTATTGCAGTGCAGAACAGTGTATGAAGGTGTCAGACTGAAGTGTTGCTCACGCTGATTGCACGCTGCAGCCACACACAGCTCCAGCAGTGCGTCTGCCACCCTGCGCTGACTCCATCTCTCTACTGTATCCAAACCCTCAGTCAGTCCATCACAGGAGCAAAGTCTTTCGTTCTGCCTTTGTTTGCTCCTAATAATGACGGTGGCCGGATTACTGAGTTCCACACCACCCTTCACATCTGTCTGCAAGCCGCTGACATGTCTGAAGGCCTGAAGCCATATGGGTGTGAATGCAGTGCCTCAGCCAGCAGTTCCATCTACCCCACCACCACCTCCTTTTAGCTCACTTACAGGCCTGCAAAGGTCCAAGCACCCTGCTGGCTTCACTTCACTGCCCCTCATCCTGCACTGCAGATAGTGTTGGTGCTGTGGAAGCATAAACGTCTGAAACAGCTGGAGTCTGCTCTGCCACGTTAAACTGAATTTGGGTTGGGGGTAAGATGACTCACATGTTAGTTAAGCTCCCTATAAAGCCGTCCACTTTCAAATGCAACCAAAAACAAGGTGCTTGCTCAAAGCACCTTCGTGCTTACAATCAGTGTCAGAATGGAAAAGCTTCACCTAATGGACACAGCTGCTGCCAGATGTCTTACAGCTTTGAATGTTTCATACTTGCAGAACTCCAGGTGCAGCGTAGATGCAGTCATAAGTGAATGTAACATATGAAACATTTCTAAATGTACATCACTGGTTAGCTGTTCACATAGTGCTCTCAGGTACAGGAACAAGTTCTTGTTTCCTGAAATGATGCACAGGGACGTGTCTTTGCTGAGCTGGAGCAGTTAGGGTCACAGTATAATGCTTGTTCTTCTGAGTAATTATGAACAAAGTGTACAGCTGTAATAATCTCAAAAACCCTCCAAACATCAAATTCTTGAAAATAACACGTGCCTCGTGAAACACAAAAACTCAGTTCAGCTGCAAGGAAACAAGTACCAGGAAAGCAGTGGTTTTCTCTGAGGACTCATCATTCTCCCAGCAGCCTCTGCACCTTAGAGGAGACGCAATGAGTTGTGTCTTGAGTCCAAGTGTCAGTATAAAAGGCTCTCGTCAGATCCCGAACCAGCGCTTGATTCTTCAGTCAGCGAGCACACACTGCCAGCACAAGTGAAAATGGTAGTAAACATGAAAGCAACTGAAGATACCCACTTAACATTGGAGAGGATATAATTAGATGATGCTGAACAGTGATACTGTCAGCATACTGAATATAAATATGACCTCTAAAAATGTCAAACTAGTGCTCTGAAAACATTAAAAAAAAGTCATGAAATTCATTGTTAAACTCTGATTCTTATATCGCGCTTTTCTACTCTGTTTGGTTAGGAACATGCAGCGACAACACCCGATTATCAGCTGCAGGTTATGTGGTTTGGGTTAAAATGTTTAATAAGTCAAAGCATTGTTTTTAATGACAAGCAGGGGGAGCCCTCCAACTGCATGTATGCAAATGTGTGACACAATTAGCCCACTTCTCCTAAACCCTTTTTTTACTATGTTTTTGGTCTTAGTCACTAGTTTGATGTTTTAGTGAACACAATGCGATGCTTCCTGTGTAAAAGATAATTAACAGTAAAGCAGGACACTCGTTACCATAGTCGTGCAGTGTCCGAGGGGCTTCTGATGATTTAGGTTAACATACACCCATTCACAATAGCAACAACCCCACCCCTAGCTCAGAGTTATTAGACAAAACACCAACCAAGTGATCCTAAAGTGTGTGGACACAGTTGTCATGAGTTGCGGGATGTTTAATGTTCCTAAGACAGTGGATGTGAAGTGAAGCCAGCTGGAGGACTGGCCCTGTCCTGAGGCTGAGCATGTTCCTGACCCTTCATTTGTCTCACGTCTTCCCAGCATCCTTTGTGGAATCAAGCAAACCCTGCTGCTTCTCCCTGACAGCATGGTACGGCAGCAGCGACATTGTGTGCCATTTTCACTTTTGTCGACATGATGTGCTTTTCCTTTGACTCCGGGACAGAAGGATGTAGAGTGGTAATTGTTTTACTTTTCATTCAAAGTGTAAATATTGTAAGAAAATGTATATTTGATTTTCAAAGGACGGTGTGTTGTGTTTCAGTTTTTTCTGTGTTATAAAAGACCGGGAACAAAGCTCTGCTGTTTTGCTGTTGCCCTCAAACAGAACTGTCGGATTGAGCCGGGCATGACTGTTTCAGTGTTGATCATGTTTTTTGATGTGGAAACTGTTACATTTTGCTTGATTGGGAGAAAAAAATTACAAAAATGTCTTCGTGTTTAGTTTCTTTTGCATTATTTCAATAAATGTCTTCTTTTCCCATGTCTTGCCGCTCATGTTTGTAAGTGTTGACCTGTTAAACTAAGATGGTGGAACCTGAGCAGCGGCTGCTCTCTTCAGTCCAAACGTGAAGCTGGGCTGGCACAGACGACTGCTGTGATCTGGTGCTACAGAAATAAACTGAACTCGTTCAAGGTGAAGGTTGTTAACTTCAAGTATTACAATGATCGGTTCAATACTAGCAACTCTAAATGATAGAGCTGGGCTTTTAAATAAATATAAATGGGAGTGACTATAAGAGATGAAATGATTTATTGTAAGTACAAAAATATGTCTCGAGATCTGATTGGATACTCGTGAGATCAAAGGTGTGCTTAATGTTACTGCAGAGGAGCTGCACGAAGGTTGAGCTCTATAACACGCATGAACCAAGCTTAAAAGAACAGCTTGTTAATGCTTAAGAATCTGGGTTTGTGTAGCAGACAATGGAATAGTTCAACAAAACGGGAAAGAATTGATAATAGTCACATAAAATCTAATGTGAAAGTAAAAAGCTGCGGGATTATTCACAACTCTGCCCTGAGATACAAGCCGAGCCTTCTGGAGTGGATCTTAGACGCTCCTGACTAAGACATCGTTAGCATGCTGTGTCTGCAAGACTACTTAGGTTATGTGCAATATCAGGCCTTGAAACCACAACACAGCAGGTCAGATTATTTGTCAGATTATTCCATTAAATTGCTCTAAAGCCTGGAACAGCAGCACACAGCGACCTGTGCTGCTACGTTTGTCAAAGCAGTCTACTGCTTGCTGACGAGCACTTAATGAGACATGAGTGAGAGGTTCCTTTGCTTCCAGTATGAATGTTATGTTTGATAAACTTCTATCACTGTTTATCACTTCACTTGTTATGGTTTTTAAAAAAGTGTTATAGATTTTATTTTGAACATTTACAAAGGATCACACTAATATAACCCACATGTTGTCACGGAAACACTGTTTTTTTAAGAACTTTAATATCAAATCTGAGCAACGTTTTTTTGTTTTTGTAGGAACATCGCAGGCCAGTGGAGCGACAAAGAGAGGCCACAGTTTAGCCAAGCAGAATATCATCCAGTCTTTGCTGCAGTTCTTCTGAGAGCATGTGTTTGTGTTTCAAATCCTCCAGCAAGCTTTTTACTGTCTTTTTGTGCCTTCTTTCCCGATCCTTAGCATTTCTTAAGTCCCGACGCAATTCTTCCAACTTCTCCCGGGCCTCATTTAACCGCTTTTTTACTTGCACTGGGTCTAGCGCATACTGATGATCCTGAAAAATATTACGACTGAATGAAAAGTGGCTTTCTAACTGATGACGGTCCAGAATGTGTAAACGGCAGCTGTCACTCACAGATGCTGTTTGCTCCACATCCTGCACCTGTGGGGGTTCTTCTGCAGCTTTCTGAGAGGTCCTGCTTGTTCTGGTTGCAGTATGTGCCTGGGAAGGTTCAGAGTGCAAAAGGTTTTCCTCACAGTTATCACTCGGTTCAACACAGCCTGTGATATGTGATACTCACCTTGCCAAGATGTCTTGTAAATAAAAAAACTGATGGGATCACTCCTTCTCTTATACGAGTTGTCTGTCCAGTCCTGTCAAAGTCTTCTGCTTTAAAATGACAGCTGCAGACAACCGAGCGGTCATTTGGCTCAAAGTCTCTTCTCTTCAGGGCCATTTTCCATAACTGCCTTTTAACTTTGTCCTTCGGGAACCTACAGAGATAAGAGCCTTATGAGGAGAACAGCATGTAGTCCTGTTGTCTGTAGCAACAAGGTACACAGTACACTACTGTGGTCCCTCAGAACTCAGAGGTTTCCCCCCTCTGAGCTTCAAAGTCAACGCTGTATACACACAACCACATGTTGATGCACCCTGTCCTCCTTTTAATGAACTATTCTCAGCTTTTCTCATTTCATGTTAGCACTGCTGATTCAACACAGCTGCCTGTTTTTGTGTTCACCATATCCCATTATGGAGCCTTAAGCCGTTTTTCCCTTGACCGTGTGGAAGTGCTGGTTCTGACTGAGAAACAAAGGACACTGTGCACTGATTGGCTGCAAGTCATTACCCAGTGGGCATACCCAGGAGAATTCTCTTTTCTGGCTCCTAGAATGACCATAATGTGGAAAATGAGCTTCATGTTCACTTTGATATCTGAAAGATAAGATCTGAAATTCAGCACATTCTCGTGTTGAACTGTCTCTTGTTTTCCCCCATTGAATCTGAACCTGTGGCTGTGAGTCACATCAACATCCAAGAGGCTACAAACCACTGCAAGGACAGGCGTGCTCTACTGAACCACGACTCATAAACCCCCAGCCTCTTTCATGCTTCAGCAGGGGAACACAAAGCATGGCAGGGGCAGTCACAGGCCCCCCCGTCTGCACCACGTAACTAGCCCCCGGCCCAAGCTTGCTTGTGCTGTTGTTGGTGCTTCAGTCAATGAGAAGAGTAAAGTTCTAACATACAAAGCACTAAAGTTAGATTTTTTTTATCTCAAGTATTCAAGGAAGAGTGGTGACAAAAATATAATAATCTCTCTAATAATTACAGTTAACATCTGAAGAAACTGAAATGATCAAAAACTATTCCAGCAGCTGAGACTCTCCAAAGATCTGGGTGTGCTGGATTGCCTGAAACAAACGAGCAGCATTTTCCTCTTGTTTAGGCGCATTGGGACAAAGTGGGCACTGCTGTTTGAATGGGGAAATATCTCCATACAGGTACATGAAGACATCTGTTACCTGAACTTACTGGATTCAAAAATCAGCTATTATTTTTTTTCCAATATCACTTTTAGAAGGCCATGCAATTCATTGTTCTTGTTGTCTGAACAATAACTGGAGTCCCACTTTACAACGTAAACGTTAGAGGCGGGTGGATCGGTCCAACTTCGCTTTCATCCTTCAAATTCAGTATGTAGCCCGCTGAACTGTGTTAATTATTTCTTTGAAAAAATAAACCTCAAACATGCACTACAAAAAATTTCCAAACCTTTTTGTGTGCTTTAGAGACAGAAACATTTACATTCCAGGTCCCCAAAAACCCAGTTTCAAAACACATGACAAGCTGAAAGGTGTGTTTTGTTGTGTGAACTAATTATTCTGCAAAGTAACAATGACAGTGATATAGTGGTGAACAAAATGTGCTCAGAATTTGCAAATTGAGACTTAATCTGGTAAGTGATGGCACACCACTCTCCCCCAATCAGCTGCCTGAATAACTTACAATTATTGGTACGGATATCGGCAATAGTGGCCCTGTGTTTACTTGGTATTGGATTGATACCAAAATTTGTAGTGTGGCGCTGCACTACCGTGGATGAGGGAAAGTGTGAATAGAGTATTTTTGTTGAAATGTCCAGGCAAGTACATACATGTTAAATGACACGATATACGTGTTCACATAACGTCAGTTAACGCACAACTTCAGGCTTTTATTTCTACATGATAATCCTTCATAATTAAACAACAAGGACAAGTTGTCTGATGTCCTGTGATCGTTATGAAGCTAGAAGTTTAAATCACACATTAAGTTTCTGTACAAAGGATCGGAAAGGAAATCAGTGGTGTCGCACATCACTGTGGCATAAATAATAAATACGTTTGCTGCAACGTCATGCCATGACAGAAAGCGGTAGGAACTGTCGTAAAACGGATGTGGCAGTTTCGTACGGGACCCGTCGCGCAGTGCTGTGCTTGGTGAGTGCAGATGAAATAAACTGGAGCCGTTTTCTACCCGCACACAGGAGCAACATTACCACAGACAACGCATCCGTCGCGTGCCGTGGGTCAGTACTACAGCACCCAGCTGACTCACAGCTTCCATGTTCAGCCTCACTGACGCTTTAATGGTTTGGCAGCTTAAAGTTAAATAACTGTGTTAAAGCTGTTGACACTCTGCTGTGTGAAGAAACGCTAATAGTCGTAAACTAGATGCTATGCTCGTACAGCAGTAGTATTGTAGCGGCTCACCTGTGGAAAGTTATTCCCTGCTGCTTGGTGTTGGCGTTCCTTTGATTAGAGCACCCGAGAGCGGCACAGAAGTCTGGCATGTTCTGTTATTTTGGGCTGACCCGAGGAACCCCGTTGCAATATGGCGGCGGTATAAACACGTCTCAGGAGCCGGATGAGGAACCCACGTATGAATCATGAACGCAGTGGTCACGTGATCCGGAAAACAAACTGTTTTTTTATTGAGCAATTGCAAAATACAAACTCTCAAAGAGGAACACGGATAATAATGCAAATGAAAATTAGAAACAGTACAAGAAATACAGAATTAGGGGAATAATAAAAAAGTAAATGAATAAAAAAGTACAATTAAAAAAACAAAAGATACATGGCAGGCATTTAAATTGTGCATAAAAGGGAGCAGTGAAACAAAAAACATAAAATAAGTCAAAATTTAGAATAGCAGGAGATGGGCAATACCCTGGTAAAAATGTTTGGCATATTTGCTCTTTGTCTTTTTAAGCGAAGAAAAAAAACTTAAAATCATTAATAAAACCAGGGAAATAAGGCTTAGAGTTCCCCCATCTAGCACAATGGATATGATATTTACTCAATACCATGTTGGGTAAATATCTCTGACAGAGACATCCAAAGCTAGATGATCCATATAAAAAAACATGATATAGTTCAAATGGTGGCACATCATTCATTTTTAGAGAAATCCAATTTTTTATGTCACACCAAAAGCATTGTGTGATAGGGCATGGAAGAAATGTTTTAGGGTTTCATTTTCGTCAGTACAAAAAGAACACTGATCCACCTCAAAGCTAAATCTCTTTTTTAGAAATTCGGCCCTGGAATCAAAACCGACTGGACCTGCACACTCTCTGATTAGAGCCGGGCTACGTTAGTCTCGGCACAGTTTAGTTCTCGCTCACTTTTCAACAAAACGGATGATTTGAGGCTCTAGTTTGTCAGTGACAGGTGTGGAACAATAATTTCCGAGACATGGCTGTATTAAGAACATGCCAGATGCAGCTGTGGAAACACAGGGACACAGTGTCTACAGAGTGGACTGCACACCAGAGGCTGAGAAGAACAAAGGAAGAGGTGTGTGCATTTGTTGAAAGACAACTTCTGGACTGATGTTGCTGTTGGAGAAAAACATTTTCCATAGACTCGGAGTTCACATTGCTAAAATGGACACCTTTTCATCTCAGCATTGAACGTAGCACACTGTTTGTCTTTGCTGTGTACAGTCATCTATGGACCAGTGCAAAATTAGCTGTGAGTAGACCGCATAATGCCATCAGTAAACAACAAGACTTCCGGCTAGTTCCTTTATTATGGCGGGGGACTTTAACCACACAAACCTGAAGTCTGTGTTACCAAAGTGCCACAAAAACGTTCCCATTGGAACATGGAATGGAAAACCACTGGATCAGGTTTACACCAACATCAGAGGATCCTCCAAGACCTGCACAGCCGTCCACCTTGGACAGTCGGACCCTTTGGCTCTGTTTTTAACCTCTTATCATCAGGACAGGTCACGGTCTGAGGAGACTGATTGTGTCCCATCACGTGTCGCGCCCGCAGTCTTTGTGGCGCTTTGGCTGGTTGTGCACTAAGGGTACTTTCAAGCTCTTACAATGCTGTGGTTGCATTGAAGAGCTTGCATTACGTTTCTCCCACCAAAAACGCTGCATCCAGATGAAAAGAATCAACTTTCTGGGATGTACTTACCCAGTTGTTTGAGCATGCATAAAGATATGTAGCACGTAACTTTGCTTTAACTATGAACAATTTGTGGTTCTTCACCTCCCATGTGGAATCCCTGACAATAAGGGATAATATCAATTAAGACTATGCTTTACGTTACTGTAAGTGTAACAAAAGTGTCCCAACAACTGTTACATCAACCATAATGAGCAAGAGGGAGTGAAGAAGCAGAAGAGCATCTCTAGCGTGAGCGCATTTAGGTTTGGTAACTCACAGTTAGCAGTCAACTTAAACACTTATGCAAACGTAGGAAAAACGCTGTCACAGCAAGGGTGAAATACACGAGTCATCTTGCCTTTAAGCAATATTCCATCTAAATATGAGGTCAGTGCATCTGTACGTAAAATGAGCTCAAAGACAATCAGGTCCATATATATTTGAACACTGACACAAGTTTAGTTTTTTAACCTGTTTACTGAAACATATTCCAGTTATAGTTCTATAATGGACGTGGACATGATGTGTAGACTATCTACATTCAAATTGGATGAAGAGTTTAGAAATTTCAGCTCCTTAACATGTGCCACCCTGTTTTTAAAGGGACCAATGTAATTGGACAGTTGACTCAAAGGCTGTTTCACAGGCAGGTGTGGGCAGTTCCTTCCTTGTGCCTGGAGCTGATTTGAGGTGCGGTGCTTGCATTTGGAGATTTTGCTGTGAACAGACAACATGTGGTCAAAGGAGCTGTCCATGCAGGGGAAACAAGCCATCCTGAAGCTGCGAAAACAAACCCATCCGAGAAATGTCTTCACAATATGGAAAATCTACAGTTTGGTACATCCTGAGAAAGAAAGCAAGCACTGGTGAAGTCAGAAACACAAAAAGACCTGGACGTCTACAGATGACTGCAGAATCATTACCATGGTGATGAGAAAAGACTTCACAACAGCCAATCACATGAACAACACTCTCCATGAGTAAGGCGTGTCCATATCCAGTGTTCCATGAAGAACGCTGGACAGCTTGCACTGCAAGAGTTTATTAAAGCAAAGAAGTGGAATATCCTTGAATGACCAAGTCAGTCACCTGATCTTAACCCAACTGAGCATTTCACATGTAGAAGACAGACAGGCCACAAACAAACAGCAACTGAAAGCTGCTGCAGTAAAGGCCTGGGAGAGTCAGGAGGACATCTAGTGATGTCCATGAGTTCAAGACTTCAGACTGTCATCGCCGGCAAAGGATTTTCAACCAAGTATTAGAAATGAACATTTTATTTTCAGTTATTTGATTTGTCCAATTACTTTTGAGCCCCTGAAATGATGGGATTGTGTTAAATAAATGCTTTAGTTACTTATATTTTTATGCAAACTTTTAGTTCAACTTGCTGAATGAAAGCTGAAAGGCTGCACTTCACCTGCATCTGAGTTGTCTTGGTCCTGATATTTATGCACCCAACTTATATCGGCACACGTGCATCCACAGTCTGACTATACATGAAATACTGTTTTGTTTTTGTGTGTCCTCTGCATAGATGAGTGGGTGTGCGCTGAATGAAAAGGAGTTCTTTTCCTGCTGTCAGCTCCTCCTGCAGCAGTCTGAGCATCTGAGAGATGGCTGGAGCTGGGAGGCAGTCCAGGTGAGGAGGCCTCTCAATCTTGATCTTGATGAGCAGCCTGGAGCTGTGCTTTAAAGGCAGTCTGATTTTGGTACAGGGTTCAGAAGAGGGCTACCTCAGGAAGACTGTTCTCAGGTCAGTCGTAGCTGACTGCTGTGATGCACAGAAACAGAAGGAAGCTGCTTCAGTTTCCCCTATTTTCGCTCACCCCATCCAAGAACTGCAGCAGCAGGAAAGGACGCAGGTGAAACTTGAACAGCGCTTCATTTTCCAGCTGTCTCTCCAGTAAATATCACTAAATGTGTCTCTTCCTCCACAGCCTGTTGTTGCTACCCGTTTTCATTCTGATGGCATCACAGGCGACGGCGGTGATGAGGACGATGCAGTCTGCGTGCTGTCTGAAGGCAGCAGCCACGTGCTTCAGTACGAGTATCACATCCTGTACTCTTGCAGCTACAGCGCTCCTGTGCTGTATTTCAGAGCTTTCACCCTGGGTTAGTCACACATACGGCAGCCACGGCACACACACACCTACCCCCGTGTCCTCCTGTTTGAGCAGGATACCGCAGCGTTTGCCTTTGCTGCCACTCGCCACCAACATGATGTTAGCTGTGTTTCACCGCAGCAGCTTTCTCCACAACTGCTGTGTAGCTCTTTCAAGGGACTCGGTATTTTGTGTAAATCAAGTACACAGGTGGAAGTGATGATGTTTGGTTAAACTCGAGTAACACAACCACGAAACATAAACAGCAGAACAAAGGGCAGAAGAATGAAAACTAAACTCATCAGTATGAAGGCGACTCAGACTTAATGTTGGTGATGATGCACTAACCTGTGGCAGGAGGTCGTCCCTCAGCAGGTCCCTGTGGTATAAACTCACCCGTTTTGCACTGCTCTTTGTCAGAGGGTCGGAGTCTGATGTTAGAGGACGTGTGGAGCTCTGTTCATCCAAACTTCAGACACTGCCTTCAGAACAGTCCTTTGACTGCAATCACTCAACAGGTAAAGGAAGTCTCGGCATCATTATCTCTACTTTTCTCCTGACAGTCCACTTACTCTTGTGTCTGTGTGCCAGGAGCATCCTCTGCTGGGTCAGCCTTTCTTTATGCTCCACCCCTGTAGAACGGAGGAGTTCATGAGGCCTGTGCTGCAGGAGGCTCAGGAACAGCCCAGGTAGGGTCGCCGAACCACAGCGCTGTTGATGTAAAACTCTGAGGTAGCTCAGTGTTGCTCTGTTGATCAGGCAGCTCGGGAACATTGACTCCTGTATTAAAATATTTCTCAGGCTTTTGTGGCATGTTTCTGATTTTGTATTTTTAGCCTGGTTGGATTTGGATTGCATTTCAAAAAACAAACTTATTTTTAGGTCCACATTAGTGAAAACTGGATGCTTTTTCAAGACCAACTCTGCTGCTGCAAAATCAGATCACATCAACACACATGGTGTCACACTGACGCATACACCGTGTTGTTGCTTTCACTAACTGAATGTCAGTTTGGTTCAAAGTATTAACTCGGGAACCGTAGGACTCTGCAGCTGTCCACTCGTAGCTCTGGTTGTTACTCTGTGACTGTGGGTGTAAACTTAAACAGGATTGAACGTGCAGCTTTCAGGAGATCTAGTCTACACCCTCTGTCACCTCTGATGGTGACATATGAAGATGCTGTTTAAGAAAATCAGCTGATCCTAAAAAGTTTCTAAAATGATTTAAATACAAAGTCAGATCAACAACAAGACATATTGGAACTAACAAAACGAAGCAGAAATACAGGTGTGTGTGTGTGTGTGTGTGTGTGTGTGTGTGTGTACAAGTACTTTGATTTTGTACTTAAGTAGAATTTTCAGGTACTTTTTTCTTTACTTTTCTAACATCTTCCTTCATTTTTATACGAATATCTGTGATTTCAACTCGTTACATTTTCAGTCTCGTTGCTTTTCAGAGTCATTTGCAACACGAGTTTAACATCACTACGATCGTGCGTTGAAACATCAAACCAGTCTGAGAACAGTAACATGAAATACAGTCCTGCTGTCGACATCTCTGCTTCTGCGTTTTGGATTAGTTTTTGTTCAATAAGTAACAGCGTGGTATAATACCTCATGTTCTGTTGTTTATCCGAGTCTGTATTTAAATCATTTTAAAACCTGGTAAAGATCTGGTTCCTTTGTTGTCCCAGTATATAAAAGTTTGAGCTGACAGAGGGTGTCGACTCTGTACATCGTGACTCTTTGCAGTTTTCTTTTTGATGCAGTTGTGGCTTCCTCTGTTTTTTTGAAAAGCTGGATTCATACATATGTGTGTGTGTGTCTGTGTGTGTGTGGGCAGGCCAGTGAACTATGTGTTGTTGTGGCTCAGTGTGGTGGGTCCTGTGGTGGGTCTGGACGTCCCTCTGAAGTACTGCACCCAGCTCCATCCGTCCTCTCCCAGCAGCAGTGAGCCTGACTAGAGCTACAGCGCTCTGCTTCAGATTTGATGAGCAGCACCATGGAGACGGGAGGCGGCTCTGTGCGACATTTTGCAAGGAAGACTTGCAAATGAGTGACATCTCCCCCGTCCGGGGAGAGTTTGGACCAGTGTTAGATAACGCTCTCCACTTTCATCATCAAAACATGGAATATCTTACAGAAGAATTGCGGCCCATCTCTCCACTACAGATCCATAGACATGGAGAATCAGTGGCACATGGCGGCTTGAACTCGTAGTGAGATGCTCTTTTTCCTTTAATTTGACCACTGTCAAAATCAGCGTTTTGATTAGATACCAACTCCGTGCTTTGGAGAGATGCCCTGTGCTATTAATACATTTAATATTTGTGTTGATGTAATGTATACAATACATATTGTGCTAGAATTTAGACTCAACTGTGCAAAATGTAATAAAAATATAATCCTGGGATTTGCAGACCTCATTGAAATGATACAAAAACAAAACGAAACCAATCACGACCTTTTTGAAATGCATTTGTACATTTTATACCAGCAAAACATTTCAAAAGAAGTTGGAGGAGAGTTAAGAGAAGTTGTATAATGCTGAAAGAAACACCTGGTGGGAAATCTCCAACAAGTGGGCGTGGCCGAGTATTCCACAGAATCTTTCTGAGTGGGAAAACAGTTCAACATTTGATTCTTTTAAATATAGTCAATACAGTAATATGGTCAGCTGATGGTGGTGAGTTTTCAACGGAGCCACATCAGTGTAGCCTGTGAGATATTTTTATTATAGATGTAATTAGCGTTTCACGGGAAATGTTCAATCCATCGGTGCAAGTGCAGAACACCTTTCTGAATAAATAGTTTGTATTTTAATGATAATTATGTAACTATTCAAGTTCTATTTAATTTAAGGTTTTTTGTTTGCTGCTTAGTGTTCCGGAAAGTAAGAATACTATCAAGCCATCATCACGGTTTTCTCAGGTGCACAGTCAACGTGGACCGTATACAGTAAATCTTGCTGATGACGTAGGTGGTAGGCAGTAGTTCTGCTTACGGTCTTGACTTGAAGGATGACTGGAACACTGCCAATGATAATGCTGCATTTTTTTTACTGTAAAGCAAACTCAAGTACTTTGAGTGACAGGCAGGTTAAAATGGTGTACACTGAAGTGTAAAGCATAAAAGGCATTTTTAAAATGTGTCGGACTTTGAAGCGAGTAGCATACACTGATTTGCTGACTCGATATTAAAGTAAACCCTGCAATCTCCTGCTTTCTTTGAGCCAGTTCATGACATAAGAAACAGATAATGATGAATAAATAAGGTGTCATAATTAGATGTCAGGCCACTGTGAAAGGACAGACGACCACAAATGGGATCTCACTGGACATTTCCATCTCATTGTGCACTAAACAGTGCCGCTTTCAGGTCTCTGGATGGCATAGTATATAAATTTGTATTGATAATTATCAAAATTTGAATATATTTAGAACAGTTCTTATATAGTGCTTTTCTACTCTGAGCACTCAAAGCGCTTCACCAGAACAGCCTGTGATTGATCCATTAACCTGCCGATCAGTAGATGCTCAGCCTCCTGAGCTACAGCCTTACCCTGTCTGTCACAGACCATTCAGCATTGCTTTGGAAAGCAGCCAGTTCAGGTGCTCCACGTCTGAAACCAAAGGTAAGTGTCGTCATAAAGTCACAATCGCACGCGTGCAGGCTGAGATGTCCATCAGCCTGTATTGACTGAGTCTGTGGATATTGCGCCTCTGGAAGTAGGTAGGCTAGGTCACTTAAGATATTAAACTAAGATATCCAGCTTCAGTTGAATAAAGCTTTTAAATAATGCTATCAGTTAACTGCATTGTGTGTATGGTGCATGTCTGACAGGGAAGTTGAACAGAAGGACACCTTAGGTAAGATGGCGCCACCGGGAGTTTGGCGAGGGTGACTTAAGTGTTTAGGAAAGTAACACTACACACTGTATAGGTGGATGTCATTTGAACATGAAGGAATTGGAATCCTTATTTTAAAAAACAAACAAAAACCCCTAAGATTTATACTTGAGCTTAAGGTATTTTTAGACAGTGTACTAATACTCAACAATCACTTCATTAGGCATACCCGTTTATTACTGTGCGGTTATACTAATTGGATAGTTAAATTGCAGGAAGTGTATTTAGGCATCCAGATGTATTCAAGATGACCTGCTCAGAGTACTCTCAGAACTGAAGAGTCCTCTTGCATGAGAAGTGAAACTTCTCCACGAAACTTAAACAAGTCCAGCTGCGTTCTTTCCAAGCTTCTTATTCTACAATGACTTGGATGGCTAAGAACCGACACGGATCAAAGAGAATGGACTTTTCTTGAATGTATTGAAGGGTTTAAATGGCTGTGTCTGAACCCAGTTCTAAATATTTTCCAAAGCCGAATGATGTAGTTCTGGTACCTAAACTCAAACAAATCAAAATGGACCTCATACTGAAGACTAAATGTAAAAATCCTGGTCAGATGTCATCTGTGTTTTCATTATTATGGGCTGGGAGGTCAGTTAAAGGAAATGACCTCCCAGTCCATTGCTCCTTCAGTGGGCTGGTTTCAGTCATTATGCAAATATATTGTTATAAGATTGAAACCTGCAGTCAGCTGAGACTGAAGACGTCACTGGATGAGTGACGAAGCGTTTCTCCCACAAAACGCTGCGTCCAGATGAACTGAATCAACCTTTGGGGAAGGTTTAAAGCTCATTTTAAATTCTTTTATATTCTGTTTAATCTACGGGTAATGCACATATCCCAGTTAATTCATCCAAAGGTTAGATGCTGCAATGTTCACAAATACAAACTGTGACTGTGGATGTAAACTTAGACAGGACTGAGCGTGCAGCTTTCAGGAGATCTAGTCTACACCCCTTGATGACACCCAACCACCTTTAATGGTTTGCATATGAGGATGCTATTTAAAAGAATCAGCTGGTCCGAAACAGTTTCTAAAATGATTTAAATGCAAAGTCAGATCAACAACAAGACATATTAAACCAGGTCATTGTTTAGTTAAAAAAAACTAAGTGGAAATACAAAAATACAGAAAACTATTATATCATGAGGTGTAGCTTAACTTAAAATTATTTTTGAAGCTAATGGAAAGAAATATCAGGATGGCTATTTTTCTGAAGAGTCTTTGCACTATCACGGCTGAGCGGTGGATATCACCACCTCAGACCGGAATAAGAGCATGTATGACATGCTGTGCAGGCTTGATGTGGAGGCAGGCTTCTACTGTGTCTACTATGAGTCCAAAGCCCATATCCACTGGTCTGTGAAAGCAGGTAGGTGAATGATATCAAACACAAGGCAAGCTGATTTAACACATGAACTACAAAAACGAACTAGAAGAAAGCCTGGACAATTAAGTGACAACCGTAACCTTTAAGTCCTTTAAGTTGTAAGTTGAGAAACTGCAATGCACTGTGTATTCTAACATCTTTCTATCAGAACCAACATGAACCTTTTTCCCAGTCTGAGCTACAGTAGCTCATCTATTGGATTGGACCACGTGGGCTTAAGTGGTGCTTGGCCCTACATGACCCCGTCTCTGGTTCACCACCCTTCCATCCTTGGACTACTTTTGTTAGACAGACCACTGCAGACCAGGAAAACCCCACGAGAGTTGCAGTTTTGGAGATACTCTGATCCAGTCATCTGGGCTTTGTTTTCTTAAACCCCTCTACTTGCACATTTTCTTGCTTCCAACACATCATTTGAGGACTAAATGTTCACTACTCGCTAATATATTCCACCCACTCACAGCTGCCATGATGAAGAGATAATCACTGTTATTCAATTTACCTGTCAGTAGGCAGAATGTTATGCTGGATTTGGACGACACCACAATCACTTATGTGTTTAGTGTAATGAATGAGATTGTAGATACAAGCAGCTGAAAAAAAGCTTTCTTCCAAGGGTAGCTGGGCTCTGCCTTAGAAATAGGGTGAGGCGTTCAGCAACCTGAGAGAGGAGGTGGTTTGGGCATCTGACTAAGATGCCTCCTGAGTGAGGTGTTTCAGGCATTACCTACCAGAAGAAGGCCCCAGCTCTCGACTGGCCTCGATATGCCTCGTGCTCCCTCAGATAAGTTTAGGTTGCTGCCCCTGCGACCCAGCCACAGACAAAGAAAAGAAAATGGATGGATGGATAGAAAAAAATGGATTGTATAGTTTTAGATTGTATAGGTGAGATTTTTTTTTCAAACTTTTGAGGCGGTTGGAAATTACCTGGAAAATCAAGAGGCTGCAGAGGTACCAGAGACCGGCTCCATGTAGTTTGCTAGGATACCCAGCAGAGGGGGCTGTTTACTGGCCTCAGAAGTTGTGTGCTAATACTTCTCTGACTCTCATGTCAGTGCAGACAGATAATGCTACATAGTTTAGGTGCCATGGCCAACAAAAACAGAAAAATAAAATTACCGCATTTTTATGCTTTTAAGTTTACCAACACACTGTATGTGCACGTAATTCACATACACACCTGACACAGTAACAAAATTTTATCTTTAAAGAATATTTAAAGTACATAAAGTCATCCTAGCTCATTTCATATGGAAGGAGGAGGATATGGAAGAGAGGTCTGCAACATCTGAGGAGTAGCCATTGGACTGATTTTATTTTTAATCACATGAATGTGATTTTAAAGTGCAAACTACGCACAAGACAGAAAAACCTTGGCTGACAATGAACACCTGAAGTGCACGCATCGTCATTTTCAGCTATGCTGTTAGCTTGTGTTAAAAACATAAACACTCAAAGGGAGCGTGTCCTCATTAGATAGGGATTTAGGTAAGTGTGTGAGACTGTAGGCATGTTATACATGATCCAGTATATGAGAGTAATGCATAGTAATGAGAAATGAATGAATTTGTCGTGGGGTGTGGTTGGTGGCTCAACTGCAGAGGACGGGTGGAGCAGTGGGTTTAGGGCATGGTGTCAGGGGGAGGCTGATTGTCACAGATGGTGAACGTCATCTAATCATGCCTTCCACATTTTAGTAGCCACTGGGAAGAGGAGAGAGTGCGAAGAAGCTGATGGAGCAACGACTGGAACGGAGCACCAAGCAGGCACTCCACCTCTGGGTGCGAGGTCTTGGGAAAAGCAGGCATGTGTGAAAGAAGCACAAAGAACACAGGCTTAGTACTGAGTTGTGCCGGCCCTTTTAAATGGTGCCAAAACCCGGCCGGCATGTCGGAGCCTCGTCCCGCGCAGCCGTCTGAGTCACTGGCGCAAATGGTGATTTGAGTTGCGGTAATGTAACAGTCATCGTAAATGACTGAAGGCAGTGCAGGGCCAAGCCGAGCGACAGACAGAGGTATTGGAAAACTCCCTGTGATGTTTCACCGGATGGTGGAGGGAGATGACGCCTAGGAGAAGGAGATCTCTGCGCCCATGGTGGAGGTGTGCTGGTGGCCGGAGGAGGAGTGGGCCCTACCGCTTGGTGCCGCTCCTGTGGGGAGAGGCCCGACTACACCATGAGCCTCCCTGTCATGGAGAGGACCTTCAGGGATGTGGAACGAGTGGCTTCGGGCTGGAACGGTGGAGTGGGTCCACTTTCATCGGCTGGTTATCCTGGAAATTGCTGTAAAATTGGCCGAGGACCACCTGTCAGTGTGGCTGGAAGGCTCACAGCTGAGGCTGGCGATCGCATCAGTGTCTGATGGAGGTGGGACTAGTGTTCTGCGTTGCTGGCCCTCTGACACCCTCCCCCAGAGAGACGTATTGGGTTCTACACTCAACAAAAATATAAACGCAACACCTTTGTTACTGCTCCCATTCCCCATGGGATGGACGTAGAGACCTAAAATTCATTCCAGATACACAATATAACCATCCCTCCCAAACAGTGGTCACAAATCAGTCCAAATGTGTGGTAGTGGGCACATCTGCTATATTGAGATAATCCATCCCACCTCACAGGTGTGCCACATCAGGATGCTGATCTGACATCATGAGTAGTGCACAGGTGTACCTCAGACTGCCCACAACAAAAGGCCACCCTGGAATGTGCAGTTTTGTCTCACAGCAAAATGCCACAGATGCCACAAGCAATGAGGGAGCGTGCAACTGGCATGCTGACAGCAGGAATGTCAACCAGATCTGTCGCCCGTGCATTGAATGTTCATTTCTCAACCATAAGCCGTCTCCACAGGCGTTTCAGAGAATATGGCAGCACATCCAACCGGCCTCACAACCGCAGACCTCGTGTAACCACACCAGCCCAGGACCTCCACATCCAGCAGGTTCACCTCCAAGATCGTCTGAGACCAGCCACCCAGACAGCTGCTGGAACAATTGGTTTGCAAAACCAAACAATTTCTGCACAAACTGTCAGAAACCGTCTCAGGGACGCTCAACTGCATGCCCGTCGTCCTCATCGGGGTCTTGACCTGACTCCAGCTCGTCGCCGTAACAGACTTGTGTGGGCAAATGCTCACATTCGATGGCGTCTGGCACGTTGGAGAGGTGTGCGCTTCACGGATGAATCATGGTTCACATTGTTCAGGGCAGATGGCAGCTGAGAATGTCCCAGTTCTTGCATGGCCAGCATACTCACCGGACATGTCACCCATTGAGCATGTTCGGGATGTGCTTGACCGGCGTATACGACAGCGTGTACCAGTTCCCACGAATATCCAACAACCTCGCACAGCCATTGAAGTGGAGTGGACCAACATTCCACAGGCCACAATTGACAATCTGATAGACTCCATGCGACGATGTGTTGCACTGCATGAGGCAAATGGTGGTCACACCAGATACTGACCGGTTCTGGGTCCCCAGACCCCCAATAGTGCAAAAAACTGCACATTCCAGGGTGGGCTTTTGTTGTGGGCAGTCTGAGGTACACCTGTGCACTACTCATGATGTCAGATCAGCATCCTGATGTGGCACACCTGTGAGGTGGGATGGATTATCTCAATATAGCAGATGTGCCCACTACCACACATTTGGACTGATTTGTGACCACTGTTTGGGAGGGATGGTTATATTGTGTATCTGGAATGAATTTTAGGTCTCTACGTCCATCCCATGGGGAATGGGAGCAGTAACAAAGGTGTTGCGTTTATATTTTTGTTGAGTGTAATAAGGTGCCAAAGGGTATATACAGGGTTTGTGCTGAGCTCAGCAGCGAAGCAGTCGTCCGACACTGAGGGGGGCGTGAAGGCACCGCCGGTCCCGGTAACTCACTTCATGGAACATTTTCCACTAGAACAGACTTGTGACGACACCCTATGCTCAGCTCAGCCTAGTTAACTAGTTGGTAATTCCAAAAGCGCATTTGTGCCCGTTACCATTAATGGAAGTCCCATTTGAGCACATTAGCATGGACCTTGTCGAGCCAAGTGTAGCACAGGCGCTGTTTCAGGTCATCTCCCTACTTGGCATCCTGAAAGAGATATCGACTGACCAGTGCACAATATTCATGTCTCACAAAGTAAAAGAACTGTATGAATTACTGGACATTAAATCTGTTTGGACCAGCATCTACCAACCTCTGACATGTCCATGATTCATAAATTCACTCACGAAGATGAACGCAACTGGGATCGCTGGTTAGACCCTTTGTTGTTTGCAGTGCTGGAGGTGCCCCAGGCCTCCACAGGATTTTCTCCCTTTGAATTAGTGTTTGGCAGAAAGCTGTGGGGGATGCTGGACCTGATGAAAGGATGCATGAAGGATGCCATCACCTGGATCACACGGTGATATCTGTCTCTGCAGCCTTTTAAGTTCATGGTGGTCCATAGACCACGATGAACAGAGGGAAGCCACATGCGAACTTCACAGACCAAGGTCCTGCTGACCAGCAGATTTGAACTGGGGATCTTCTTGCTGCAAGGCCACATAATAATAATAATAATATAGAAAGATGCTTTTCAGAATCATATACATGACATTAATGAACTGGTTTGGGTCCTTAAGGGTCCGCTGGAATATACTAATAAACAGCAATGCCAAGTCCTGTTTCTCCTCGGCATACCTCATCAGGTACACGTACACCAGCTTCTTGAGTTCAATATTTTCACTCGCAACATTCTTTACCACAGCAGAAAACAACTTGGAGACCCTCCTTGGCAGTGAGACCGAGAATTCTCTTCAGTGTAAATGGTTCCTTGTTGCTCTCCAATATCTCTTAATTTCTTCATTCTTTTTAAAGTTGGCGCTGAACAGCTGAAGGCAGCTCCGGTGCTCGAGGAGGTCGGTGTCATGGTCTGGGTGTGTGGCTGTAAAATTCCACTGAAGGTCTGGCCCTCCCTGGTATCCACCCATGGGCAGGGCCTACTGCCTCCCTCACCTGAAGCTGATTGAGGCAATCAGGTTGGAGATTTAAGCTGCTTGCTGACGCTGCTTCCTCGCCAGTTCGTCAACTACCCTATGTTGGTAACCAGGCCTCATGCTTCATGTCCATGAATCTCAAGTGCTCTACTTAGCTTGCATCTTGTGTTCTAGTTACTCCTGGAAATTCCATCACACTGAACCTCTCGTCTTGGAAATCTGGTTAACCCGCCTGCTTTCAGAATCATCTCCTTGCCTCACCTGCCTGCCCTCCTGCCCTTACACCACCTCTGGACCTTCACCGCTCAGGACAGCTGCCACACACCACCAAACCCACCTGAACCGCACCACCTCTCCTTCGACACTTCCATCTCCCACCTGCACAGTAAGACGAAGATTTTCATAGCTTCCACCCTCTCCAGAACTCCTCATTGGCTACCGCTCTAACACTGCTCTCCTCTCTTCCAGTACGTACCTAATCACCAGCAGCTCCCGATGCTTTCTTGGACCTGTCCCCTTGCTTATCCCTCTCCCCTGGCCAAGACCCTCACGCCCCATGTGTCAAGCTTTAAATCAAGGACTATCGTAAACGTCATTTCTGTGCTAGTTAATAAACCTTTGCTAAACCCTTTCTTCAGCCTCCGCTTTGGGTTTTCTGCACGTGGGTTTGATTTTTGGTGCTCGGCCTCCGGCCGTTTTGTGACAGTCGGGGTGCTCTCGTGACCCGCTTCCACTGCAGCCTCCTCTCCTCCTTGGTCGTTGTATGAGTACAAAGTCAAATATTGCATCCAAAATATGAGGTTGAAGTAGAAAGTACCAAAATGCAGAAACAGAAATACACTAAAACTCTGCTTCAGTAAAGTTCTTAAATATAAATGTACTGAGTGAATGTACACAGTTACATACCACTTCTAGACTTATCCATGCTTTCATGCCATTAGTGGTTTCCTTTTTGACAGAACATATAGTTAGGACTATATGAATCCTTGGTGTAGACTGCTGGAGGCCTCTCATGATTCTTTTCCACACCTTTTTCACTTAATAGGTGTTTACACACCACCCTGCATTTAATCACGAGTTATTATTAATCTTTGGCTCTGTTCCACAGTAAGTCTTTGTCCTGTCTCCCTCACTTCACCCCGAAATGGTTGCAGCAAATGACTGCCCCTCCCTGAGCCTGGTTCTGCTTTTTCCTGTTAAAAGGGAACTTTTTTGTGCTTGCTCATAGACTGTGTTTTCTGTGTTATTGCAGGGTTTTTACCTTACAATATAACGTGATTTGAGGCAGCTGTTGTTGTGATTTGGTGCTGTATGAGTAAAACTGAATTAAATGAATTGAATTGTGGTGGTGGGATCCCATCTTTACAGTAGAGAGCCTTAAGAGCCCTGTGTTAACTCTGGATATTGTCAGCCATCAGGGCTCCTCGCAGTCTTTAACAGACTCTGACACAGCCTGCAAGAAACATATGGAGGAGACTGACCCAGCTGAGAGGATCTTCCAGCCATCAGCAGGTTTCTCTCTACAGGAAACTGACAGATGATGGAAAAAGCCCTTCAGCTGACATGGAATAGCGCAGTGTCCAGATCCCATCTCAGCACTCTTCACTCTCCCTTATGGCCCCAGATCATCACCTTCGCTGACTTTCTTCTTCTACTTCCTCAGCTGTTTGGCTCTGTTCCCTGTCATGAACAGCAGTGCAGAGGTGAATATAAGGTGAATAAGGAGATTAGCGGCTAGAGAAAAGAAACAAACAACTAATTATACTCAAGTGTTCAGTATAACACTTAATTGGACTGAAATGATTTTTTTGGTCAGCAGTCTATGCCCTATGATCATGGCACAGTGCATTAAGCCAGCTCCCACAATAAAGGCCTTTTTCAGGGCATGAGCAGAAGGATACAGCCTCATTTTTGTTGGTATTCCATAAAAGTCTCACTGTCATTCATTCCCACTGTAACCTCTCCCAGCACAGCACCCATAAGCTGCAATAGTCTGGGAAGGTGGTTTCACATGATCACATGAGCTGTTTAGTCTCCAGAACATTTGAAAAGCTCATCCTTGGACTGGGGGAGAAAGCATGTATGTATACGAGATGCAGAACTGCTGACAGACCTCTGGAACCAAGGCCAGATATAGGTCTCCTTTTGTTCCCTGAACACATATGTTTCAAAGCTATGAACAGTTTTAAAACCGCAAATATTTTATCTGATTAATTTATGATGCATTCAGGACCAGTGATAGCGATCAACAGAAAAAAGCTGTAAATGAGCTTGAGTAATGCTTAGACATTAGGTTAAAAGTGACTGTAGTGACTGTAGTGGCGTGGCAAACAAGTATTACAAAACTTAAACATAAAATCAGTAAAATAGACAAAAGGAAATGACATTTTCCCGATGATGGATGATCTAATCACAGAATACACAGAGTGCTTTTCATTCCCACTTCTGCTGGTTAGATCTCATTAGCTAAGGCACTCTGTGGCTGAAGCACCACACTGAGCTTAAATGTGTGCGTGTGTGCTCGGTGTATGTCTGTAACCTCGATGAGCTGCATATGGCCTGATATTTTTATATGGTAAGCCCTCAGTACACAGGCTTAATGAGCAACCTGCAGATGCCCCCCTCCCCCACCCCCACATATGTAGATTACAGATATGGCTACCAAAGAAAAGCACTCTGTGGACCACTCACTCTGTGCTAGGCTCCTGACAGCAACAGAGCTTGATGGAAACTGGCAGCCTTAGAAAGCTCGCCACTGGGGCTGACAGTGCCCACTACCTCAATGTTAAAAAGGTCACCCAGCAAAGTGGGAAGAGACTGGTAACTAGCTCTTGTGAGACAGACTCCACACTACAAGCAGAGCTGGACTGGTAATATGACAGGTTATGAGCTACTGTGCACCCACCCTAAAGTGTGTGGAAGAAGTGGTTGATAAAGTTGGGCAGGCAAATGTAAAAAGGTGGACTGGTTGGAATGGACTGGTTCTTATATAGCGCCTTTCTACTCTTCTGAGCACTCAAAGCGCTGAAAAGCACTTTGAGGTGGAGCTGAAAAGCTAAGAGAGAGATAATAAAAAGAAACTAGAAATAGGTTTAATAAGGAAATAGATGAATGGACATCATTAGGAAAGGATAAATAAAATGAATGGATACATGCACATCTTTGCTCTGAAAAACAAATGGCATTTGGAAGGTTACTGCATTTGGAAATTCACTGCATGTATATCTTATATCCTCTAGTTTGTATTTCTCACCTAACCACATTCTGTTCTTGTGCTTTTCACATATTCTTAGGATATTCAAAAGTCATGCTGTCTCCTGAAGGTCCACCCACTGGGAGCCTTGTCCTCCGTTTTGTCTCATTGGAAGCTTCAGTTATATACATATACTCCTAGGACCTGGCGTCCACATGTGGACATCGCATTTTGGGTTATTTAGACCAAAATACTCAATTTTGCTCTATAAGGGCCAGATATCTACTTACGAGGACATTATCCTGCTACTGTTCTATCGAAAGTTTAAACGAATATCCTCATATGTGGCTCTGATGTTTCTTAGAAACAAAAATTAGGTAAAATTTTTTTTAAAAAAACAAAAAAAAAGTGGTAATTCTTTGTTTTTAAATTCATCGAGTCCCAATATGCCCAAATATCAAAGAGAAATTAAAAATGCCGTGAAAGAGTTCGGGTCTTAGCGCGGATTGACGCGAGGTTAGCTCGTTAACGCGCCGTCCAGACTGTGTCTGCTTCTGCAGACTGTGACACAACCAACTAGCTAATATTGTAGTACTGTCTTATATGTACCTGAGATGACGGAAGATAAAGCCAGTGGGGATGCGTGTTAAATCTCCCTTCTTTCATAGTTTTATGTCTTATTAACTAATGAGACTGAAAATAGTCTTATTCTAAGACATGTCTCATTAACATCACTAAGTGATGTCCACTTAGTAAATTATGTTCCACATTAGAGGAAAAACAGGATACTGAAGGACTACCTGCTGACTGATAAGCATGTGTTGTCCTTGAGTTCAGCGGTGAGGCCTGAGTTATGAAAGAGTTGAAAAGGTGATGGCGAGAACACCTCAAGCCTTTGTAAACCTGTGATGATGTCACAGTGACATCTTTATCTTTTATAAACTATGGTCCTTCTTCTTTATTTATGTATTGTTGAGCAATGTTCTAGACAAATGCACAGCACGTAATATCCTATGTAATATTAATATTATGTATTCCTTGTTGTCTAACAGACGGCCCAGCAGCAGCAGAAACCATATTATGAAAAATAAAGCATACCAACTCAATGCCCACACAGTTTTATTCAGTGATGTCTGCAGTGTTTCCACGTTGTCTCCTCAAATGTAGCAAATGGAAACATACATTTGTTCTACCCTCAGTGGCATACTTCACTCCCCAAACCTGCCTCTGTGCTCACTCTCATCATCTAAAGCTCAGTTCTGTTCTGTTCACACAAAGATGTAGTTATGAATACACACACACACACACACACACACACACACACACACACACACACACACACACATCTCTACAGATTTTTGCTGTGGCAAAGCTGTTCATGAAAAGATTAGCAGGAGTTTTGAGCACCTGCAGGATTGAAAGCATGCTGATGACCGTGACAGGATACTGTCCATATGCCACAAGCTGCGCACACTATACTCACTCATACACACATCCACACGCACACATGTGTGCAGGCTTCAGTGAAAGGTGAAGGAGTGTATCAGATTATTGCGACAGGCAGTGAATGAAGATGTTGGGCTGTTCAGCCATGGTGAACTTTCACACACACACACACACACACACACACACACACACACACACACATACACACACACACACACACACACACACACACACACACACACACACACACACAGTCAGCAGATTGCAGTGATCTGACTGCTAAGTCTGGAACAGTTTACAGAACGTGGAGAATGTGGGACATGTAGTGTTAAATACTCCATGAGGGAGATTATTTCCCTTTGAGCCTATAGTTGGTTAGAAGCTCAGAGATGCAGATGGTGAGACTATCATGACCTGCTGTGCTCTCAGGGATCCAATGCCAGAGCAACAACACAGAAACCCAGAAATGTGATTATTGACTCAAACACAGTGCTTGCAGTCGACTCCAGTATCTCCAGCCAACAGACAGATGTCTCTTTAACATGTCTAAGACTGGATAATAGTATTGTGATAACCATACTCAGATTAATGCCAGATAAGGCTGAAAGTAACTGTGATTGTTTGAGTGGTCAGATCAGTTGATCATAGAGAAGTTGTGGCTGTTTTTTCACCCGATCAATGAAAGCACAGAGAATATTAGCATTTCATCATAATCTGGTTGATGTACTGCATGGTTGATTATCAAAAGGAGAAGCCCAATGCAAATGGTCTAATAAAAGGTTAGTTTTAACTAAACTTGTTCAAACTTACAAGAACACAAATGTCCAAAAGTCTATGCAAACAAAACAGGAACCAAAGAAAAACACAAGTGGAAATGGGACATGGGAAAGAATAAAGGCAGGGAGACGAGTAAAAAACATAAGAAACGATTTGCTTAGCACTTTTCTAGTCCTACTGAAAAGTGAGCACCAAGGCCACATTTAACCGTGCAAACATACAGTGTTTTGTTTTATACTTTCTAGGTATTTTTTCTACCTCACATCCATAGCCAATTTAGAATGGCCTAACTTGTCTTTGGACTATGGGAAATAGCCAGAGAATGCAGAGGTCATCCACAGAGCCACAGGGAGAACTTGCAAACTCCACATAGGTGCACTATTGTGCTGGTTACACAAGCCACTTATAAAATAAGACTGGAAGTAACAACAAAGAGAGGGACATAGGTAAAGACAGGGAAGATAACAGGACTTGGAAAAAAAAAGAATAAGAAACACCAGCAATTAGCCAAGGAGAAAACATGCCACAGAGAAGCCAACATGCATGAAACTGTGGAGCACGTTTTTACAACGCTGTGATTGCAGCCATTCCCCAACTCTCTGTGAATGGGACTCATGGCCATTGATCAGTGGTTGTTGATCAATGGTCATGAGAATTTGCATAATTATGATTAAGGAACTGACCTCCCTGCCCATTGTTCCTTCACTGAGCTGGTTTCAGTCATTATGCAGATGTCCTGTTTATAAGATTGAAACCTGCAGTCAGCTGAGACTGAAGACGTCACCTGATGATGACGAAACGTTTCTCCCACAAAACGCTACGTCCAGATGAACAGAATCAACTTTTGGAGATGTAGAGCACATTGCATAAACAAGTAGTGTTGTGAAGCCTGCTTTAAAAATGTAACAGGTCATAGTATACCACCCCATAAAAATATTTAAACTAACTTTTAATATTTGATTACTTTTGAATTTTGAATGTAAGACTTGAAAGTGAACAGTAAAGCAGATGTGTCCTCTAAATTCAGGACATATTTACCAATGTAAACAAGCTGTATTGTCTACACATCGTCATGCTAGGTCAGCTTTCTGAATTCACAGGGATACTGACTTTATATAGCACAGTACCTGAGAACTGATCCATGAAATTTGGTGGCAATTCTTGAAATTTTTATATTTTTCCATTTTCAAAATAGTGCAGGGAGTTAGTCCGCAAATGTGAAGGCTTTGGAAACAGCATTTAACCCCTTAATGGAATCTAACAGTGGCATCAACATGATTCATGAGAAGAACATACTGATTAAATGTTTGCATTCAGGGCTGGAGTCCAGTATGTTACATTCCTATCAGAAGAAATGAAACCAGCTGCATATCAATGGTGCATATTTGAAATGTTATGCTGTAAAATCTGCCAACAGCAGCCGGGCCAAGTCATCTGCTATGTAATCCTCTATACACACAGTACACATAGGATTATTTCGCAGAGTTAATTGGTATTTTGCAGAAAACAAACACTTATAGCATCACTGAGCACACACTGTAGACAGGAGAATAAGTTCTTGTTAAACCCAACTACTACATGCATAGTCTGCAGTGAATAACAATTAACACAGAACGGTGGGTGCCGCATTAGTGTGAATACGCTGAGGTGGAAGAGCAACTGTCCTCTGTTTAAAAGGCAGCTTTAAGTAAGGTGCCAGGTGTTTTATAATTAGAGAGTCAATAGAACCAATCTCTCAAAATGCAAAGATAACTGCCTTCATCCTTACTGATATATGTGAATTGACGAGCATTTAAATATAAAAAGACACTGCTCAAAGACAATGGTTTCACACTTTCTAATAAAGCTAATAATATTAGCTATAATAATAATGCCCATACATTTACTCATTTCTTCCACAGCTATAAAGTTATCAGTCATTTCAAATAAACCTACAAACAAAGCTCCCACATGGAAATAACAGCAAACCAAGCTTTAGTCTTTTAAACTGAAAAACAGCAGACATGTCCTCTCTGGGTCTCAAGTTATTTTTCCTTTATTCTACATCAGTTTTTACCGTTCTTAAATCTAGCAAAGGAGGAGGGCGAGGAGGCCTTGCTGGTGTTAACACACAGTTATGCTTCCTAACTAGCTGGTGTTATCGTGGCATTATCAAGCCCACAGCCCATTTTGTCTGTTTCACGAATGATTGTGCCACAATGTTTGACTTTTTTTTATTATCTTTGTCACATCATTAGAACGACACTGAACTGCCAAAGTGTACCCCGCCTCTTGCTCAGTGATAGTTGGGATAGGCGCTCTGCCCATTGATCACAATTCATCTAAAAACAGAGAACTTTGAGAACCTTTCTTGGTGCAGTATTCCAGGGCACTGGATTAATGCAGTGCTTCAACCAGCAGTAAAAGCTAAAGCCTGGTTCTATGTTAGAACATTTCTTAACATCAAAGAAACACTGTTAATGAATTAAATGTTGTCTTAAATAACTCTCAAGCACTTCATGGTAGATCAAACCCTAACGCCATTCCCTCCTCGAGCAAATGGAGTAAAAAAGCTGGCACTGGATCAAAATTGACAGGCAGTCTTCTCTAATGCTGCGAATCATAAATTACAGCCCTGCTACTGAACGTCAAGGTTAATTCCCTCACCCAGTGTGATGAAATGATTCCACATGACACCTTCAATTGATGCTTTTGGAGGCCTGCCCACCAGAGGAGATCCCTGTCACACAGGCTTTTAATAAAGGACATAAAGGAAAACGAAAGTGGCATGACAATAGTAACCATGAAAATGACTTCATTCTTGTATAATTCACTGCAGCACTGCCTTCTTTTGTTAATAATTATTCTTTTTGGTGGTGACTGAGAAATAGACATTGAACAAAGTAAAAATGATAAAACTCTTCTTTCTGTCTCTCAGAACATTCAAAATTCTTCATCGAGACAATGAAAATATGTATAGAGTTTGCACAGCCAAGCTATGATTTTTGCTGCAGATACATAATAAGTCTGGTACATAGCCATCTGTCAAGATTAAGTACCAATCAGCACCACTGGTTCAAATGCCCTTCTTAACACTCACCATCCTCACACTACCATCCCTCCTCTTACCTACCCTTTCTTCTCTCACCTCCCTCCTACTACCCAGTGTGTTTTGTTTCTGTGCCCAAATGTTTGGAACACATAAAAAACAACAATAGCAAGTCTACAAGAGTGGTGTGGTTTTTTAACTCCCAAATATGAATATGAACTTTAAATTCATACCATCACTGAATGTTTTGTGGCAAACAAGTAGCACAAAATCTCCTTTTCTCCTCTAGAATTGGGCATGGTGGACAAGGTCCATGGCATGGCTGGATCATTCTGTCATGGTAGTCAGACATAACTCAAATGCAGGACTCAAAGGTTTACAATCAGACGTGTGTTTATTTACAACGTGGTCACCAGGTGCTATATACAACAGTGGGAGGAAAGGGCTCCAGGGAATACAGAGGAAGGCACACAAGTCCAGACTTCACACTCTTCACTTGACAGTCATTTACAGAAATACACGCTCATCACAGTCCAAGGCCACAGGGAATAATCCAGGTAGGTCTGTGCCAGGAGAAGGAAGTACACGTTAGAACACGTGAACATGAGAAAGATAAATAGAGATGGTACGAGAGCCAAGGGTACACTGAGTAGATTAAGCACAATGATCCAGAGACAATTAAGCAATGGCTTTGAAGATGATGATGATTTGCAGGTGTCTGAATGTCAGCAGGTGAGTTGGCCAAGGGCAGGGAACCAGCAGGGAGGACCACAGGTAAACAAAAGAGGTGAGAGAAGGAGACAGAGGGGGAGAGAGAGAGACAACAACAAACTCTGGTAGGAAGTCAGGGAGGACTGGGGTACGATGACGTGGCAATTTTCTTTTATTGTTTTGTTTTTGTTTGTTTTTTTCAAATTGTGTATGAGTGTGTGTGTGTGTGTGTGTGTGTGTGTGTGTGTGTGTGTGTGTGTGTGTGTGTGTGTGTGTGAGAGAGAGAGAGAGAGAGAGAGAGAGATTGAGAAAGAGAGACATTGTTAACATTGTATGTATGCCTGGAATAGATTTTAGTAATTTTTGCTAATGTATGACTGTAAGCAACTAGCCTGGTACCAAGTATAACATTAACATTCTTGTTGTTTTGCTTATTTTATTGGCTGAGAATAAGCCAGTAGCTGTGGAATCTGGATGGTGGTGGGTTCTTTTCCCCACTCCCTTTGTTGTACAACAACCTGAGTGTAAAGTTGTTTTTAATTGCTTTATATTGTAAGGTAAAGACAAAGAAAACCCCAACAGTCATATGAACTCCCTATGAGTAAGCGCTTTGGCGACAGTGGGAAGGAAAAAGAAAAAAATGGGTTTTAACAAAAAGGGCTTCTCACTCTTACTAAACTTGTCACGGTCGGACGGTCCTCCCTGGACGACCTGCTTGTTGTGTGTGTGTGTGTGTGTGTGTGTGTGTGTGTGTGTGTGTGTGTGTGTGTGTGTCTCCTTTTTTCCTTCGCCCCTCCCTCCGGGTCCGTCTATGTTTAGGAGCCGTGCTTTCGGGAGAGTGAGAGTGTGGCGACCCCTGACCCGGAAGTGTCTCCGCTCAGCTGCTGACACACCTGCACCTAATCTTCCACCCAGCTGCCACTAATCATCCCCGTTTGGGCTGAGGTATTTAACGGTGTGTCCAGACGGCAGTCGACGCTGGATTGTACTCGAAGCTCGGTAGTAAAGTGTGCTCGTTATTGGTGACGTAGCTTTAGCCGGCTAGCCTTCTCATCTATTGTTGTCACCCGTCCATTAGGAGCAAGAAGTACGGAGCGGAGGGTTGGAGAGAAGGGCTCCCTAGGATTATCACTCGGGAGGAGAAGCACATTCGGATTACTACTGGGGAGACTCACCTGCACCACTACTGGGAACTTGGAGAAAACCACTGTTGGACTATTACACTTCTTTCATGTTTGAGACTGTTTTTGAGCACTGTAAATAAAAGCACTGTCTGCTTTGCATCCAGAGCTCCGCGACTGAGTCCATATTTCCCCATTACTCGTGACAAAACTGCTGCAGTGCTCAATATATACTGTGAATAAGAAATTACAAGAAACATTTACAACAACTATTTACAAATACTCTTAGCTCAAAACAACATATATTAATTACAAATGGCTCACGTGTTACGAAAAAGACCATCGCTCAGGATTCTCACAGAAATGATCAGAACTACAAACAACTAGCTGCTTTGTTGGTTGTAGAGGAGACAAGGAGAGAGGCAAGGTGGCTGTCAGCTGGAGATTAAGAAGCTGCTGTCCATTCAATCATCCAATCCGGACTTCAAGAGCTTTCTTGAGTCAGCCAATCACAGCCACACCCATACACCCAGCCTGGAGGGAGGAGATAAAAAATACACACACCCACACACACTCCAATGGGAGGAGCCACACATCAAAACAGGCAGCATGTGATCACAAACCACAACATTTCATGGAATCATAACATTTCCCCCCCCCACCCAAAAATTGAACATTTCGCCCTTAACGAAATGCTGGATTCATCACCTAGATAGAGCATCAGCCATGACACTTTCTAAGCCTTTCTTGTAACGGCAGAGGTCTTACACTGTGAAAATCTGGGGGTGAAGCTGGTTGTGTTTTCTAAGGAGCTGTCTTATAGTCATTTTCTGATGGTTTCCACTGCCTCAATTGTAGGTATGCAAATGAAGAGAGAAACCACATCAAAGAACGCTATGGTTTCACCTGGATAAAGTGTAGGTTTCTGGACATTTTTTGTGAAGTCGGTGGAGTTTTTGATGTGACTGGGGGTCTTCCCCACAAGGGGTGCTAGGATAGTGACAAGGTGTTTGGAAATGTTCTAGGTGGCTGAGTTTATACTGCTAACAATGGGTCTGAGTGGGATTCCTTCTTTGTGGATCTTTGGAAGTCTGTAAATACAGGGTATAGCATCCCCGTTTTAAGGCTTCATTGGTATTGTTGTCACTGAGCAGTGAAGTAATTTTTGTGTCATAGTCCATTGTGTTTAGAACAACAGTGTACCTTCCCTTGGTAATATGGTGATGTTTTGGTGTTTGCTCGGGGATGTGAGGGCCTTGTTTTCGTTTTTGTGTTTAAGCTCCTTAGATGACGATGACCTAGATGACTGTGAACATTCACAGACAACACCTTCAACACACCACGCTCCTCCTTGCCATAGCATTTGTGTTGTGCCTCAATCTTGAGTTGTTTAAGTTGTTTATGTTCAAGAAAGGA
This sequence comes from Astatotilapia calliptera, assembly GCF_964374335.1. Taxonomy (NCBI): domain Eukaryota; kingdom Metazoa; phylum Chordata; class Actinopteri; order Cichliformes; family Cichlidae; genus Astatotilapia; species Astatotilapia calliptera. The sequence continues at coordinate 34,312,523 of NC_137439.1, forward strand.
CTTTATAAAAGATGGACGATGTGGCCCCACTTCCTTCCATTGTACAAAAATAAAGCTTAAAGGTTTCATAGAAGTGTAATTTGTTCTATTTAGTTGTATTTTTACTCAGTTGTGTCACAGTCTGGCGAGAGCAGACTGTATGAATTGAGAAAAGGACCCAAAACGCAGACTCCAAGGAACAGGGAACAGAACTTGAAATGTTAACAAAAGGCGAGCCGTTTAATATGGCTGGTAGAAAAGGTACAAACAAAGGGCAAGGCAAACTGAAGCAAAATTAACACAAACCTAAACTGGGGAATCTAAACAAACAATAAGAAAAACCTAGACAAGAAACTTGGAAGCATGGCATGAACAACAGACGACCTGACAATCACACACTGAAAATAGAGGACTTAAATACACAGCACGTGATTAGGGGAAGTGGGAACACATGGAGGAACAGCTGACTGACATGAGCCTAATGACAGGACAAGGGAACTGAAACTAAATACAATGAACAAAGAACACACGACTCCTTCAAAATAAAACAGGAAACATGAGACAGACATGATAATACAAACTTGATAACATAAGACACGCAGCATGAAACACGAAGGTTGAGGGGAAACTTAAATACAGGGGAAGAAAACACAAGGAGTCTAATAACCAAATGAACTTAGATAACCTAATGAACAAAATAAACTCAAACTTAAAACGCTGGGTCAAAAGACCCAGGATCATGACAGAGCCCCCCTTCAAGGGCAGATTCCAGACGCCCAAAACCATGAACAAAGAAAAGAAGCAGCAAGAAAACAAACATGAAACAAAATCAACAACCCACCCAGGGCGGGCGGTGGGGGTCCAGGATGGAGGGCCAGAAACAAAACAAAGAAACCGAAGCACTCAGTCCAAACACAAGGGCTTAAGAGTCCGAGACCCTGTTTCAGGAGGGCGACCATGATCTCGGCAGAAAAGGAGTTCATGGCACAGTAGTTCAGGTGGCCGACCTGGAGGCCGATGGCACAGTAGTCCATAGTTCAAGGGTTCAGGGGGCCGGCCATGTGGAAGGTGGCAGTGGCGAAGCAAGCATGGCTGGCCACACTGGGGGGCTTGGCTCGTGGCCGGCGGCAACATGGACGAGACCTGTCGGGTGGCTTGGCTCGTGGCCGGCGGTGACGTGGACGAGACCTGTCGGGCGGCTTGGCGGGTGGTCGACGGCGTGGACGATAATCCTTGGATGGTTTGGTTGGTTTCCGTCGACAGGCTGTCCTGACAGGCTCCGGAAACAGCCGTGCTGGACCTGGACGTGGCTTGGCAGGTGGAAGGAGACAAGGCTGAGGCGTGGCAGGCACAGATAATGGCGCTGCAGGCGACGGCGTGGAAGCCGCAGGTGGCGGCGCTGCAGGCGATGGCGTGGAAGGATGCTGGGCGCGCTTGGCTGAACCTCCAGCTGGCACAACAGGACCAGGCGAGGCAGGGCCAGCAGGTGCGGAGACCTCTGGCTGAGGCGAGGCAGGGCCAGACGCAGCAGAGGCAGGACCAGGCAAGGCTGAAGACTGACGAGGCCGGACCAGGCGAGGCTGAAGACTCTGACGAGGCCGGACCAGGCGAGGCTGAAGACTCTGACGAGGCCGGACCAGGCGAGGCTGAAGACTCTGACGAGGCCGGACCAGGCGAGGCTGAAGACTCTGACGAAGCTGGACCAGGCGACGACGTGGACGGAGACGCGGAGGCCGCAGCTAGTGTGGATGAAAACACATCAGCTGCAAACGTGGATGAGGCTGCTGGTGGAGCAGCTGGTGACTGAACGGGCCCCTCGGACCCTCCAACGGAGACAGGAAGCTGAACGGGCTCCTCGGACCCTCCAGCTGACGTGGCGTGAAGCTGGTGCGGTTCTCCTGAACCCCCAGCTGACGTGGCATGAGGCTGGACGGGCTCCTCGGGCCCTCCAGCTGACGTGGCATGAGGCTGGTGCGGTTCTCCTGAACCCCCAGCTGACGTGGCATGAGACTGGACGGGCTCCTCGGGCCCTCCAGCTGACGTGGCATGAGACTGGACGGGCAAAGCAGAAGCTGAAGCAGAAGCTGGACCAGGCGACAGCGAGGCAGCCGCAGGTGGTGGCTGGACGGGCTCCTCGGGCCCCCCAGCAGACACAGGAAAAGGCTGCACAAACTCCAACTCAGCCCCTGGCCCCAACCTGGCCTGGATCTCGGTCCCACAGTAGCTTAGCTGAGCCTCATGGCTAGCACTTCCAGTGCAAACAGTCTTATAATTTGGCTTCTTGGAAGCAAAGTTCATAGCATGATCAATACACTGGGATGCTAGATAATTTTGCAGAAGGATAAGATATTCCATGGAAGACTTGGCTGGTGATTTTTCAGTCTTAGTCATTTCATAAACATGCCCATGAACCTTTAAGGCAGTGTTTGTTCCAATATTGTCCTTAGAAAAAACGCGTGGATTCAGAATACAATCACCCACCTCATGTTGCTGTGAGCCGTGGTGACGACCTGGACGCCGCCTCCTCCTGGAAGCCGTGGTCGTGGAGGCCGGCGCCGCTACGGCTGAGATGAATGTAGCGCTGGAAGCAGCCACCGGTTGAGGTGAGGAAAACGCAGCACTTGTCTGCTGCAGTGGCGACATGGACATGGAGACAGGTGGGAGACTCAACACGCCAACTTTAGCTCCTATAGCTGGCATAGGGAGGGCTGCGTCACAGAGGGGCTGGAGTAATTCAGTCTGCATGCTGGGGGGCTGCTTTGGCAACACGGTGCGGATGAAGCCGTGCAAATCCTCCGACAATCCCTCCATGTAAGCCGGGTATGCAGACAGAATCCGGTGCAGCTGAACTCTAACTGACTCCTTCTCACTCTCCTGTCTGCACGCAGAATAGATTTTCCACTGTCCATGGAGAATGGTCACACGAGTGCTGAACTCCCAAAAATCCTCAAAGATGTCTGCTGGGTCCATTCTGGTCAGGTCGTTCTGTCACAGTCTGGCGAGAGCAGACTGTATGAATTGAGAAAAGGACCCAAAACGCAGACTCCAAGGAACAGGGAACAGAACTTGAAATGTTAACAAAAGGCGAGCCGTTTAATATGGCTGGTAGAAAAGGTACAAACAAAGGGCAAGGCAAACTGAAGCAAAATTAACACAAACCTAAACTGGGGAATCTAAACAAACAATAAGAAAAACCTAGACAAGAAACTTGGAAGCATGGCATGAACAACAGACGACCTGACAATCACACACTGAAAATAGAGGACTTAAATACACAGCACGTGATTAGGGGAAGTGGGAACACATGGAGGAACAGCTGACTGACATGAGCCTAATGACAGGACAAGGGAAGTGAAACTAAATACAATGAACAAAGAACACACGACTCCTTCAAAATAAAACAGGAAACATGAGACAGACATGATAATACAAACTTGATAACATAAGACACGCAGCATGAAACACGAAGGTTGAGGGGAAACTTAAATACAGGGGAAGAAAACACAAGGAGTCTAATAACCAAATGAACTTAGATAACCTAATGAACAAAATAAACTCAAACTTAAAACGCTGGGTCAAAAGACCCAGGATCATGACAAGTTGTATATAGTATTTGTATTTGTATTCTATTTTTATCTTATTGTATATTTATTTTATTTTATTCTACTGTATATAGTATTTTATTCTATTCTGTACAGTTGTGTACTGTATTTATTCTTATTGTATTCTAATTTTTGCCTCATAACTTTTGCACTGTCCACTTCCTGCTGTGACAAAACAAATTTCCCACGTGTGGGACTAATAAAGGTTATCTTATCTTATCTTAATAAGGCGCGTGCACACGCAGCGGCTTCTCTCTCTCCCAAACAAACTACTTTTTCGTGTTTTTCGTCCTGCAAGTTGCAGTGTTTTTGTAAGTCTTTGTCGCGTCTATCTGTGTGCAAGCGAGGATATGCCCGAACACTTCTTCTCGACATCGGCAGAAACAAACTTTTTAAGTTAAACTCTGTGGACATCGAGAAGCTGAAAGATCTGGGTCTGCTCCGAAGGCCTACTCAATCACCGACCCCCACTCCTGCACTTCGCCCACAATGGATGCGCCTCAAGCGGTGTGAGAGGAAGCAGAAGAGGGATAAGCGTGGTGGCATCTGAGCTAGGCTAGCGGCTAGCCCACACAAACCCGCCATCCCCTCTATCGTTCTGGCCAACGTACGCTCGCTAGAAAATAAACTGGACGACATCTGACTGCTACGTTCATCTCAAAGGAACGTAAAGGACTGCTGTGCTTTTGTGTTCACGGAAACATGGCTTAGCGACAGTGTCCCGGACCGCGCCATTCAGCTCGACCAGCTAACATGCTACCGTGCTGACAGAGTCATCGTCGCGGGAGGTAAGACCCGCGGGGGAGGACTTGTGTTTACATCAATGATGCCTGGTGTTGCGATGCTGCTGCGGTCTGCAAACACTGCTCACCAGTGCTGGAGTGTATGGTTATTAAGTGCCGGCCATTCTATCTACCGAGGGAATATACAGCCATACTACTGTGCGCTGTGTACATCCCTCCCTCCTCCAATGTCAACAACAGGAGTGAGGCACTGAATGAACTGTACCAGCACATCAGTGAGCAGCAGACAGCCCATCCTGATGCTTTTCTCATCCTGGCTGGGGATTTCAATCATGCAGACTTAAAGTGCGTGTTTCCAAAAATACAACAACACATAGACTTTCCAACAAGGGGAAATAACACACTGGACTTTGTTTACACCACCCAGAGAGGAGCCTACAAAGCTTTTCCCCTCCCCCACCTCGGCGCCTCAGACCATATCACTGTCATGCTAATGCCTGCTTACAGACCGCTCGTTAAAACCACCAAACCGGTTCGTAAGCGGATACAAGTGTGGCCAGAAGGGTCTTCAGAGGCTTTACAGGACTGCTTTAATACTACAGACTGGAACATGTTTAAGCAGGCTGCCACCTATAACAACACCACTGACCTCCAGGAGTACGCAGAGACTGTTACTGCCTACATCAACAAGTGTATTGAGGATGTAACAGTCACGAAAACCATAACTGTCCGGGCAAATCAAAAACCATGGATGACAGGAGAGGTCTACAGGCTGCTGAAAGCTCGGAATGTTGCCTTCAGAGATGGAGACGAGGCGAGCCTGAGGACAGCTAGGGCCAACCTTTCCCGTGGCATCAGAGAGGCTAAGAGACAGTACTCCAGGAAAATATCTCATCACTTCAAAGACAGCAGAGACTCACGGAGCCTGTGGCGAGGCATTCAGACCATCACAGATTACAAGCCCCCACCACAGACCTGTGACAGCACTATCCCCCTGCTGAACGAGCTGAATACTTTCTTTGCTCGCTTTGAAGTCCAAAACAGCACCACTGCACAGAAGACCCCACCCCCTCCTGGTGACCAGGTGATGACTCTGTCCCCGGACAGCGTGAGGAGATCCCTCAGCAGGATCAATGCACGTAAAGCTCCGGGTCCTGACAACATTCCTGGTCGTGCTCTGAGAGACTGTGCAGTGGAACTCACTGATGTCTTCACAGACATCTTCAACATATCACTCATCCAGGCTGTCGTCCCCACATGTTTTAAAGCCACCACAATCATTCCGGTTCCAAAAAAGTCATCTCCCTCCTGCTTTAATGACTACCGTCCTGTTGCACTTACTCCCATCCTGATGAAGTGCTTCGAACGACTAGTCATGCAACACATCAAGTCTGTCCTGCCCCCCTCCCTGGATCCCTTCCAGTTTGCGTATCGGCCCAACCGCTCAACCGATGATGCCATCTCCACTGCACTCCACTCAGCACTCACACACCTGGACAAAAAAAGACTCATATGTTCGAATGCTGTTCATAGATTTCAGTTCAGCATTCAACACTATAATCCCCCAACAGCTCACTCAAAAACTGGTCCAGCTGGGGCTCAACACCTCACTGTGCAACTGGCTGTTGGATTTCCTCACCGGAAGACCTCAAGCAGTACGGGTCGGCAGTAATACATCCAGCACCATCATTTTAAACACGGGGGCCCCGCAGGGATGTGTGCTGAGCCCCCTCCTCTTCACTCTGCTGACCCATGACTGCACTCCATCATATAGCTCCAACCTCTTCATCAAGTTTGCGGACAACACAACGGTGGTGGGTCTCATTAGCAACAGGGATGAGACCGACTACAGAAGTGAGGTGAGACGCCTGGCCACGTGGTGTGTTGACAACAATCTCTCTCTGAATGTGGAGAAGACGAAGGAGATTGTTGTGGACTTCAGGAGAATGCACACCCAACATGCTCCTCTGACCATTGACGGAGCGTCTGTGGAGAGAGTGAGCAGCACCAAGTTCTTGGGTGTGCACATCACAGAGGATCTCTCCTGGACGTACAACACCACAGCACTGGCCAAGAAATCACAGCAGCGTCTCTTCTTTCTCCGCAAACTAAGAAGAGCAGGAGCACCAGCCCCCATCATGTACACTTTCTACAGAGGCACCATCGAGAGCATCCTGTCGAGCTGCATCACTGTGTGGTTTGGAGCCTGCAATGCGTCCTGTCATGGAACCCTCCAACGCATGGTGAGAGCTGCAGAGAGGATCATTGGTGTCTCTCTCCCCTCCCTCCAGGACATTTACAGCACCCGTCTCACTAAAAAATCCCTTTGCATAGCGGCTGATCCCACGCACCCAATGCAAAGCTTCTTCAAGCTGCTGCCGTCGGGGAGGAGACTGCGGAGTCTCCAGGCCAGGACCAGCAGACTGAAGGACAGCTTCATCCATCAGGCTGTCAGGAAGCTTAATTCCCTCCCGATTCTGCCCCCTCTCCCCTCCTCTCCTCCATGGTGTCACTGAACTCTGTCACACACACACACACACACACACACACACACACACACACACACACACACACACACACACACACACACACACACACACTCTCTGACTCACTCACTGGCCTGCACCAGTTACCAGTCACTTTGTGGAGCATTGGACTGCCATTACCTCATACGACTTTGTTGTTATACTATCTCTTACCGTACATTACTAAATCTCCATTTGCACTATTTGCCTATTTGCACTACTCTGCCTGGTTTACACTCAATGTCATTTACCCTTACCTGAATATTGTATATTGTATATTGTATATTGCATAGCTTTCTTGTTAATTTGTATTGTATTTATTTATTTAAATTTTTACTTTTTAATTATTTTATTTGCATTTTTTAATCACTCTCTTTATTTAAATGTTCATTTGCTATTTCATCTAGGGTTTGAGAGTAACGAAATTTCTATTCTCTGTATGTCCTGTACATGTGGCAGAATTGACAAATAAAGTTGACTTTGACTTTGACTTTGATAACATGATCCAACATCCAGATTATTATCAACAGCTACATTAATCCTGGGGGAAAACAAGTGAGGGAAACAATCAGGACCAAGCTGGCTTTCATCACTACTGCCTGTGCCAGATGTTCTGCTGACTCACGGATAGAGAGACCCACTGAGGCCTGTCCCAGAAGATGGAGAAACCCAGCACTTTATGAACACCTTGATTTTGACCTTTGCTTTGTGTAATGGATTTTTACATAATGATGTAACTCAGCCCTGTTGAAAGTCCATTCATTCATCTTCTTCCACCTATCTGAGGCAGTAACCTAAGCAGAGGAGCATGGACCTGCCTGTAGCTCAGGAGGTAGAGCTGGTGACCTGCTCTACCTGGTGGTTTGATCCCTGGCTGCCCCATTCTGCATGCCAAGTATCTTTGGGCATGCTCTACGGCATGCTCAAACACATTCATCAGAGTATGAATGTGTTTGAATGCTTAGATAGAAAGCACTTAAAGCATAGAAGAAAGTTCTTGTCACGGATTGCCGGGGCAAGCCGTGTGGAATTGTAGAAAGGGACCAAAAGGCGGCAGCTCTGGTGCAGGTGAGTGTTTATTCACAGAGGTGGGTAAGTACAAACAACGGTGGCGACAAAACATGAAACTGGAAACCTAAACTGGGTAAACTAATAAGACAAACCAGAAACGAGGATGCAGGGAGGTCCGGAGAAATACATACGGGAAGACGCAGGGAGACCGAGGGGAAACAACACAGATGAACCAGCAATTACTATGACAGAAGACACAACTTAAATACACTCAGAGAACACAGGGAGATTACATACAGGTGGGAACACAGCTGGGAGTGATCACGTGACGAGAGTAGGGAGACAAACTGAAACACTCACATAAGACGCAGACCTTCACAATAAAACAGGAAACACATACACGCAATGACATAACACACCAACTTAACACAGACTGGGGGACACAGAACATAGGAACATGAACCATGAAACAGAAGAGTATAAACACCCAAGGTAACCAAAACCACAGAATACTAATAAACTAAACAAACACGGAGTCGCAGACTCCGGATCATGACAGGACCCCCCCCTCAAAGGCTGGCTCCAAACAAAACACGAGACCCAACCCAAGAAAACCAATGAAACGAAACACACCACAGCCCAAGAAAAACGGAGTCCAAAACAGAAAAGTTCAGGGGGCCGACAGCACAGGAGTCCAAACAGTTCAGGGGGCCGACCGTGCGGACGGCAACGGCGGCGATGTGGACACAGTTCGGGGGGCTGGCCGTGCAGACGGCAACGGCGGCGACGTGGACACAGTTCGGGGGGCCGACCGTGCGGACGGCAACGGCGGCCACTCAGGCGATGGCGGTCCGGGGGCCGGCCGTGCGGAAGGCAACGGCGGCCACTCAGGCGAAGAGGGTCCGGGGGCCGGCCGTGCGGAAGGCAACGGCGGCGACGAGGGAGACGACGGAGCAGTTCAGGGGGCCAACCGCGCGGAAGGCAACGGCGGCGACGAGGGAGACGACGGAGCAGTTCAGGGGGCCGACCGCGCGGAAGGCAACGGCGGCGACTCAGGCGATGACGATCCGGACCAGGCGAAGCACAGGCAGAGGCCGGACCAGGCGAAGCACAGGCAGAGGCCGGACCAGGCGAAGCACAGGCCGGGGCCGGACCAGGCGAGGACGAAGACTCGGATGAAGCCGGACCAGACGAGGACAAAGACTCGGATGAAGCCGGACCAGACGAGGACGAAGGCTTGGATGAAGCCGGACCAGACGAGGACGAAGGCTCTGAGGCTGGACCAGACGAGGCTGATGATGATGATGCTGCAGCAGGCGAGGATGATGATGATGTTGCAGCAGGTGGCTGAACGGGCCCCTCGGACCCTCCAGCCGACGAGGAAGGCTGCTGGACGGGCTCCTCGGGCCCTCCAGCGGACGAGGCATGAGGCTGGACGGGCTCCTCGGGCCCTCCAGCGGACGAGGCATGAGGCTGGACGGGCTCCTCGGGCCCTCCAGCGGAGGCAGGAGGCTGAACGGGCCCCTCGGACCCTCCAGCGGAGGCAGGGGGCTGAACGGGCCCCTCGGACCCTCCAGCGGAGGCAGGAGACGAAGGCCGGAGCGGTCCCTCGGACCCTCCAGCGGAGACTAGAGACGAAGGCCGGAGCGGTCCCTCGGACCCTCCAGCGGAGACAGGAGATGAAGGCCGGAGCGGTCCCTCGGACCCTCCAGCGGAGACTAGAGACGAAGACCGGAGCGGTCCTACGGACCCTCCAGCAGAAGTCATCACTAAGCCAGCAGTCATGGAGGCCACTAGCTGACACAACGGCGACTGGCAATGCACTGAGCACTGGCTCTGCCCAGGCAACACTGACATGGTGCAGTTCTCAGGTGGCTGCTTAAACTTCAGGGGTCCAGAATTAGCTGGGGACTGAGACCTAGCCTCTGGGGGAGCCCCGGAGCGGCAAACTGTGCCAATGGCGGCTAAACTATGAAAAGCACCTTGAGTTGAAATTAGACTTTCTCCCTGCATGGAGTGAATGAGTGAAACTGGTAATACTGGAGCCAGAGCTACGGGTAGCGGGGGCACTGGAGCTACTGGGGCCTGCGCTACAGGCGGCAGTGGAGCTACCGGAGACTGAACTGAGGGGGACACCGGAGACTGAACTGAGGGGGGCACCGGAGACTGAACTGAAGGGGGCACCGGAGACTGAACTGAAGGGGGCACCGGAGACTGAACTGAAGGAGGCACAGGAGACTGAACTGAAGGAGGCACAGGAGACTGAGCTGAGAGGAGCACTGGCTGCGGGGATGCTAACTGAGCTGAGAATGGCTGCGGGGGAGCTAACTGAGCTGCCAGTAGCTGCACAGGCGATAAGCAGCTCGCGTTGACATCCGCCACACAAAACGCAGCCCCTGAATGAACAGTCATGCAGTCCGAAAATGAAAAAGAGTCCTCACTCACCACAGCCGGCGATTTAGAAGCCCGAACGTCCGGCTGTGGGGTGGCGCGCTTGCGGCGCGATCTGCGTTTCCTCCCCGCAGACGGCTCCGACGGGCCGGGCAAGATCACATCCGGCGAGTCGGGCAGCGAGGCAGGAGTGGCTGAGAGAAGGTGGGGTGTGTGCCGGAGAAAAGCCTGCACGGTCGGAGGAAGCGAAGTTAGAAGCCATGGCAGGCCGGAAAAGAGCCGTTGTAGCCGACTTTCCACGGCGCGGCGAAGCTCCTCTGGAGGGTCCTCAAGCCACAGCCCGAGGAGAATCTCCACGTTATATGTAACGTCGTCCCGGAGCTCCTCGGACGGATTTACTGCCGCTGGGTCCATGGTGGCTGGTTCGTACTGTCACGGATTGCCGGGGCAAGCCGTGTGGAATTGTAGAAAGGGACCAAAAGGCGGCAGCTCTGGTGCAGGTGAGTGTTTATTCACAGAGGTGGGTAAGTACAAACAACGGTGGCGACAAAACATGAAACTGGAAACCTAAACTGGGTAAACTAATAAGACAAACCAGAAACGAGGATGCAGGGAGGTCCGGAGAAATACATACGGGAAGACGCAGGGAGACCGAGGGGAAACAACACAGACGAACCAGCAATTACTATGACAGAAGACACAACTTAAATACACTCAGAGAACACAGGGAGATTACATACAGGTGGGAACACAGCTGGGAGTGATCACGTGACGAGAGTAGGGAGACAAACTGAAACACAATGTTGAAACAAACTGAAACACACCTTTCAAGGTTGTGGAGTAGCGGCTCTACTCTGAGCCCCTCCTGAATAGCTGAACACCTCACCTTAAGGGAGAAGCCAGCCACCCTTCGGAGAAGGCTTATTTCCACTGCTTGTACTTATACTCTCATTCTTTCGGTCACTCCCCAAAGCTCATGACCATAGGTGAGGGTGAGTACATAGATCTACTGGTAAATCGAGAACTTCGCTCTTATGCTCAGCTCTCTCTGCACCACGGTGAAGATGAAGCCAACAGAACCACATCATCTACAAAAAGCAGAGACAGGATTCTGGAACTGGAAGCCTTCCACCACTTGGTTATAGCTAGAAATTCTGTTCATAAAAATTATGAACAGAATCGGTGACAAAGGGCAGCCCTGGTGGAGTCCACTGCACACCGGGAACAGGTCTGACTTATTGCTGTCTATGTGAAAAAGACTCTTGCAATGGTTGCATAAGGATTGAATGGCCAGTAGCAATGGGCCAGAAACCACATACTCCCTCCCAAGTATGTGGAATGCCTTCTCCAAATCCACAAAACACATGTAGACTGGTTGGTCAAATTCCCATGACCCCTAAGTATCCTTGAGAGGGTAAAGAGCTTGTCCAGTGTTCCACGACCGGGACGAAAACCACATTGTTCTTCCTATATCAGGCATGGCAGGCACCAACCTGGTGGCTGCAACTCAGCAGCTTCAGCAATGCAGATGCTGAACATGGTCCATTTGAACTCAATGTCCCCATTCTCCTTCAGGATACTGCTGAAACTCTGCCAGAGGAGAAGTTGAAAATTTTGTGGACCGGGGTCTCTGCCAAATGTTCCCAGCACACCCCAATTATACATTTAGGCACCCCAGGTCTGTCCAGCATCCTCCCTAGCCACCTGATCCAACTCACCACCAGGTGGTGATCATTTGACAGCTTAGCACCTCTCTTCACTTCCAGAGTGTCCAGAACATATGGCCACTCCAAGACTCCAAGAAAGCTGGGTGCTGTGGTTCAGCACATTGGCACAGATAACAGTCTGGACCCAACAGTGTTATTTGAGTGATGTTAGATAAAAGATTAGCACTGTTGACTCAGACCTCATAGTTGGGAAAACAGTGATAATGGATGGGTGCTGAAAGGTGGAAGACGTGGTGCAGGCCGGGTGCTGGTGGTTGGACGAGCAGTGATGTTGGCTGATGGAGGAGAAGCAGTGTTGACTGAAGCTGGCTGGGAGCTGAAACATTTAAATGAGTCCAAATGATTCCATTGCTACAGCTAATGGACTTTTTTCTCTTTCTAAAAAATTGCTTGTTACTGTCACATTAGAGGGCACCGTGAAATTCTGTCAATAATTACACATTTAACCTAGCAATCTGTCCATTTTGCAATTGTCAGTTTGAGGAAAACAAACAAAACTTTGAGGGAGAATTATTCTGTAATTTTCACTAATCAGCATATTTTTTGTGTTTTATATATATTAAAACATCACACAAAAGCTGAAGGTAATAACTTTGATTTGAATCAGTTTTTCGCGAGCAAGCTAAAGCCATATGGTAGAAAGGTTGAAATATTTATAAAGAGGCCAGTTGGGTGTTATTATCTCACTAGTCCTGGGGTTGAGCCCCAGAGTATGAGAAGTATTTTTGCTGCTAGGCATATTAAGGTATTAATATTTTTTTGTTTATTTGTTGGCTGAACAGTTTGTGTTGAGCCATACATCAACAGTCAACCCAAGGAAGTATGGCGTCTATGGTCTGTTGTCTGCCAAAATTGATCTCACAGACTTTGTACCCCTGGCAATCCAGGGGTATACATTTATTTATTACTGATTAATTAATTAATTAATTGTTTTTTTTATTTTAGATTTTTGTATGTATTATTTTCATGTCATCCTCCCACCGTCTCCTCCCACCGTCCAAAGACATGCAGCTTGTGGGGATAGGTTAATTGGATAATCCAAATTGCCACTAGGTGTGAATGTGCGAGTGAATGTGAATGGTTGTCTGTCCCTATGTGTTAGCCCTGCGACAGACTGGCGACCTGTCCAGGGCGTACCCCGCCTTTCGCCCTATGACAGCTGGGATAGGCTCCAGCGCCCCCCGCGACCCTGAAAAGGATAAGCGGAAGCGAATGGATGGATGGATCATCCCCATGTGAATGAAATGTTGAATTCTCCTTTTGTGTTTGTTTCACATGCCATATTCAATGTACATTGCCTGAACGTAACTTAACTGGGGATTTAAGCTTCAGCAGAAAATCTACATTGTAACCTGTGGTGTAACTTTGAACCTCTATGATCCCTACGCTGTCATCTATTCACCTCCCTGAAAATGTGAGTCGGGTTAACGCAGCACACAACTCCTGTAATTGGTCTGTTAAGCAACATTGATTCCTGTTTTGCATTTGAGGCTTTTTTGCCGCAAAAAGCTGATGGTGTATTGTCATCCATTGTACATCTACTAAAAATCTCCTGGTGACCTTGACCCACAAGGTCAGAGGTCACGTTTTCTGAAAATCATGTGGATTCAATAACTCTGAGTGACTCTGAGCAAGCACAGAGTGACCTTACTTCCTACAGGGAGTGCAGAATTATTAGGCAAGTTGTATTTTTGAGGAATAATTTTATTATTGAACAACAACCATGTTCTCAATGAACCCAAAAAACTCATTAATATCAAAGCTGAATGTTTTTGGAAGTAGTTTTTAGTTTGTTTTTAGTTTTAGCTATTTTAGGGGGATATCTGTGTGTGCAGGTGACTATTACTGTGCATAATTATTAGGCAACTTAACAAAAAACAAATATATACCCATTTCAATTATTTATTTTTACCAGTGAAACCAATATAACATCTCCACATTCACAAATATACATTTCTGACATTCAAAAACAAAACAAAAACAAATCAGCGACCAATATAGCCACCTTTCTTTGCAAGGACACTCAAAAGCCTGCCATCCATGGATTCTGTCAGTGTTTTGATCTGTTCACCATCAACATTGCGTGCAGCAGCAACCACAGCCTCCCAGACACTGTTCAGAGAGGTGTACTGTTTTCCCTCCTTGTAAATCTCACATTTGATGATGGACCACAGGTTCTCAATGGGATTCAGATCAGGTGAACAAGGTGGCCATGTCATTAGTTTTTCTTCTTTTATACCCTTTCTTGCCAGCCACGCTGTGGAGTACTTGGACGTGTGTGATGGAGCATTGTCCTGCATGAAAATCATGTTTTTCTTGAAGGATGCAGACTTCTTCCTGTACCACTGCTTGAAGAAGGTGTCTTCCAGAAACTGGCAGTAGGACTCGGAGTTGGGCTTGACTCCATCCTACTGCCCGAAAAGGCCCCACAAGCTCATCTTTGATGATACCAGCCCAAACCAGTACTCCACCTCCACCTTGCTGGCGTCTGAGTCGGACTGGAGCTCTCTGCCCTTTACCAATCCAGCCACGGGCCCATCCATCTGGCCCATCAAGACTCACTCTCATTTCATCAGTCCATAAAACCTTAGAAAAACCAGTCTTGAGATATTTCTTGGCCCAGTCTTGACGTTTCAGCTTGTGTGTCTTGTTCAGTGGTGGTCGTCTTTCAGCTTTTCTTACCTTGGCCATGTCTCTGAGTATTGCACACCTTGTGCTTTTGGGCACTCCAGTGATGTTGCAGCTCTGAAATATGGCCAAACTGGTGGCAAGTGGCATCTTGGCAGCTGCACGCTTGACTTTTCTCAGTTCATGGGCAGTTATTTTGCGCCTTGGTTTTTCCACACGCTTCTTGCGACCCTGTTGACTATTTTGAATGAAACACTTGATTGTTCAATGATCACGCTTCAGAAGCTTTGCAATTTTGAGACTGCTGCATCCCTCTGCAAGATATCTCACTATTTTTGACTTTTCTGAGCCTGTCAAGTCCTTCTTTTGACCCATTTTGCCAAGGGAAAGGACGTTGCCTAATAATTATGCACACCTGATATAGGGTGTTGACGTCATTAGACCACACCCCTTCTCATTACAGAGATGCACATCACCTAATATGCGTAATTGGTAGTAGGCTTTCGAGCCTATACAGCTTGGAGTAAGACAACATGCATTAAGAGGATGATGTGGACAAAATACTCATTTGCCTAATAATTCTGCACTCCCTGTAATCTGGGGCTACCATCAATCTAGTGATCTAAACAAGTACACAATCCTGTTATTCAGTAGTGATCTCTCCAGAATTAAACAATCATGGCTTTCAATGTCTTTTTATTAATTCCAAAGTAGTGTAATCTGGGGAAGTAATGACGTAGAATTCAGTTTCTGGGTCAAAACTCTCCTGATTCAATATGCCGCAATGCTGTGTTCCTCATTGCCTTAACAGGGATCTGAATTTTTTTTAAAAACACACTAATTAGTCATTTTACTGTTTTGACGAAATGGCTCCATCTGATAAGGTTACATGCAATTAGCATAATTTTTTACTTCCTCTCCGTGAATCGCTACCTTATCGTGGTGGAGGGGTTTGTGTATCCCAGGGATCCCAGGGGCTATGTTGTCTGGGGGCTTTTGCCCCCTGGTAGGGTCTCCCATGGCAAATTTGTCCTGGGTGGGGGACCAGACAAAGAGCGATTCAGAAGACCCTTATGAAGAGAACATCGAGGGAACAGTTTACCCTGCCCGGGATAGGGTTACCGGGGCCCCGCCCTGGAGCCAGGCCCGGGGAGGGTGCCCGAGGGCGAGCGTCTGGTGGCCGGGCCTTAGTCCATGGGGCCCGGCCGGGCACAGCCTGAAGAGGAGACATGGGCCCATCCTCCCGCAGGCCCACCACCCGCAGGAGGCACCATAGGGGTCGGGTGCATTATGTGCCGGGTGGCGGCCAGGAGCCGAGGCCCTGGCGGACTGATCCCCAGCTGCCAAGACTGGCAATAGGGACATGGAATGTCACCTCTCTGGTGGGGAAGGAGCCTGAGTTAGTGCGTGAGGTTGAGAGGTACCGGCTAGATATAGTCGGGCTTGCCTCTACGCATGGCTTGGGCTCTGGAACCAGTCTCCTGGAGAGGGGCTGGACTCTGTCTCAGTCTGGAGTTGCCCTTGGTGGGCGGCGGGCTGGGGTGGGTATTCTAATATCCCCTCGGCTTGCTGCCGGTACGTTGGGGTTTTTCCCAGTGGATGAGAGGGTTTGTTACCTGCGCCTTAGGGTCGGGGAATGGGTCCTGACTGTCATCTGCGCTTATGCACCGAGTGGCAGTTCAGAGTACCCAGCCTTCTTAGAGTCCCTGAGGGGGGGGGGGGGGGTGTGCTGGAAGGTGCTCCACCTGGAGACTCTGTTGTCCTCCTGGGAGACTTCAATGCTCACGTGGGTAACGACAGCGAGACCTGGAGGGGCGTGATTGGGAGGAACGGCCTCCCTGATCTGAACCCGAGGGGCGTTTTGTTATTGGACTTCTGTGCAAATCACAGTTTGGCCATAACGAACACCTTGTTCGAACATAAGAGTGTCCATAAGTGCACGTGGCACCAGAACGCTCTAGGCCGTAGGTCGATGATTGATTTTGTAATCGTATCACCAGACCTGCGACCATATGTTCTGGACACTCGGGTAAAGAGAGGGGCTGAGCTGTCAACTGATCACCACCTGGTGGTGAGTTGGATCAGGTGGCGGGGGAGGACGCTGGACAGACCCGGTGCACCTAAACGCGTAGTGAGGGTGTGCTGGGAACGTCTAGCAGAGGCCCCAGTCCGCGAGATCTTCAACGCACACCTCCGGCAGAGCTTCAACAGCATTCCGAGGGAGACTGGGGACATTGAGTCCGAATGGACCATGTTCAGCGTCTCCATTGCCGAAGCTGCTGCATTGAGCTGCGGCCGCAAGGTGGTTGGTGCCTGCCGTGGTGGTGATCCCTGAACCAAATGGTGGACACCAGAGGTGAAGGGAGCCACCAGGCTGAAGAAGGAGTCCTATCGGGCTTGGTTAGCCTGTGGGACTCTGGAGGCAGCCGACAGGTATCGACAGGCCAAGCGGAATGCGGCTCGGGCAGTGGCTGAAGCAAAAACTCGGGTGTGGGAGGAGTTCGGAGAGGCCATGGAAAAAGACTTTCGGACTGCCTCGAAGAGATTCTGGCAAAACGTCAGGCGTCTCAGGAGGGGAAAGCGGTGCTCAACAATGATGAGACAAACTATAGGACAGAGGTGCAACAACTAGAGTCATGGTGCCACGACAATAACTTGGTCTTAAACACCAAAAAGACCAAGGAGATCATTGTAGATTTCCGGAAGAGGGGTCATAACAACCATTTGCCTCTCTTCATTGGCAGTGAGGCGGTGGAGAGGGTGAGCAGTTTTAAATTCTTGGGGGTAACTGTGACCGAGGACCTGTCCTGGGGCAACCATATCACCTCAGTTGTACGGAAGGCCCAACAGCGCCTCTACTACCTGAGGAGACTGCGGAGCGCACACATTCCCAGATCTCTGATGTTGAACTTCTACAACTGTGCCATCAGCAGCGTTCTGACGTATGGATTTCTAGTGTGGTTCCCCAGCTGCACCAAGGCCGATCAGCAAGCACTCCAGCGGGTGGTGAAAGAAGCTGGCAGAATTATTGGAACAAGTCTGCCAGAGATCAGTAATATCTTCCCCACTCGCTGTCTGAGGAGGGTGCACAGTATCCTGCGGGACCAACATCACCCTGCGCGCCACCTTTTCCATCTGCTGCCCTCAGGGAGAAGGTACAGGTCTATACAGGCCAGAACATCCAGACTGACCAACAGCCTGTATCCACAGGCTGTGAGGCTCCTGAACTCTCTGCCCCCCTCTCACGGACAATAACCATATCCAACTTCTTAATAGCAATGAACTGGTCTGCATTGGTGCATCATATCTTTATTCTCTTCCCCCTCCTGCCCCCCCCCCCCCCTCTTTCTTAAATAGATAACTATCATATCTGATATCATATCTCACAGTACAATAATATTGAATGGGTTGCATTGTTGTATTTTGTCATGTTTCTCAGGTCTTTGTCTGAATTTCTACGAACATTATTGCTAAGGATTGTCTTATTGCATTGGAGTCACACTGGGTTAAATATGTACACTTGGGTTTTAAGGGGTATTTTTTTTTTTTTTTGGGTTGTATGGAAGCCCCAAACGCAATTTCATTGTTCTTGACAATGACAATAAATAAATAAATACTAAATACTAAATACTGTGTATAGTGTTGGCGGAGCGCTGCTGACGTCGACTGAGAAAATTGTCAGGCGGTGGAAGGAATACTTCGAGGACCTCCTTAATCCCACTGACACGTCTTCCGAGGAGGAAGCAGAGTCTGGGGATGAGGGGAATGACCCACCAATTTCTGGGGGCGAGGTCACTGAGGCAGTTAAACAACTCCTTGGTGGCAGAGCCCCTGGTGTTGATGAGGTCCACCCCGAGTTCCTGAAGGCTCTGGATGTTGTAGGGCTGTCCTGGTTGACACGCCTCTACAATGTTGCATGGAGATCAGGGGCAGTACCCCTGGACTGGCAGACCGGGGTGGTGGTCCCCATCTTTAAGAGGGGGGACCGGAGGGTGTGTTCCAACTACAGGGGGATCACACTCCTCAGCCTCCCTGGGAAAGTCTATGCCAGGGTGCTGGAAAGGAGAGTTCGTCCGCTAGTCGAACCTCGGATACACTGCGGTTGGAACAATGCGGTTTTCGTCCTGGTCGCGGAACACTGGACCAGCTCTTTATCCTCTCGAGGATACTTGAAGGTGCATGGGAGTTGGACTTGGAGAAGGCATTCGACCGTGTCCCTCGGGGTGTCCTGTGGGAGGTGTTGCGGGAGTATGGGGTGTCTGGCCCATTGCTACGGGCCAGTTGATCCCTATACAACCGTTGCAAGAGCTTGGTTCACATTGCCGGCAATAAGTCGGACTCGTTCCCGGTGGGTGATGGGCTCCACCAGGGCTGCCCTTTGTCACCGGTTCTGTTCATAATTTTTATGGACAGGATTTCTAGGCGCAGCCAAGTGGCGGAGGGCTTTCACTTTGGTGGCCTCAGAATCTCATCTCTGCTTTTTGCGGATGATGTGGTTCTGTTGGCTTCATCGGGTGGGGGCCTCCAGCTCGCACTGGAACGATTCGCAGCCGAGTGTGAAGCAGAGGGAATGAGGATCAGCACCTCCAAATCTGAGGCCATGGTTCTCAGCCGGAAAAGGGTGGAGTGCCCACTCCAGGTTGGGGATGAGTTCCTGCCCCAAGTGGAGGAGTTCAAGTATCTCGGGGTCTTGTTCGCGAGTGATGGGAGAAGGGAGCCGGAAATCGACAGACGGATTGGGGCTGCAGCTGCAGTAATGCGGACGCTGCACCGGTCCGTCGTGGTGAAGAGGGAGCTGAGTGTAAAAGCGAAGCTCTCAATTTACCGGTCGATCTACGTCCCACCCTCACCTATGGCCACGAGCTGTGGGTAGTGACCGAAAGAACGAGATCGCGGATACAAGCAGCAGAAATGAGCTTCCTCCGAAGGGTGGCTGGACTCTCTCTTAGAGATAGGGTGAGAAGTTCGGCCATCCGGGAGGGGCTCAGAGTACAGCCACTGATGCTCCACATCGAAAGGAGCCAGCTGAGGTGGTTCGGGCATCTGACAAGGATGCCTCCTGGGCGCCTCCTGGGTGAGGTGTTCCGGGCATGTCCCACCGGGAGGAGGCATCGGGGCAGACCCAGGACACGCTGGAGAGATTATATCTCTCGGCTGGCCTGGGAACGCCTTGGTGTTCCCCCGGATAAACTGGAGGAGGTGGCTGGGGAGAGGGAGGTCTGGGCCTCTCTGCTTAGGCCCCCGCGACCCGGCCTCGGATAAAGCGGGTGAAGATGGATGGATGGTTAGGCATTTGTTTTGTAGTTTTTGGTTTTGTGCGGAGTAAATAAATGTTTTCCTTTTTTACATTTGCCTCATTTTTTTCCTACCGAAAGGCATACAAGTGATCCAAGAAAAGCACGAGTCAGAGACTTTACGTCCTACAGAAGCGGCAAAGAAGGACCGAAGATTGCCGCTAGCTCCCCTTTGACCCGTCTTCATGCCATGGAATAGATGAACAATATTCTGGAGGAAGGAGATGGCCTTTTCATACTACTACATTTTGAGCTTGCTCAGGGCTGTAATTTGGATGATGAGATGACATGAGAACAAACCAATGATCTATCTACTCTACAAACCATGCAGTAGTAATATAGCAGAGAGGGCAGTTTTCTTGCTGCATTTTTGAGCTATTGGTTTTTGTAGATATTTTTTGGTCACAGAAAATTTTGTTTTCTTTAGAGCTCTATTTTCTTTCCTTGTTTTCCTTAGCCTTTGCGTTTTGGATAGTTTGTTCTTGTCTCTTAATTATTTTTATTTTATTTTCAGGATAATTGACTGTCCAAAGGGTCCCTGGCATACTGTCTGTGTCCTGCCTCACTGGTATACTGGCAGACTGCTGGCTGACTGGGAGGTGTAAGCTCTTCCTGTCTCTGATCTCTAGCCTCTTCTCTGTCACCCTCACTTTTTCTTCCCTCAGTCTTTATAGCTGATATAAAGGATCAGAGGAAACATTAGTTGAACTACTGCTGATTTTGTAAGTTTGCCCACTAACAAAGAAATGATCAGTCTATAATTTCTATGGTAGGTTTATTTGGACAAACAGAAACATAAAAAAAAATCCAGAAAAATGCATTTCAAAAAAGTTATAAATTAATTTGCATTTTCATGATGGAAATCAGTATTTCCTCCCCTGCAATCACCAAGATTTCTTTCTCCCAGGTGTATTTTATACAGGAGCCTTCTCAACTCATTACATGTATAAAAGACAGGTGTCCATAGATGCAACCACTCCATCTAGATTCCAAACTCTGCACCATGGCCAAGACCAAAGAGCTTTCCAAGGATATCAGGGACAAGAGTGTGGATCTAAACAAGGCTAGAATGGGCTACAAGACCATCTCCAAGCAGCTGGGTGAGAAGGCGAGACGAGTTGGTCTGATTATTCGCAAATGGAGGAACCATAAAATAACTGCTAATCTCCCACGGTCTGGAGCGCCACACAAGATCTCACCTCGTGGAGTTTCAATGATAATGAGAACGGTGTGGAACCAGCCCAGAAGTACTCAGGAGGAACTTGTCAGTGATCTCAAGGCAGCTGGGACAATAGTCACCAAGAAAACAGTTGGTAACACATTACGTGAAGGACTGGAATCCTGCACTGCCCGCAAGATCCCCCTGCACAGAAAGCACATGTACAGGTCCATTTGAAGTTTGCCACGGAACATCTCAATGATTCAGAGGAGGACGGGGTGAAAGTGTTGTAGTCAGATGATACCAAAATCGAGCTCTTTGGCATCAACTTGTAGTTTTTGGAGGAGGAATGCTGCCAAGAACATCATGCCCACCGGCAAACATGGAGGTGGAAACATTACTGTGGCAGGCCGTGGTCTGCGGTACGGCAATGGGGGAAGCGGACGCACCTGAGCGGCATCCGCAATCATGACCCGCCAGCTTGAAACAGATGTAGCGGATGTCGGGGTGTGCAAGGGACCTGCCAAGCCCGAGGTCAGCGTGCTGTCTAGACCAGCCTTGCTTCCACCAGAGGCCGGTGCGTTGTGTGGTCTTGCACACCGGCTTGGGGGTAAGTTCAGCTGGATGGCTCCGTGGCCTCAGTCGGGCGATCAGGGCAAATTATGTATTTATGTATACTTTATCATGGGGTTAGTCATCGTACACACAGTTATTTAAATCAAGTGTTTTTGATTTACAAAAAACATAACTGTGCTGTTGTACTCTGTTTAATGAAACTATAATTACGTCAAGAAACTTGTAACTGAAATATGAATTCTTAAGCTTTCAGTCCCTTTCACTTCTCCATAATCTATAAATATGATAAAAGATGTGACTGAGCTTGACTGGCATACAAGTTTAGAAACTGTATTAAAAAGATGAGTGCAATAAACAATGTTAACTTACTCTTTAGCTGGCAGCCAAAACTGCCGAAAGGCTGATTCTGAAAACAGTTTTAACCAACAACCAAAACCATTGAGCTAACAGCCCAAACTGTTAACCCTGTCAGTAACAGTAACTGTTCAGACTAATCCTTGAAGATGTTACTGTTAGAATACATATATATTGATTGAACCACATACACAATTGTATGTTTTATGTAAATATTGTAAATCAGTGCATTTATAGATAATTAATTACCAAAAATTGACAGTCTGTCTCCCTGGAAGTTGATTTAAATTTGCTGGTAAGCTAATTATTTGTAGTCGCCGTGTATCATGTGACAACCCAAATTCTGGACCCCTGCTGACACAACTCTGACTTACTCAACGACTCTGGTCGGAGTATGTCCACAGAGTAACTTGTGTAATGTACAGTGGGGTAAAAAAGTATTTAGTCAGCCACCGATTGTGCAAGTTCCCCCACTTAAAATGATGACAGAGGTCAGTAATTTGCACCAGAGGTACACTTCAACTGTGAGAGACAGAATGTGAAAAAAAAATCCATGAATTCACATGGTAGGATTTGTAAAGAATTTATTCGTAAATCAGGGTGGAAAATAAGTATTTGGTCACCTCAAACAAGGAAAATCTCTGGCTCTCACAGACCTGTAACGTCTTCTGTAAGAAGCTTTTCTGTCCCCCACTCGTTACCTGTATGAATGACACCTGTTTGAACTCATCATCTGTATAAAAGACACCTGTCCACAGCCTCAAACAGTCAGACTCCAAACTCCGCCATGGCCAAGACCAAAGAGCTTTCGAAGGACACCAGAAAAAGTATTGTAGACCTGCACCAGACTGGGAAGAGTGAATCTACAATAGGCAAGCAGCTTGGTGTGAAAAAATCAACTGTGGGAGCAATCATCAGAAAATGGAAGACATACAAGACCACTGATAATCTCCCTCGATCTGGGGCTCCACGCAAGATCTCATCCCGTGGGGTCAAAATGATCATGAGAACGGTGAGCAAAGATCCCAGAACCACACGGGGGGACCTGGTGAATGACCTGCAGAGAGCTGGGACCAAAGTAACAAAGGTCACCATCAGTAACACACTACAACGGCAGGGAATCAAATCCCGCAGTGCCAGACGTGTTCCGCTGCTGAAGCCAGTGCATGTCCAGGCCCGTCTGAAGTTTGCCAGAGAGCACATGGATGATACAGCAGAGGATTGGGAGAATGTCATGTGGTCAGATGAAACCAAAGTAGAACTTTTTGGTATAAACTCAACTCGTCGTGTTTGGAGGAAGAAGAATACTGAGTTGCATCCCAAGAACACCATACCTACTGTGAAGCATGGGGGTGGAAACATCATGCTATGGGGCTGTTTTTCTGCCAAGGGGACAGGACGACTGATCCGTGTTAAGGACAGAATGAATGGGGCCATGTATCGTGAGATTTTGAGCCAAAACCTCCTTCCATCAGTGAGAACTTTGAAGATGAAACGAGGCTGGGTCTTCCAACATGACAATGATCCAAAACACACCGCCCGGGCAACAAAGGAGTGGCTCCGTAAGAAGCATTTGAAAGTCCTGGAGTGGCCTAGCCAGTCTCCAGACCTCAACCCCATAGAAAATCTGTGGCAGGAGTTGAAAGTCCGTGTTGCTCGGCGACACCCCCAAAATCACTGCTCTCGAGAAGATCTGCATGGAGGAATGGGCCAAAATACCAGCTACTGTGTGTGCAAACCTGGTAAAGACCTATAGTAAACGTTTGACCTCTGTTATTGCCAACAAAGGTTATGTTACAAAGTATTGAGTTGTATTTTTGTTATTGACCAAATACTTATTTTCCACCCTGATTTACCAATAAATTCTTTACAAATCCTACCATGTGGATTCATGGATTTTTTTTTCACATTCTGTCTCTCACAGTTGAAGTGTACCTCTGGTGCAAATTACTGACCTCTGTCATCATCTTAGGTGGGGGAACTTGCACAATCGGTGGCTGACTAAATACTTTTTTGCCCCACTGTAATTATATTATTTTACACATATAATATATAATTGAACTGAATCTATACTTCACCACCTCTTGACTTACCCTTCATGACAAAAACATCACAAATCTCTTATGCACAGTTACTCTGAAGCTGCATTTGATTTAATTTAATTAAAAAAAAGAGCTCTTTTTCATCTGCAATGGATTCACTGCCCTGCCTATAATCACAAATCACAAAAGAGTGGCAAAACAATTATTATGTCACTCTATCATCTGATTATGCATAATGTGGAGGTCAATAATCCTTTCAGTAAATCAGAGTTTATCAGGGTAAGCCATAAACTTTAGATTGTGCCTTCCACTGCCTTGGAAGTGGCTCAGCTCCTCACTGAGCATGTTTTCTGTCTTCGTGCTATTCCATATTTTGGACTGAGGTCTGCAATTCACGTTTAGAGTCTGGAAGAAATTCTGCGCTCAGGTCAGCCTGTCATAAGGTTTTCATCCTCATAGTAATGACCAGACAAGGAGGCTCAACCAGGAGCTAGAGGCAGCTCTGCATTGTGTAGCGTCCTCCAAGGGAACCACCTAAGCTCCCACCTAGTGTGGACCACAACACCCTAACGTCTGCTGCCACAGAGCTGTCTCCCTTTGAGGTGAGCTTGGGATACCAACCTTTCCTCTTTCCGTCTAAGGAGGCCAAGTTAAATGTCCCATCCATCCACCATCACCTCTGTTGCTGCCAGAGAGTCTGGAGAGCCACTTGGCCACTTTGCTAAAGAATCGCAGAATAAACAGCGTGCAGACTGACATTGCTTTCCAGCGCATAGAAACATCCCTAGTCAGAAAGTCTTGTTGTCAGCAAAAAATATCCAACTTTACAGTGAATCCAAAAACCGATCTCCAAGTTTTGGTGGCTTGTTTGAGATCCTGTATGTGTCTGCACATATACTTGGCCAATAAACACGATTCTGATTCTGATTCTGTCAATAAATAATTCTGTCATTCCATCTCAGATTACCTCAGTATATGAAAATTCACAACAAAACCAAATTAACTGCTAAACCTTTCCTCACTGTCTTACGAGTAGGTTCATTATTCTGTTGGTTCACAACAATGACAGGTGTTTAAATTCTTTTTTTCTTTTAAGAAGAATTTATTTAGCATAAGAGCACGAAAACACTCTCAAAACACCTCACAACACATAAAACTGTTTTAGTGGCAAAGTGCAAACCCCAAAATAATTATGCTGCAGAAAAATAAAACTACACTAAAACACACACACCAACTATTTAACAGGTTTAATATCTGACTTTATAAAGGCATGGTGCAGACATGAAAAAAATAATTTTCTGCAATATGAGAGTAATGAGCTCCACTCTATCCGGTCGTTAAGTGATGACGTGACGAATCCTACTGCGTTTAGTCCTTAGTGGAGCAACAGAGTCAAGGATGTTGGAGCATATTGAGTTAAAAAGGTTAGCTAGTTCAACTGATAGTTCCGCACTAGGGTTGGCATCATAGAGGAGCGAGTTAGTAAAAGTGGGGGGAAAGTGAGCAGTGGTCACTGAATTGTTCGCATCTGACGCACAGGTCGCTCGCTGTCCAACTCCACATTACACACTGCAACATTAAACATAACTGGGAAATGATCTGATATCCCACAATCCTTGATTTCCGTAATCCGATCGTTAAGTGATGACGTGACAAATCCTACTTCCGGGCCTAAAGTAGTCTGCGTTTAATATGGCTTTTGTGTTGTTAACATGTTTAATGTTTTGTATTTTCTTCTATTTAATCTCAAAAAGCTCCTAAAACAGTCAGTGATCACTGTTGACCTCCCTCGGCTTTTATTACCGCTAATCATTTATTTAAGCTCAGTTTTTAAAACCTTAGGATGTAACTACAGCCCAGC
The DNA here is from genome assembly GCF_964374335.1 of Astatotilapia calliptera. NCBI lineage: Eukaryota > Metazoa > Chordata > Actinopteri > Cichliformes > Cichlidae > Astatotilapia > Astatotilapia calliptera. The sequence continues at coordinate 34,338,415 of NC_137439.1, forward strand.
CCATGCAGCAGTATATAAATGACTAACCTCGTATTGTGGATGGATTATCTCAGTTGTTCTCCTGGCTGAAGTTTGGTCCTTTTACAGCATCCTGCCATGCGATTACATTTGTTCCTGACCACCGAGAACACTCACATTAACTTTTATCCAGTGGAAAAAAGTTCGCTTGTTTATATTATGCTAACATAGCTGTGTCGCTAGCGGTCACGTAGCACATCATTATATACCAGCTAGCCAAACTTCAGTAACCCTACAAACGTCACTGCTGTTTAGTTTTCTGTCTTCATTTATGCTGGAAGTGATAACAGAGCTGTACGTTTGAATTTGTTTCCAAAACCCTGCAGTCAGGACATGCTATATTGTATTTAGATAGAAGCTAGCGAGCTAACTTCCTGCTAACTTCTCTGTTAAATGTCATAAATTCCGTTTTCATGGATGCCTGGATGTTAAACTCAATTGTTACACCTGGTAGAGCAGAACGCTGATCATTTTATTAAAGATGAAAGACTTTAGACAGTTTTTCAACTCTCAGTAATGCCACAGTGATCGTTTGATATATGGACCTGCAGCGGAGTTTAGACCCAGACACGGCTAGTCACGTCAGACTTAACGACCGGATTGAAAGGTGATAACACCAGAGCACATTTTACATACAGGTGTACAAACATGTGTGTGTGTGTGTGTGCGCGCGCATGTGTGCGTGTGTGTTAACCACGCCTTTTGCTCCATTTCTGAATCTCAGCTTATCTGTTTGTTCTTCTCTGTGCAGAAAACCTGGAACCACTGAGAGTGATTTTCTAAGAGACAAAGAGAACTGTGGGTCTGTCTGCACTGATTGCAAATCTTTTTTAAAGCACTTGCTGAAATAACTCTTGCTAGGGTGTTTTTTTAACAGAAGCCCAGTGAATCATCATCAGAGTAATAGCTGCAAATGTTAACAATCCTATCCCAATACTTAATTATGACGCTGATAAAATAATGAAAAATAAATTTTCACTCGATCCAGCTGGACTGCACTGATAATTGATAATTAAGGTTGCTCTCGACTAGCTGCGTGCACTTGATTTGTAGAAACAAATATTCGATGTACATATGTATCTATCCTCTGACTTTTTTGTTTAGCACTGAAAACAAGAAAACATAGCTGGGGCAGTGAATGAACTGAGGCTGAACAAATTGACAGCACAAACTTTGTTATGCAGTGAAATGCACTCCCTGTAGGAGATAATGAAGGTAGTCCCTTGTAATGGTCCTGCTTCCCCTCACCATTCCCTCCTCTGGGACAAAGCCATACACCATGAACTGATAGATATGCAAAAGAGAAGACTGAGTGTAAATTAACTCAGTAATTTAGGTGTTACAGAGGCATAACGTGCCTGGTTGTTGTTGTTTTTTTGTTTTGTTTTGGGGTTTTTTTCCCTTGGGCGGGGGGGGGGGGGGGGGGGGGGGTATTCTTTCTTTCTTTTCCTTCATTTTATTATCTGCTGCTATATGTGGTGTGGTGTAAATGCCACTAGAAACACTATGGAGGCATCAACAATTTATATTTTGACGCCAGCCGTAGATCTGGCTCCTGTTATACCGTAATCATTACTACATCTGAGGCCAACGGGAGCATTTTACTCACTTCCCCAGATAAGTGTGTCCACCTTCAAGCCAAGCTAATGATCACTAGTCTTTGAAACTGTGGTGGAGCCACAGTGTGATGCACTGTGCACAAATTTCTTTGCTGGTTAGAAAACAATTATACCGTAAATCATTGTGTTTGAATCTGTTTATTGCTCTCAGCACAGCCACACAGCAAAGTTGGGCAGAAAGAAAACAGGGTTCAAACAGGATGACAAGGAAATAACAGAGCACAATAAGGTGGTACAGTGATTAGCAGTAGTTTTATCAGATGGTAAGAATGGGTTTCCTCTAGATACAAACCAACTGCCTTAAGGACAAGAAGTGTGGAACCTCTTAAGCTGCTGAGGTATCTCAAGCTTTGCCAGCCTCCATCCATCCTTTGTCTTCTACTCATCCAGTCCAGGGTTGCAGGTGGGATGGAGCCTATCCCAGCTGCCATAGCGATAGGCTCCCCATTTACACCCTGGACAGGTTGCTAGTCTGTCGCTGGGCTAACACACACAGACAGACAACCATTCACACCTATGGGCAATTTGGAATTACCAATTAACCTATCCCCACAAACAAGACATGTGGGAGGAAATTGGACTAGCTAGAGAGAACCAAACAGAAAGACCCCACCCAAATGGTGAAACCCAGAGCCTCCTTGCTGTGAGGCAACAGTGTTAACCACTACACCGCCATGCTGACCCCTTACACCTCTGCCAGCTTGTTCAATCACATTATCAGTGATGCATCTTGGGTTTGGATGTCCAGGACTACAAGACCTGGAGTGTACAAATTATCAGCCAATCAGCTTCTGTGTTACCCCACAATGATCTTCAAATGAGCCACCATCTCTCCCAATCAATGCCGATTTGGCAAAAGGTGTAGGATGACTGACAGCATCCATAGAGCCCAGCTGCATTTGGAAAGACCCCGGCAGGAAAAACAAGCCCGTTCTTATAGAATTTCTGGTAAATGAAAAAGTCTCACCAGGCTCATCTGGCATGCTTTTGGGACACATGACATGTCCAATGTGTCTAATTGCTCTGCCAGAATGTAACTAGACTGTACAATGCCCAGCAGTAACTTTGCTGCTTTTCAATGTCAGTGTTGGGATCAAACCTACCAAAGCTCTTTTTCCTCTATATAGACAAAGCAACAGCCGATTTTTAGCTTCCCTGGAACCTGCTGTATACCTGTTATGGCCCTGGCCATATTCATTACAGTTTAGTATTTCTTCTGTGTGCTGTTTTGTGCATTAGTATGACCCTTCTTCTTTATCTCTGAGTCTCTCTCTCCAGGTCTCCTAATAATTGGTCAAATCCATGGCTTTAAATCCAGCCTTCAACATCACACACATTAGTGGAAGGATTGGCTGGATGTGATGCCATGCAGCTAAATTTAAAGACATGCAGCGGGAGCCACAGGCAGATGGGGCAATGGTTGTCAATGGTTTAACCCTGAATAAGTGTTCAAATACTTGGCTCCATCATTTCCAGTGATGGCCAGAGGTGGCAAATGTACAGCATATCTGTACTTAAGTAGAAGTACAGATACTAGTGTTAAAAATACTCCAGTAAAAAGTACAGTACTGATTCAACTTCTTTACTTGAGTAAAAGTAAAAAATAACTCTTTGGAAAATGTTTCTACCAGCAAAGCTAACTGAACTTCTTCCTATATTAAGGTAATAATAAAATAATGTTAGTAGATGGAAATACAAACTTTATTTCAGTCTCTCAACTTGAATCTGTAAAGTAGACCATGAGCAGAGAAAAAGAAGGAAAATTAAAAAAACAAACAAAAGCAAAACAGTAGCTCTATTTTGCCTACACTGCACTAAAGAGGAAAATGAGTAGGGAAGAGGTTAGAGTGGGTTTCAGCAGGTGGAGGATCCCTAAAATCACCTGTAATGGCTCAGTGTAGAGAAAAGAATCACAACTCACAATAATTTCTATTGTAGATTTTCCTAGTATACAGGCTGTGATTCAGCTACTTTAAGATGGCGATTTTAAGATGACGCGGCCACATCCAGACGCCTTCCTGACCGCTCCGTTCCGATTGTGCACCTTTTTAGTTTTTGCACAAGTTGAGGAGCGTGTCAGGTTACATTTCACTGTGTGTTATACTTGTATAACTATGCATGTGACGAATAAAGAACCTTGAACCTTGAGCTAACCTGCTGCTCTTTTTGGATATACACAACCGAAGTCAACAACTGGATTCAACCAAATGTCAGCTGATGTTTGATGAGTTGTCCTTTTTTTTCTATAAAGTTGTTATGAAGGTGGAATTCAGTAAATGAATCTCAGTACCATCAGCTTAACTTTAAATTAATCTCTGCAACACTTCATTTAAGCTAACTCTGACCATGAAACCACAGCTGCTGAAACCAGTCACACACACTTTAAATCCAACACAGTACAGCAAATTATCCTGTTTATCAGAGTATTTTCATGCAACCTTTAAAATGAATTAATGTTGCATGAAATAAATAAATAACACAGTAAGTCTACCTCAGTTCTTACCTTTAAATCTAACCTCTGTTGTCCGTCTCCTGTCCTGTTTTTCTGATCTTTCTCCATCTCTGAGTGAAGTTAATTCTCTTTCTTTTCTCTCCCTGTGAAATACAGCAACTGGACCTTTAGCCAGCAACACACTGTGAGACCGACTGCACACAAACACTTTGTTTGTTTGCTGATGTTTGTTGAGTATGTTGTTTGTATGTTGCATTTAAAATTGCCTGCCACAACATGTTATTGCCTTTATCCTCGCTCATCTTCTGTACTGCTAGGTAGATGTGGAAGTAACGCAAACGTAACTTATGGACACCTGCAGTCATTCTGGTGTCTAAAGGCTCGCAGTTGCAGATAAGATGCAAGAATCATGACTTCAATGGTGTGTATTGAAGACCTGTTGGACAGCTTCAAATACCTCGGAGTTCACATCACGCAGGACCTGTCATGGTCCTGTCACATCAACACCGTGGTGAAAAAGGCCCGTCAGCGTCTCTACCACCTCAGACGCTTGAGAGACTTCCAACTGCCCTCCAAGGTGCTCAGGAACCTTTACTCGTGCACCATAGAGAGCATCCTGGCGGGAAACATCTTAACCTGGTTCGGGAACAGCACCATGCAGGACAGACGAGCTCTACAGAGGGTTGTGCGGTCAGCTGAGCGCACCATCCGCTCCGAGCTCCCTGACCTGCACTCAATCTACAGCAGGCGGTGCTGGACCAAGGCCAGGAAGATCGTGAAGGACCTCAGCCATCCCAACAACAGACTGTTCTCTCTGCTGAGGTCAGGAAAGCGATTCCGCTCCCTGAAGACCAACACAGAGAGACTGAGGAGGAGCTTCTTCCCGCAGGCGATACGGTCTCTCAATCACACCACCACACAGTACTGACCCACACATATAGTTCTTACACACACACTGGACTTTCTGGACTTTGGTTTTGCACAACACTGGTCACTATATTCTTCATTTCCGGTTAATACTTGTACAGCTGCTGTTATTGTGTATATATTTATTTATATTTAGATTTCTTCATACATTCTTATATAGTTCTATATTGTGTATTTTGTTGTACAGTTATTTTATTTTCAACTTTAATTTATATATTTTATCTTATTCTTCCCAGTTAAATTTACCCTTCATTCTAATTTGTGTTGTACAGTTATTTCATTTTTAACCTTAATTTATATTTTATTCCTTCCTAGTTAAATTTACCCTTTTTAATTTTTCATATTTATTTCCTATCTTATTCATAGCCTTTTCCTTTTTTGTTTTCTTTAGGTCACGAGCGGTTGTCCAAGCATTTCACTACATATCGTACTGTGTATGACTGTGTACGTGACAAATAAAATTTGAATTTGAATTTTGAATTTGAAAAAACACCTTATGTCTCAAGCTCAATGACCTCAAGAGAGACTGAAGAAGAGAAGGCATGACCATCTTTAAGGGGACATACGGGGAGTGTGAACTTCATGCCAGAGGATTACTTCAACTTTTTCATATGGAATGCAGCTAAGCCTGTGCTTGCATGAGAAAAATCACTTATTGTATACAATTTTATAAACTATTGTTATAGTTATAGAGAAATTATCGTTGAAACACACACACACACACGCAGCAGCCAAAACATGTAAATAACATGTTGCCAGGTAACTAGAGTGTTGTTTTACACGTTCTGTGGTGTCATAATAACTCCTTTGGAGATTCAAGGTGTAAAGGTTTGTATATCTTTCTCTTTATGCCACAAACCCCAAAGGTCACTATTGATAAACTTATTTTAGGAAAAGTAATGGAATTTAAAGTTATGGCATTTCCATTTCACAGTTAGATACTTTAAAATGCAATGATGGACAAGAAAGGCAAGCAGCGCTTGCCTTGAAAACACACAAAAAAAACCCAATTAATTAAAATGTACTAAAAAGCGATCTTTGTCCTTTCCTCTTAAACAGTGCTGTTGTTTCTCCTTGCCTATATGTAAAAGTTACTGCTTGCTAATGTTAAAATGCCAAAGGAGTCAAAATGACACATTTGGCACCTCCAGTGCTAAACTTTTAACCTTGCAGAAACATTATTTGAAGCATCTTTTCGGCATTTAAACATTAAAAATTAAAACATTAAGATGTGCAGACGGATGTATGGCTGTACAATCTGAGAACACGATGCCTCTGCAAGCATACTAAGCAGCACACTGACAAATATCTTGACTATATTTGACCTTTTTAGCAATAGCAGACAGCTTTTAATCACCACTGCATGCCATACTGTATTGTGAACATTTACATCTACCTGTCCAATCGAGACTTTGATGTTAAAGATAAGATTCAATTAGCAGCAGGAAAACCAGGTCAGATCCCCCCGTAAAGACACCACCTGGCTCTTAGTCTCGCTCTCTCACGCATGCACAGGTGGGAAGTGAATTACAATGCGTTGCTTGATTAACCTCAGCATGGAGCTGAGCTGTTATGTTTAGAGAAGGAGAAGGAGCTCTTCAGTCAGATCCATTAGTATTTACGGCCACAGCATATCACTGTGGTGGTATATTTTCTATAGCACTGCAGTCGAAAGCTCGAAAGTCACATGCACGTAAATATCTTCTGAACAGTTGAATATATTCTATTTAAATTACATTTAGTTTTAACTGACTGTAACAGGAGATGGTTTATGTTTGGCGTAAATGAATGTAGTTGAATTTATTGCAGTACTGTTTATTTATTTTTGTATGAATTCACAAGTCACCACTGTGGTCTAAAGTCATCAGCACACTGAAGTCCGATTTCCACATTCTACCAAAGCGTCCAGGAGTCAGCGCCTGTAGACGCTGCGTCAGTTTGATTGGTCCATGCTCTTTGAGTTTGGAATATGATTGGCTGTCCACCTCTATGCCCGACTGAACGTGGCTACACCAGAGCCGAGCACGTCAAGACGACAAGCGAGCCGGAACTAGGTGTACTAAGAGAAGTAGGCCGAGTGTGCTTTTAAGATTGACGCATGATTTTTGTTATGATAAAGATATACTGAATAATTATTTCGAGACAAAGATTCCGACTTATTTTTTATTATTATTATTTTGTGTGTGAACTTTACTACCGCAATTCCCGCACAATAGTTAAATATCGAATATTTTTAGGGCAATGCCCTTTTACTTTGAAAGGCACACCCGGAAAGCTAACTGTTGTACTGTATGTGTCAGTGCTGTTACCTGTCAGTAAGTGAAGCAGAGATAGGCATGTACAGACAAATGAGCTGAGGACATGTCATTATTGTAGTAACAGCGCTGCTGCACCGAGTCCAGTCGGCTCCACGTCCGCTGTTAGCTGCTATAGCTCGCTTTCCTCGCAAGGTAAGACAAGCTACCAGCGCTCCCTCACTATTCCCGACGTGGACCGTACCTCGTAAACAAATGTGAAATCTTAAGACAAGTCTCGTATGGCGATCAAAATCCCAGCGGTGAGAACGCGTTGAAAATATTGTTAATATTTTACTTGTATGAGCCTACAATTCGGCATTCGCTAAGTCCATAAATAGTTCGTTTCAAGTACAGTTTGATCGGATTTATGCTTGCCTTTTCCGCAAGTGACCATACTGAACAACTACAGGTGACGTTTTAGGAAAAGCACTTGTTGATCCCTCCGTAAAGTTCCCAAAGTGCTCCCCTCTTTAAGGTTTCAGGTCTCAGTTTCAGTTGTGTACACGTGGAGGTAAAATAACACTTCAATAATGTATAAGCACACTAAACTTACTGAAAATATGATTTGCATTTAAATTGTATGTGGTTTGGGTTTTTTTTTAATACACAATATGTTGTGTTTTTTGAAATGTCTTCACACTTTAAGACTCTGTTACTTAGGTGTAGTATACTGAAATTTGATTTTAGTTTTTACTGTATATGCCTTTCTGTACTATTAGGCTATCAAGATGACTGCATGGGTTATTCAGATGATGGTGATGGTGCTCTCTGTCTTTACTGGCAGCAGCCAGGGGAAGAGGGACAAGGTGCTCTACTGTTCTGGTAAGTCATGCAGATCTGACAGAAGCTTTCTGTCTCAAAGAATATTGCTGCTATTTTAAGGAAAACCACAACTGAACTGCAATGCAAAACCATCTCACCAAGTAACTCCAGAGTTGGCAAAAGTACAGACATTCTGTGCTTAAGTACAAGTACAAATACTACTGTTAAAAAATACTTCAGTAAAGTTGAAGTGCTGATTCAACTTCTTTACTAAAGTAAACATAAAAACTGCAGGCTCAGAAATGTACTCAAAGTAATAAAGTGAAAAGTAGCTCTTTGGAGGATATTTCTATTTTCCTGCAAAGCTAACTGAACCTCATGCAATATTTATATGATAAAATAATATCAGTAGATGGGAATACAAACTGTAAAACTTTTTTAAAAATTCGTATTATACTCAGCTTGAATCTAAAGAAAAGGGACGGTGCGATTCCACATGTACAGACCCAATATCTGATTTAAAAACCTCATCAATCCTCATCTTTTAATCTAACCTCTCTTCTTCCTCTCCTGTCCCGTCTTTCTTATCTTGCACAGTGTGTTGTGCACAATAAATGCAAAAATGAGGAGAAATACTTACAACATGCACAAACATATGACCCACAGCATGTAATTAATTTGCATGAATGTAATGTTGTTGATATGCTGCTTAGAGATGCTGGTGGAGCCAGTGATAATCGATAAGGGAATCAAATCGGGAATCAATTCCCATCCATAGCATTTTGACCTTGTAGCACTTCCACAAACATCAGTATGAGACTGAATTCTGGATGATTTTTCATGTTACTTACGTACTGATGTTCACTAAATTCCAGGCTGTGAGCTGTTGCTTGTATTGTTTCCATCACTGAGGTTTACCTCTGTTTCCCAGCATGCAAGGCAATCGTGGATGAACTGAACCACTCAATCAGTCAGGTGGACCCAAAGAAAACCATCAATGTCGGCAGCTTTAGACTCAACCCTGATGGAACCATGAAAGACAAAAAGGTACTTTACGCCAGTGTTTACACACACACCACTCACTTGCCAAAGCCCCAACAGATGCTTCCTCATCGGTGACCCCCCTATGAGTAAAAAGTGGGAAGGAGGATCAAAGTTTTAACAGGAAGAAACCTCCAGGAGAACCAGGCCCAGGGAGGGGCAGCCATCTGTCGTGACTGATTGGGGTTGATGGGGGACGACAGGACAAAGATACACTTTTTAAGAGTTGCAGAAACCAGTAACAACTAAAGATTAAATACAGAGTGGTGTGTAAACACACAGTGAGTGCAGGTGAATCACAGTGCATCATGGCAGGCCCTCAGCAGCCTGGGTCTATTGCAGCATAACTGAGGGAGGACTCTGGGTCACCTGATCCATCCCTGACTATATTCTTAAAAAGTTAAAGTTTGAAGCTTAATCAGTGTCTGTCTCCCGAATCCACCAAAGAGGGGTCTTAAGGCTCTGCCTTCCATTCTATTTCTAAATATCCTATGAACCACATGTCTGAGAGTGAAGTGTTCTCTCTCGTCTTCATTATTCAAGACCTTGTATGCGAGAAGAATTTTAAAGTTCTGGGTTTAACTAGCCAATGAAGGGAAGCCATTACCGGTGAAATTTGCTTTCTTTTTCTAGGAATGACGTTTTCCAGCTCTAAGTGGAGCATTTTGGATCAACTGAAGGCTTTTCAAGGAGTTTTTAGGACAGCCTGATAACATTGAGTTACAATAGTCCACCCTCGAATAGATGCATAAACTAGTTTTTTAGCGTCACTCTAAGACAAAATGTTTTGAATTTCCTACACATTTGTTTAAAAAACTCTAAGGTTCCTCACAGTGTTACTGGAGGCCAAGGCAATGCAGTTCAGAGTAGGGCTGCTCAATTAATCAAATTTTAATCACGATTACAATCTGGGCTTTCAACGATCATTAAAAATGACTGAGCCGATTATTAGCCCCTCCCTCGTGCTTTACTCTCGCGCTGCTCTGTGTGGCAAATCGAGCGCACCTCTCTGCATTTCGAACACGTGTCACAACAATTAAGAGCAGCGGTCTCCAACCTTTTTTTGCGCCACGGACCGGTTTATGCCCGACAATATTTTCACGGACCGGCCTTTAAGGTGTCGCGGATAAATACAACAAAATAAAACTAGTACCGGTACCGAAAAAAGAAAATTTATTCATAACACACGTGGAAAGACCCAGGAAAACAGAGTAAACGATAAAAACGATAACAAAATAACGCTGAAAACCGATAAAAACCCTGAAAACTATACATTTCACACCTGAGCCTCAACGAACCAAACGACTCACGCACCGGTACCGGTCTGAGGCCCGGGGGTTGGGGACCGCTGATTAAGAGGACCCGAGGGAAGCTCGGAAAGCTAAGCAGAAGTTATTTGGAGAGGAGAGTGACTGCCGTTGGTTGAAAAGAGGTAAAAAACCTTCAGTGGTGTGGAAACATTATGGGTTCAGTCAGACGTGGATCAAGTGGACACAGTGTGTAAACTTTGCTACGGTGTCGTAGCTGCACCACAGAGCAACACTGCAAAGTTCACTAAACATAGATGTTTACATTTTTCATTTATTTTTTATATTGCAAACATTTGCACTGTTATCAGTATTTGCACTATTTTATATTATTTTTTGACAATCTTTAAAGTCATTATTCAATACATTGTTATTGTTAAATAAATATCACCAAAGAATCGAGATCTCAATTTCAGTGAAAATAATCGTGATCATCATTTTTGCCATAATCGAGCAGCCCTAGTTCAGAGTAAGCATCAAGAAATCTCGGGAAATCTTGGGATAAAAGGAAGGCTGGTGATTGGTCTATAATTAGCTAAGACCCCTTGTCTGTGAAGGTTCTCGGTCATCCAGGTCATCGTAGTTTAAGGAGCTTGGAAAGAAAAGCGTCTGGACTTTTTAAGTTACTTAAGTTACTTCTTAACTTAAGTTACTTCTTAAGTTAAGAAGTAACTTAAGTAAGTCCAGACGCTTTTCTTTCCAAGCTCCTTAGACTAAGACCCCTTGGTTTAACTGATGGCTTTTCAAGTAGCAGTTTAATTACTGCGAGCTAGAAGGTCTGTGGTACATTGCCCATTAATAGAGAGAGTTGATTAAAATAGAAATTGAAGCATAAATAAATAGTTGGACTTCTTTGAACAGTTTTGTAGGAATGGGTCCTAAAGACACGTTGATGGTTTGGTAGTTGCTGAAGTTAACTCGGAGAGATCAGTTAATTCTCAACACACTCTCACCAAACTCTCTGTACTTGCTAGCACATCTCCACGTTAAGCACTCTAAGCTGCTGCACATCCTTTCCATCTCGATCACCCCGCCTAGTCCATTTGTCCTTCCTGTTTAGCCAGTGAAATCAGAGCTGCTGGTTTGAGTGTATTAAACAGTTTGGGTATACTGTATGTAGCCATAGGGAACACAATAGACTACTTCCACAGTTTAGGGACTCATTTCTGCACACAAGACATGATAAATGTGTCATAAAACACATGACCAAGTTGCTATGCATTCTTCAGCAGTCTTCCTGTAATCCCATCCGACCCGAGGCTCTTATTTGCCTTTGATTTTTTTCAAAGACTGACTGAACATCATGTACATTTTAACAGTGCAATCGGGGTACAAGGAGCCATTTCTACATAGATGCTGTGATTAACAGATGCGGTCTTTTCATGGAGGAGTCGATTGATCTTTGTTGTTACTGTGGCTGTGTGCATGACACTGTGTGAGTGCAGAAGATTGATCCAGGCTATTGTCCTGCTGTAATGAGGTCACCCCCCCCCCCCCCTGGAACTATGACGTTTCCTGTTGCTCAGAGGCCAGAAAATCATGAGGTTTACAGCTATACTATTGATTTCTGGAGCTTTAGCGTTTGTTGTGACTATCACTATCACGATAACTGCACCGATCAGTGTGTGCACGTAGGCGTCGACACCTACAGGCAAATTCAGAATCACAGATCTTGCCTTATGACAACTGTTTTCAACACTGATATTACCAGCTCAGTGTAGCCATTAGATGTTCTGTGTGACGACATAAGTCATCAAGTTTTACTGCATAATTTTCCTCAAAACAAAGTCCAAACTATCCTCTAAGCATTTACATGTATCCTGATTAGAGTTAGAAAACAGCATTCCAGTCACCCAGCAGGGAGAATGAGCTTCCTCCAGCAGTGAGCTCCTGCTCTACTCTGAGCTGACACTTTCCTCTACCTGTTGTATTATCTGGTCAATCAGATGTTATTGAGCCACATAAGAAGCCAAACCTTGATCCCATGCCCTCCCGGCTCCCTTCTTTTCAGCAGCTTTTGACCTAGTGTGAATCAGAGAGGGAGGGATGTCACAGCTTAGATGCCATCAGTGAGGAGGATTTGCAGGTTTTAAGTCTCTGCTCTTTGGCCTTGTCACAGTAGGACTTCCTGGGAGTATGGGGCTGCTCTGTGCCACAAAAGTTAAACCTGCCTGCCACAACAATGCCACATTTAAGGCTTCCAAAGACATTGAACTTAGTTGGAGCGGGTTGATCTCATAGTGAACGGTGGGAAGTCATGCATTGAGAATGAGAGGATGCACAATAGCATGCTGACACAATGACACATAATATCATGGTCTAGAAATGTGACTCAGTGAGGTGACAGTCATTTTTTTTTTTAATCCAACAAGGATCTTTTATTTTTCCTTGGAGGTTTCTTAAAGGAATAGTCTAACTTCCAAACAAATTTCCTTTCTTTGCTTACTGTTTGATTTGGTTGATATCAGTCTCATGTCTGAGACTCTTACTGCACACGGCATTAAAAAAAACAGCGACAACCCTCAGGGCAACAAAATGAACCCATTGTTGGAGTGCCAAGTTTTGGGACTTCCAAAAGTCAGTCAGTCCCAATAAAATTCCACGTTAACTTGACCTGCTAAACAGCATAAAAAGCATGTTTGAAGTTTCCCACTTCACACCGTTATTGATGTATGAGACTAGTATTTCATTATTCAACTTGTCATGTCTCAGGTCTCTTTTGTCTTCCTCCCCTCACCCCAACCGCTGTTGCACCTGTGCAGCACATAATACACCTTCTAACTTGGCAACATTAGTAGCTAACTTGGCGCTCCTGCTTATTATATAAATATGGTATCTTTTGGCTCTTAAAAACACAACAACAGCGACAACATGGCGAATGTTGAAGCCTTAACGTGAATTCTAAAGCCAGTGGGGAACACTGTGGTGGCTACATTCATCAGTTTGTGGACAGGACATGTTCTTCTGTGAGCTCCAGAGGCAGCGTTAGCATTGTGAACGGCCTTTGGGGCCCAGGCCCATCCAAAAGGATGACTGTGCCCCCTCAGCTGAATTCTACTGACTTACTTTTACAACTATAGGTAAAATTAATCGTTGTACAATAATAATTGTTATTGTAGTAACAACCAAACCCATATTAATAATTTGGTCAATAGCAATTTACTATTTCATTGTAGATGCTCTAAAGTTAGTGAGTCTAATTCCCTCCTGTCAGAGTTGATTGCCTGTCTAGTCCATCTTCTGAGGTGCTGACCCTGTTTAGAGGTGCTCGTAGATGTATGTTTGAAGTTTGGACAGTGTAGAAGGTCAAAAACACAACATGTGAACAGCCAGATTTTCCCTAGTTCAAGTCTTCATGATGGCTTTAGTGGATTTTATGAGATCATCACTAAGCCAGCATTTGATGTATTTCATCGTGGCATATCAAAAGTCAGCTGTCACTAGAGATGAAATATGATAAACCAGATCTGATCAGATGCTGAAAGGTTAAATACACTGGACTTCTTTCTGATTTCTAAGAATCACTTAGAAATAAATCACAGAAACTGGAGCATCACGAGACTTTCTAACCAAGTTTTCTAACCTCTGGCTAGTTTTTTTAAAATCTGGCTAATGAGAATAAACAGCATTATCAGCCTAAATTTAAAAGCACTATGAGAGCACAATTACAGTGAGAAAGGACCATTTGAGTGCTTTGAAATAATAATAATAATAATAATGGATACTTTATTGATCCCCATGGGGAAATTACTTGTTTTTCTCTGCATTTGACCCATTCACTCAGTGAAGCAGTGGGCAGCCCACTAAGCAGGCGCCCGGGGAGCAGTGTGTAGGGACGGTACCTTGCTCAGGGGTACCTCAGGGTAGCCGTTAAGTGGATTCGAACCGCCGACCTTCCGATCATGGGGCGACCACTTTACCTACTGAGCTATCCCTGCCCATGTACTCACATTTACCACTGTAACAAACTAAGGAATGACTAAACTTACCTGACCATGAACACAACAGCCTGTAAAATGCCTCCACTCCTCTGTTAAAATACATAGAATATTATTTTATTCTGGATTTAAATATTTCAAAGACAAAAGATTTTTTACCACTTATTTTCAATACAATATGAAGTACCCAGATAACTTGAGCAAAATATCGTGCGACACATCCAGTTAAAAACAGTCTGGCATGAAGTAAAATGATACAAGGAAGCTTTAAATCTGCAGTTTTCAACTGTTAAAACAATAACTCTAGTTATGCTTGCTCCTCAGTAGAGCTAGCTAGATGCTAAAGTAATGTGACCAAGGCTTTCCCGGCGTGTGCACAAACACATGATAGGGACGAGGAGGAAAAAGGACCTCTTGTGGATGTAAGCAGAACCGTGGGATGAAGCTTTTCTCCACGGGCTAAACTCTAAGCAAAGTTGTGGCACAAGAACAATGATATTAAGTATCAATCCGCCCATCAGATTTAAACACTCACTAGGTGCTTCTGTCATATTCTTTGCTTTTGCCAGTTTTGTTTATGTTCATCAGTGCCATGTCTTACTCTTGTAGTATCTCCGGTTTGGCCTATAATATGGTCCTTTACACCACAGAAAAAGAAGGAGCTTGTGGAGCTTAGCGTACTGTTGAGAAAGTCTTCTCACCTGACTTCTGACAAGAGTGAAGAAGCTTTACCGCCAAACAGTGTTTCAGTCCTTGTGCTGACTCTGCTCGCCACTATCTTCCAAACTGCTGACATCAAGAAGCCCTGGTTTATGATTTAGAGCTCCTATAAAGACGCATAGCATTTCCATTCAGAATGACCAGCTGGTTACTATTAGCTTTACTACTCTATCATAATGAAGTAATATTATTACTGTTAGACCTTTATCAACGACTGCTATTAGAAAATTTGGGATTTAAATGATATATAAAGGTCAAAAATACATTTTAGGTTCTCCTTCCACTTGCTGCCAATGTGACATTATTATTGTTATTTTATTGTTTATTATCATTATTATTATTGTTAATTTATGGGTCTTCATTGGCCAGAACAATGACATTGAAAGGCCCCTGTCCACAGTGGTGCAATAATGGCTCCCTGTCCAATGGGAATTGAATGGAGGATAGCTTCCCTGAGAAGCCTATTCTCTGGGCCAACCAGTCACACCCCACTACCACCTCAGCCACCACCCCCCACCCCATTCTTCAAACAACACTGTGACTGACAGCTCCCTTTCACACGGCTGCAACTGGCAAGGAAGGGCTTTAATTCCAAACCATTTTGTAGCATGGCATGATAATGACTTAGACCCAAGCCCATGGATTGACATGGTTTTATTGTAGGGCCGGGGAGAGCAGCCCTTTTCTTCTCTTTTTTCATGCTGTTTGGATGAGATTGAGGATTTAGTTTTATATTCAGTTTCATTCTCATATAATCATATATATAAAAAGAAAGATATGACTGACATGATGACAATACAGGAACATGTATTATCAATTATTTCTGCAATGAATCAGTTAATTAAACCTGTGAATGTTGCATTGTCAAACATGTACTGTTTTTAAGTCAAACTCCAAAGTATTACATTTGTGCAACAGCTTCAACAGATGATGCTATATATGAGTATTGTTTCTACTGAATGTGCCTTCAGTAGCACTTAAGCTGCCGTTCAGTAATGACTCACTAAATACAGGCTGCGGTCAAACCTACCAACTAAACCTTAATCTGACTGCTGAAGCTGGGACTTTAAACAATGATGAGAAATGACTAACTGAAATATGCAAATATAAACTATGACTTGTCATTTATATTATTATTATAAGCCTTCCGTCAAATTGGCATGGATATTAGAGTGTAATAAAAAACGAACCTAGCAAGCTTCAGGTAAAGATGATTTTGTGAAAACAGATCATGTGTTCTTCAAAATCATTAAAACAGTGGCGGCTTCTGCACATTCTCAAATTAGCTTTTTAAAAGCTTGGTGGGAAAAAAACCAAGGTATTTAAATATGTCAACATGGTTCTAGGAAAAGTGTGACCAGCATCAATTAATTGACCAAGTTTTAATCCAATAAACAAAAAATTCAGTCATTGAGTGAAAGAAATGACAGCACTGATGCCAAAGTCACCACAAGCAAGTTTTGATTGATAGGCGAGCCTCATCGCCACTGCTCTACATGACCTACATCCCCTAGTGCCTGGCCCTTCCAACCTTTAGCCCTGTGCTGTAACACCTTCTGTCGACCAGCCAACTTTCTTCCTTCTTCCTCAGCACACTGTTAGCAACCCTAACAGTGTTGTCAGGCTCAGGGTCTTCTGCAAGGATTAATGCAGCGTCGGAGAGCTCAGGTGGTTCTAATTGTCAGAGGAATCGCTGGCTGGTTTTGCTCTACTACCCAAAATTTCAGTTTGCTGAGCAGGAAGAGGCAAAGATTTGATGAAAGACAGATGGCAGAGCAGTCCTTTGTCACATCATCACATCTCAAAGTGTGTGTGTGTGTGTGTGTGTGTGTGTGTGTGTGTGTGTGTGTGTGTGTGTGCGTGTGCGTGCGTGCGTGCGTGCGTGTGTGAGATCAGTATGGCTGGTTAGAGAAACAGAAGAAGAAACAAAGGCTGAGAGTATAATTTATCTATCATTATAAGATCCAGTTCATCTGCAAGAGGCTCAAAAACGCTCCCTTCTTCCTCTGTGTTCTCTCACCACCCAAACTGTCCCCCACCCCCAACCTCCGTCCTGCCACTCTTTGACCAAAGAAAACAAGGAAGATTTCCTCCTTTGATCGTCAGAGGATGGAGGGGCTGAATGGGCCAAAAGACAGCGCAGAGGCAGGGTGGGGGCCGAGGAGATGAGCCGTTTACCCTGCACTTGGCTTCTGTTGAGGCCTTCTGCTTCTCCCATCTCCTCCTCCTACGACCCCACCCTTCTCTGGATCCCAACCCCTCTTTTTGCTAGTTCGAGGTATAACAAACACTGAAACCCACCCCTCCCCTACTTCACCCTTTTCAGTGCCCTATCCTTGCATCTTCACCCCTGGGCGTCACCCCTGTCACCCAATATCCTTCCGGGGATGGAGGGAGCAGAGCACAGCACCTGTCTTGACCCGTCTAGACACCACCGCCCTGTTGATTTGTCTTGAAAGGGATGGGTGGTGGAAGAGCATAGCTGAGTTTGGATGGAGGGTTGGGGAGGGTATTCATGCAGGTTAAAAGTCAAAGTTGGAGGGTGAGGTATTTCAGCGTTGATGGAGAAAACACAGCGGAAACAAGAGGCCACCCCACTGACCCACCCTGAGGCCTGTGGTGTAACACAGCTAACACTAGGCCAACCCAGAGTCTTTTCTTTTTTGCCATGATGCAGCTGTGCTGTTTTGGTCTATCCGGCACGAGTTCTTAGACGTTTCAACGTGGCAATCGGGTATTGGAAACATGAGACAATGGCTACACGGTCCAAGAAGAAGCCGTGCTGGAACATGCCAGTCCAACATGATGATTCCCTCCTCTCTCTTTGGTTTGATTTGCCAGGTCCCATTCGCTCGCTCGGAGACTCACCTCAGCGAGCTTCTGGACAGCGTGTGCAACAGTATGAGTGACTATGCACTCTATGTGGATCCCATCACCCAGCACAAGCAGTACAGGAGGTTTGCTCCCAGAAGCAGTGCTTCCACCGACGACTTCCCCGACTTTAAGAACTTCCAGTTTGATGGGCCAGAGGCGTCCAATGACATCAAATTCGCAGTGAGTGGAAACATGCACTGAAAACAATGTTTTTAAGTAGAACTATAGTATAGTTAGAACTGCAGCCTAGTTCAGGATCATGTACAGAAGCATTGGAAGCATTTCCAGGCCAATTTCATCCATTGCTATGTATTAAGAATCAAAAAACAAAGAAAATTCTCAGAGTTGCTAATTTTGAAACAAGTTGTTCAATAAATGAAGATGTACATTTAAAATTGGAGGCGGTGATTATGACAACCCTGCATCAGTCGGTTTCCAGCGCCGTCCAATCGAAAACAACACGTTTTGTATAGCAGAAGCATTACAAGGTAGTCATACAGTTACTTAGATGTGTAATCTAAATACACGTTTGCTATTTTCATCAATCTATCAGTTGGGACAAAATGTTAGACTAGAAAATCGGATAGTTGCAGTAATGCTATTATTGAAATTCCTTTTATATTTTTATTTATTTTAGTAAATTAATTATTAATCGGTTTGTTAAGCTCACATTGTCAAAATTAACAAAAGTATGCATTTTATTCTAGGCATTTTCGTATATGGATACTTTTATGTAGATGTATATTTCATGTTATTTAAAATAATTGCTCCTATGCAGAAAAAATAGTCTGTTTAAAACACACTACTTGAGCTACAGACAGATGAGAAATGAAAGAAAAACCCAGAACAATAACGTGGCGACCTGCCACATCAGCGTCAGAGCTCCTCGCCATTTATTCTTGCAGTAGACGTTGGAACAGAATTAGATATCGCCTTTTGGGGTTTTTTGATGGTGGTGGTGGAGCATGATGTCAGTAAAACTAGAAAACAGCTAAATAAATACAAGTATATTACTCTTTTATGTCTGACATTGTTCCGAAATCAATTTTCATATTCTTTAAACCGTTCAAAGACGCTGTGTCACATAGAACAAGTGTGTCTACATAGCAGTGACCCTTCTTTTGATACAAATGGCCCCCTGTAGCATAATGGAGCCAACGGAGCTCTTCACTGTAGGGGTCAGTGATTCAGGGTTTTCCTTTAATTTGTCATGCGTTTGTAGTGTGGCCAGTTGGTTGTGCCAGCCATTTCACCTGCCTTCAATTTGAGAAAGTACTTGATATCACCAGTCACTGCAGAAAACCCGGTCAGTGAGCCATGATTGGATTTAGTGACGTGTAGACTGAACAGCTGTGAGCTTCACCACGACGCACCATGGCGGCTTCACGTGACCGAGGGGTCTGAAGGAATTAATAGGACAGATGAAACAACAGACACGGGGAAAAGTTTGTGGTTTATTCTGAAGTTGGATTGCATCACGAGTGTGATTGGGTGAGCCAGCTCCCACTGAAAGCTGCTGCTTTAATAAACAGCTTCGGACTCGCATCACAGCCACTTTTGTACTTTTTATTCACCACCATGTTCCTCGCTAAAGAAAAAGCAGCTGGAGCAGAAGTCGAATTCATAAAAAGCGAGGAAGGGTGCTTTCACAGAGTCTTCGAAATGGATGAGCGGTTCGATAAACAGGAGAGAAACGTGGCCGCCGCCGCCATGCAAATGGCGTGCCCACAGTGTGTGAAAGATGTGTGTTGTGCATGTATGGTCGAAGCACACTTTGACCAGTGTTTGCTGCGTCTGTGTCTCAGTGTGAAACGCTGGTGGAGGAGTTGGAGGAAGAAATCATCTCTGTGCTGAGCCGGGACAGGCAGGAGAACGTGCACGAGGAGCTGTGCAGCAGAGTCTCAGGTAGCAGCTATGCTTCACACGCGCACTCTCACAGAGCTCACACACACACACACACACACACACACACACACACACACACACACACACACACACACACACACACACACACACACAGCTGTGGAAGCTGCTCGGGTTTGGCGTCCACAGCATTCAGTAACAGCAGAGGCCAGTGTCAGCACAGCTCAGTAGCCTCAGTGTAGGTCAGTGTTAGCTATTTGTGTCTTTAGATGGTGGCACATTTTCGGGTTGTGGAACATAAACACTGATGTGTTTGTCGTCATGCTTTTCCTTTCAGACTACTGTGAAGACAGCAGCCGTGCTAACGAGGAATTGTAGCATCACACTGGATTTTCGGTGCAGCGAGGAGAGACCAGCTTTGACACACATTTCTGAGAAAAGGGTTTTGATAAAAAATGTTTGACAAACAACTGAGACTATTTTAAGTAAATAAAAACCAAATGTTGAGAAAGCACAGTGTTCATTTTTGTCTCTGCATGCTGCTCACACCACAGTATATTAACCAGACCTACAGTAACTGTTTGTTGGTGCGAGTTCCACATATCAAAAGTTAAGATAGTGGTCTCCACAGTTAGTCAGCTGATCAGTTTATCTGGCAAAACTCTTTTCTGCTCTCTGTCACAGTCTGGCTTTATCACCAAGTCCAGGAAAAACATTTGGATTTCTTTGTTTTTTTTTATAGAAAAAAAATACACATTATTTCCTTCCTTTGCACACACCATAAACATCCATGGGAGATAAATCTGTTAGTGTGGAATTGTAGACTGCTGGATGATAGTGCTGACTCTAAATGTTCACAGAAGCTAAATGTATTGTGTCAGTGTGAACATGCAGCTTTCAAATTGCTGTATCTTTTCACAAAGACTAGCAGGTGGACAGACCCGAGCCACAACTCAAGCATCTGTTATCTGATTGGACCAGACTTAACAGCAGCTGATTGGTTGAAAACTTTGCATTGATATGCTAAAGGCGGCCGCATGCAGGGGAACCAGAGAGTGCGTTATACTGACGCTGCTTTGTGCCGATTCTGTAGCTTGGTTGGGTTCGCAATAAAAAGGAGACCGAACAAGTGCTGATGGTTATTATATATAATGCATTACTGGGCTGTCATTAAGTGTGACCTGCGCCTCTCCTGAGCACTGGGGGCTGGGTCTTCAGGGAATGGGTATATAGTATCTTTACTTCATTATGCATCGCTAAGAAAACTATCCTCATGAACTGGAAATCAAAAAACTGTTGATGTATTAACATAAAAATGTACTTGTCTGCCTCCTCAGAAAACCTACTGGATGAATTTGTTCCTCTCTGGTCCCCACTGATCTATTCCATTAGTTGGTGTGAGTGCTTGGCTATAGTCTCCTTTCCCTGTATGCCTTGCAGGTGGATGCAGGTCGTCTCTGGGACTGCAGAGGTCTGGCAGCAGGGGTCCGTCTGTCCCTCACACACCCCACAACAAGATTGTTGATTTATGTATATGTCCATTTTCAAATTTTTGTGTTGCAGGTACTGTATGGTTATTTTCCCCACAGGTGCAGCAGTTGGGGATACATTATGCATTTCTATTTGTACTCCTTTTATTACATCTTCGCCGACTCCTGTTTTTTTTTTTTCCTCCTCCCAGCAGATTTAAGCCTTATGGGAGTGTCGTCCCCCCCCCCCCAAGAGGGAAAATAGACCCCCTAATGCAGCAGTCTCCAACCTTTTTTGTGCCACGGACCGGTTTATGCCCGACAATATTTTCACGGACCGGCCTTTAAGGTGTCGCGGATAAATACAACAAAATAAAACTAGTACCGGTACCGAAAAAAAGACGATTTATTCATAACACACGTGAAAAGACCCAGGAAAACCGAGTTAATGATAAAAATGATAACAAAATAACGCTGAAAACCAATAAAAACCCTGAAAACTATACATTTCACACCTGAGCCTCAACTCTCGCGGCCCGGTACCAAACGACTCACGGACCGGTACCGGTCCGAGGCCCGGGGGTTGGGGACTGCTGCCCTAATGGACCACCATTTGACCTTAGAACTGAAGAAGCTTCTCCGTTGAGAGTTGAAACATCTTCAAGCAACTTAAAGAAGTCCAAATGCCTTTCCTTTCCAAGCTCCTTAGGCTAATCTAGAATTCTTTTGTCTAGAAAAAAGTAATATGTGAATGTGTTATTTGGACTGGGGAGACGAACGAGTGTGCTCTTGAAGATGTTACGGAAATGCCACACACCGGCCACTCCATATGTTTCAAGATATAAATGAATGGCTTGTGTGGATTTTGACAGGGATGCCCTCCCGAGAGCACTCTGATCAAAGATGAGTAAAAACAATTTGCATCACCACATTTATAAGATTAATGGTTGACAGATTTTGCAGACAAGAGAAAAAATTGTTGGAAAATGCAAGATCATCCCAATTAGGTGCATAGAAGCATGCTAATATCACTGGAACAAATATAGTTTTCCAGCAGCAAACACACATCGCTCAGCTGAATCGGCCTGTACACTAGACACCGAACTGTATATTGTTACTAATCATGATAGCAAACCCTCTTCCTCTGTACCAATAACTGGACCGGAATACTTGCCTACATGTAGGCGGACATATCTGGGTCTCCTGGAAAGTTGAATGTCTGCTCTCAGCTGTTTCAGATCTGTGATCACTTTTTTAAATTTCACTGGTTGGTTGATGGACTTAACATTCCAGCTCACAAAATTTACTGACAAACCATTAAACGTTTCAATGTTGCTTACACAGGCCATAGTCTGTATCACCTGAAAATCAATGCATACATTTAATCTGCCACATAACGGAAACACCATCATAATGTATATAAAGGTCTGAGAAAATAATTCCAACCCCTTTCACCTATAGGAACATGGTGATTACAATACCCATCAAAAAGAAATGTGGTGGCGAGAATATACCAGAGCGCCCACTCAGCCACATTAGTATATGCATGTTCATATATTCAATTCTATGCTTCAATCGCGACCTCGGTTGTGCTAAGAGCATCTGGTTAGATGATCTCAGTGCTCTTTTGGGGTCATACATGTTGAGGAGTTTGCTTAAATAACTGGGCGCCACATTGTTTAAAACTTTAAAAGTAAATGAATTAATCTTAAATTAATATGATATTTGACAGGGAGCCAGTGCAAATTTGCTAAAACTGGAGTGATGTGTTCATACATTCTAACACCCATGCAGCAGCATTTTGGACTAACTGCAAGCGATGGAGAGATAGATGAGTGTGAAGACCCAAATAGAGAGTTGCAGTAGTGGTGAGTAGAGGTGATGAAAGCCTGAATAAGTGTTTCTAGGTCTCTTGGAGGAAACAATGAAAGGAGATGTTGTATTTCCTAAAAATAGATCCCAAAGGTAGCATGTATAAGGAGAACAGAGTTGGACCCAAACAGACCCCTGTGGCACACCACAACACATCGGGGCAGAGGAAGAGGAGTTATTGGCCAATAGTAACAGAAAAAGACCTTGTAGTGGCGGCACTCCGTCTCTATTTCACTCTTCTTTACCACCTTTAGGAGTCAGTCTGGCAACATGCATTTGAAACGCGAGCAAGTCCAGGTACTTTTCTTGCAAAAAAGATGTTTATTGAAATTTTTAATTTACATGGCAAGACTCGGTCAAAAAACTGTTTTGCTTCCAGCTTATCCGACTCCCCAACTATGTAATTACAGTGTGCCGGAAGCCCAAAATACTAAAAAGTGCATTAGAATGTCGCACTTCTATATTCTATACCTTTAACAAAACAGTATTTTGAAATTAACTAGAAATTATATTCTTAACATCAAACATGTATATTTCTCCTCTAATCATTTTACCAGTACCAATAAAATTAACATTTAATTGGCTCTTACAGACCTCTCTGATAAATATGATTTAAACCATGAAAAAACTGAGCCTTTAAGACCAACAACGTGTTCAAGTCTTGATAAAAGAATGTTGTTATCAACTGTGTCAAATCTAAAAGGACTAAAACCACAGAACAACCTGAGTCGACGGTTAAAAGAAGATCATTAAAAACTCTTAAAAGCGCCGTCTCAGTACTGTGACGCGACTTAAAACCAGACTGCAACTCTACACAAATGCCACGAGTGTCTAAAAAGATCTGAAGTTGCTTGAAAACAACTTTTTCCAAAATTGTGGACATCCAGATTTTTTGGTTTGCACAACAGCATGTTTGAAAACAGCTGGTACACAACCTGATGACAAGGAAGCATTTAATAAAAATAAAATACTAGGCCCAATAATGTGAAGAGCTTCCTTGAAAAGGCAAGAAGGAAGAATATCCTGAGGGGAATTAGACAGTCTTAAGCGATCAATTACTTCCTTTAAGGCAGAAAATGTCACAGGCTCGAACTGCTGAAAAACAGCTGAGCATTTAGAGGGTGGATCTAGGTCGAACACTGCTGTGAATTTGGAGACCTTAAATTTTTTCAATGAAGTGTTTTAAAAAGTTTTCACACAGTGCAAAGGAAGCCTCACTAGGAACATTGGCTCAGGGGTTAATCACAGAATTAAAAATATTCAAAAGAACTCGGGCCTTGTGATTGTTGGTAGAAATTACACCGGATAGGAAAGCAGATTTTGCAGCTTTAACAGTTTTCTGATTATTTGTTAAGCGGTCATGCAGGATGCCCAAAGACACCTGGAGTTTCTCCTTTTTCCATTTTCTCTCTGCACGTTGACATTCGCGTCTGAGAGTGCGGGTGGTTTCATTCAGCCAAGGTTGACGTGAAGATTTGGTGCGTTTAGTCCTTAGTGGAGCAACAGAGTCAAGGATGTTGGAGCATATTGAGTTAAAAAGGTTAGCTAGTTCAACTGATAGTTCCGCACTAGGGTTGGCATCATAGAGGAGCGAGTTAGTAAAAGTGGGGGGAAAGTGAGCAGTGGTCACTGAATTGTTCGCATCTGACGCACAGGTCGCTCGCTGTCCAACTCCACATTACACACTGCAACATTAAACATAACTGGGAAATGATCTGATATCCCACAATCCTTGATTTCCGTAATCCGATCGTTAAGTGATGACGTGACGAATCCTACTTCCGGGTCTAAAGTAGTCTGCGTTTAATATGGCTTTTGTGTTGTTAACATGTTTAATGTTTTGTATTTTCTTCTATTTGATCTCAAAAAGCTCCTAAAACAGTCAGTGATCCCTGTTGACCTCCCTCGGCTTTTATTACCGCTAATCATTTATTTAAGCTCAGTTTTTAAAACCTTAGGATGTAACTACAGCCCAGCCCATGCAGCAGTATATGAATGACTAACCTCGTATTGTGGATGGATTATCTCAGTTGTTCTCCTGGCTGAAGTTTGGTCCTTTTACAGCATCCTGCCATGCTATTACATTTGTTCCTGTCCACCGAGAACACTCACGTTAATTTTTATCGAGTGGAAAAAAAGTTAGCTTGTTTATATTATGCTAACATAGCTGTGTCGCTAGCGGTCACGTAGCACATCATTATATACCAGCTAGCCAAACTTCAGTAACCCTACAAACGTCACTGCTGTTTAGTTTTCTGTCTTCAATTATGCTGGAAGTGATAACAGAGCTGTACGTTTTAATTTGTTTCCAAAACCCCGCAGTCAGGACATGCTATATTGTATTTAGATAGAAGCTAGCGAGCTAACTTCCTGCTAACTTCTAACTCCGTTAAATGTCATAAATTCCGTTTTCATGGATGCCTGGATGTTAAACTCAATTGTTACACCTGGTAGAGCAGAACGCTGATCATTTTATTAAAGATGAAAGACTTTAAACAGTTTTTCAACTCTCAGTAATGCCATAGTGATCGTTTGATATATGGACCTGCAGCGGAGTTTGAGCCCAGACACGGCTAGTGACGTCAGACTTTACGACCGGATACAAACATCCAGACCATATGACAACACCAGATCGAATGTATGACCTTTTTGGTGAGTTGGATCACTCACCCACTGAGTGACAATAAAAGTGTCAATAAGGGCAAGGAAGTCCTTTACTAGTGGTCCAGTCTCACAGCATACATGGATGTTAAAATCACCAACAATTAAAACACGGTCATATCCTAACATAAGACTCCCCAATAAGTCAGCAAAATCGAGATTAAAATCCTTAACGCATTTCGGTGGACGATACACCGCAGTGCAGACAGCTGATGGAGTGCAGTTCAGTTCCAAAAGCTGCACCTCAAAGCTAGGATACGAAACAGGTGGCAGTTGCCGCCAGCGAAAATAATTTTTAAATACTGAAGCTAGCCCTGCACCTCTACCAGTGGTCTGCGGAGAGCTAAAAAGTGAACGATTTGGGGGGAAGGAGTTCTGAGAAAGAAAAAAACTCACTGGGTTGAAGCCAAGTTTCAGTCAGGAATATAAAATCCAGTCCTGACGAGATAAAAAAAAGTCATTTAGGATAAAAGTTTTGTTTGACCTGGTGTTTAGCAGGGCCATCCGAAGTGTGATCAAAGTGTTGCTAACAGGAGCACGTCCCAGCAGACGAAGGTTACTGAGATTCACGCCACCTCTGTAGAACTGCACCAATCGCCAGACAGGTGGAGGCTTCGCCGGCAGGTCCGAGGGAGCAGGAGGTCTAACAGCCCAGATCCAGCGATGCCAACTGCCAGACTGGACTGGTCCCAGACAGCACGAAAAGATGGTAGCACATCTGTAAGAGTACGATGTTTCTTCACTCAGGTAAGCCTTGATGCGTACCAGGATGCCACCTCATTTCCCCATCTTCTTGAGCGCTTCCTGG
Organism: Astatotilapia calliptera; assembly: GCF_964374335.1. Classification (NCBI taxonomy): domain Eukaryota; kingdom Metazoa; phylum Chordata; class Actinopteri; order Cichliformes; family Cichlidae; genus Astatotilapia; species Astatotilapia calliptera. The sequence continues at coordinate 34,365,043 of NC_137439.1, forward strand.
GAGGAAGGGTAAATGGTAGGCGACGTAGGCAATCAGGAATGTCCGCCAGAAGTGTAGGACGATTTTCTGGCTTGCTTTCTAAATCAAGCGTTCTGGGTTTTAGTGGCCCAAGGTTCAAAAGAGTTTGGCGATCATAGATGAATAAAGCAGAGCCATCAGGGCAACATAGAAAAGGAAAGATAACACCCAGCAGACAGGACCCAAAAAGATGGCTCGCCGTGCACACAGGTGCCATCTTGGTTCTGGCTGTGAGGCAAATTCATTATATCTCAAGGATATAAGAAATATGATTTAAAAAAATTTAACCTGGAGCATGTAAACACAAATGTTCTAGTGTTAAAGTTACTCATCGGAGACTGGAGTAATTTTCATCTTCACGTAAGTCACAGTCTTATCAGGATCCGTAAATTTTTTATCTTCCCCTATGTGCGTGATGCGAAGTCGAGCTGGGAGGGAGTAGAAGGAGAATATCAAACCCCTCGTCAGCCATGTAGACGTCTCCTAACTTCTGTAAATGCTGCCCGGGCTTGCCACACTCGTGGTACAGTCAGGGAAAATGATAAATCTCCGTTGAAGTGAAGTGGGCCCTGGCTGCGTATGTAGCACTGGATTTCCACACATTCTTGATAGTAATGCAGCTTGGCAACAACGACCCGGGGTTTGCTGCCAGTATTGCTTAGTCCCAGGCCTCAAAGAGAGCCTGGGGCCAGAGTATCCTGGCATGTAATTAAGTAACCGATGTGTGGGAGCTGGAGCCAGGTCTCCCAGGAACACCCAGGATCCTTACGTTACCCCCCTAAAGCCCCCCCTCCATGTCTTTACATTTGCCCTTTAGATCCTGTAGTTCCTTTTTCATTTCTCACACCATATCTTGCAACATAACGGCTTCACAAGACCAGGTGGACAGGCCGCCCTCCATTTCCTTCACATTAGCACTCACCTAGACTGTGCTTCAGATTAGTGGTGTCCATCTCGCTTTTGTCCAGAGAAGGCTGGGACAGTCCACTGGACAGTCCACAGTCCCAGGAGGCCTAGCAATGGAAGGACCAGCATCCTTGTATTTACGTAGACTCATTGCTAGGTGTGTCTTGTTGGTTTTTTTTAAGGAGTCGGCTTCTTGTTTGTGGCGCTGTCACTTAGTGTTTGCTGTCTCTGCAGTAGAGGATCACTTCCTGTGCCTGTTCCAGCACACAGTGGTGTTTTTGTGTAGCTCATCTGCATAGCAATTTAATTAAAACTTGCAGATAACTTCTTATGTCATAGTTTAATCTTCACGTGCTTCATCCGAAGCACACTCTTTGTCTATTCACTCGCTAATCTATAGTCACAGTATTCACTCACTGTGTCTTTAGGCATGGCCTCTTCACCAATGTTCCCTCTAATGTTTCATGTGTCTGAGCGAACACACAAACTCCCTGAGCGTCCCTTGGACCACTGTGAGCAACATTAGACGTGTGCACTGTGGTCACATATTTGGAATAAATGTAGCCTATTTGCAGCCAGGATCACTGAATTAGAGACTCGGCTTCGCACCCTTGAAAAACCCAAAGCTAGCCAGGCAGAGGTTAATAACAGATATGATTCAATGCAGAGAGGTCTGTTAACACACAGTGAGTGAGAAAGGTGACTGGAAAGGAAAAACTCAATGCATCATGGGAATCCCCCGGCAGCCTACGTCTATTGCAGCATAACTAAGAGAGGATTCAGGGTCACCTGGTCCAGCCCTAACTATATGCTTTAGCAAAAAGGAAAGTTTGAAGCCTAATCTTGAAAGTAGAGATAGTGTCTGTCTCCTGAATCCAAACTGGAAGCTGGTTCCACAGAAGAGGGGCCTGAAAACTGAAGGCTCTGCCTCCCATTCTACTTTTAAATACTCTAGGAACAACAAGTAGGCCTGCAGAGCGAGAGCGAAGTGCTCTAATAGGATGATATGGTACTACAAGGTCATTAAGATAAGATGGGGCCTGATTATTTAAGACCTTAATAATGGATTGGATTTATATAGCGCTTTTCAAGGCACCCAAAGCGCTTTACAATACCACTATTCATTCACTCTCACATTCATACACTGGTGGAGGCAAGCTACAGTTGTAGCCACAGCTGCCCTGGGGCAGACTGACAGAAGCGAGGCTGCCATATCGCGCCATCGGCCCCTCTGGCCAACACCAGTAGGCAAGTAGGGTAAAGTGTCTTGCCCAGGGACACAACGACCAGGACAGAGAGCCCAGGGATCGAACCGGCGACCTTCCGGTTACAGATGCGATTCCCAACCCCCTGAGCCACGGTCGCCACGGGTATGTGAGGAGCAGGATTTTGAATTGAATTCTGGATTTAACAGGAAGCCAAAACAGGAGAAATCTGCTCTCTCTTTCTAGTCCCTGTCAGTACTCTTGCTGCAGCATTTTGGATTAGCTGAAGGCTTTTCAGGGAGTTTTTTGGACTTCCTGATAATAATGAATTACAGTCGTCCAGCCTGGAAGTAATAAATGCATGAACTAGTTTTTCAGCGTCACTCTGAGACAGGATATTTCTAATTTTAGAGATGTTGCGCAAGTGAAGAGTGTGTCATTTCCACAACACTGCTTTCACCCCCGAGGTCCACAGAGCCGTTGAGTCTGTGCAGGTCCCTGTACAAGCGCATAAACCTGTAACAAAAAATTCACCGAACTCGCAAACGCACAGAATGTTTTCCTTCGTGGAGGGAAAACGCTGGCACACACTGCGTCCAATGTGAAAGGGCCTTAAGCCTTCCAGGACCAGAAGCTCAGTAAAGCACCCATCCGACAGCCAAACCCATCTGTTCTCTGATTGGATTGTTACGTTTGTGATTGCCATGACATTGACCAATCAGCTGAAAGGAAGTAAAATTGCAAGCGAGGGAAGTGAGGGAGTTTTACATTACAAATTTTTGCTTTGTATCTGTGACCAGGCCAGATGAGTTACAAAAAAAGTTTGTAACTTGTGTAAATATTTCTTACAAAGTCTTTTTTACACAAGCACAAATTCTCTTCTACAGATGCACAAACATAACATTTTCAGATATTTTGGTTTACAAGGTTACAAAACTCAGTTCACACCTATGCAGTGTGATTTACAAGTAGGGATCGGTATTTTATCCGATACCGGTGCCAAACCGGTACTTTTGAAACGGTGCCGGTGCTTAAACGGTGCTCGAACCGGTGCTTAAAGAATGGAGAACACACACTTTGTCCAAAAACATCTTATGTTTTTATTTTTAGCAGTCTCTTTTTTTCAGCAAAATGATAACCAAGTCAGCCTTTTCTGTTGATACAACATACCTCCTTTGGTTGGAACCGGTGCTTAAACAATGGAAAACACAAACTTTGTCCTAAAACCTCTCATGCTTAGCTGTTTTTTTTGTAAAAAGATAACAATGTTAGCCTTTTTAGGGTATATATGGTATCACTCTATCAAACAAGAAGACAGCCGCATGTAGCTATGATGATGTTTGCTAGTTCACCTTACATGCATTAATGTAATAACGTGGTTAGAATAGAATAGAATAGAATAGAATAGAATAGAATTCAACTTTATTGTCATTGCACATGCACAGGTACAGAGCAACGAAATGCAGTTTGCATCCATCCAGAAGTGCTTTAGTGATATAGATATATTACAATATATATTAGCAATAATATAGATATGTGAGTATATTACAGAAATGGGTCTATTATGGTATGTTATAATGTACACGGTATGAAGTATGTTGTGAATATTCTATAACTATAAGTATGTACAGGCTGTAGTGAGTACAAGCTATGTACCGGCTATGAACAGGATATAAATATGAAAAACTATACAGAATATGAAATAAATAACTTTACAGATTCTGAGATATACAGCTATACAGAAATGGGAACTATGCAAGTTGTAAACAGTTGTAGGATTAAAAATTATCGAATGTACAGAATGATTATTTACACAGAGCTATACAGTAGTGCAGTTAAGATAAGTGAGGGTGTAGATAGTTTCTACAGAGGCTATAAAGTGCTAGTGGTTGTGAGTGGTGGTTCAGTCCATGTTATTATTGTGTTTGAGGGTACAGTTGTTCCGGTACCTGGTGGTCTTAGTCCAGAGGCTCCTGTAGCGCCTCCCAGAGGGCAGGGGGGTGAAGAGTCCATGTGATGGGTGACTGGGGTCTCTGATGATTTTCCCAGCCCTTTTCAGACACCGCTTCCTGTAGATGTCTTTTATGGCAGGAAGTGGTGCTCTGGCGATGCGCTGGGCAGTTTTCACGACCCTCTGCAACGCCTTCCGGTCCGAGACAGAGCGGTTCCCGTACCAGACTGTTATACAGTTGGTCAGGATGCTCTCGATGGTGCAACGATAGAAGTTCACCAGGATGTCTGAGGACAGGTGGTTCTTCCTCAGAGTCCTCAAGGGTTAGCCTACTCAACGTAAATTACACTGGAACAACATTAAGCTACTCACGCAGAGAAGAACGGCTGCTGCTGCATCAGGACTCTCCTCTTCGGGTTCTTGGGGGATGTTGCTAACTCCGGGTCCGATAACAGGCACCACACCCGCAGTAGATGTGCTCGGTGTGAGGTCTCGCAGCAAGCTATCAAATACGGCGCATTTCTCGGCTTTTAAAAAAACGCTATGCGTTGCCAGGTGTTTCATCAGATTTGAGGTGTTACCTCCTTTGCACAGTATCACAGTATCAGCTTAAAGCACTTGTTGCAGGCTGCTGAGTTTGCATCTTTTGCTGTGAAGTACAGACAGACTTTGACCGCTTCGCCTTGGGCATTTTTAATCTGTCGCTCTGCTCTAAAAGAACGTACGTACCTGGGCCCGCCTACTATCCTTGGAAAGGTAAAATGATTGGCTAGAATCCAAAGTGTATGACATCTCAGGAAAAAAAGCACTGAAATAAAGCACCGAAATGTGCGCTGCTTTTCGGTCTGGTCACTACCGTTTATGTCAGAACGATACCGGTACCCATCCCTATTTACAAGTACAAAATATTTATGACCACAACTTGAGCCCATACACACCTGATAGGGATCAAAATCAATATTAAATCATTGTGTAACTTTGCCAAAACAATATCGGACTCTGTAGTTTTCTCTGGTCCCCTCCCCAATCAGACCAGGAGTGACATGTTTAGCCGCATGTTCTCCTTAAATTGCTGGCTGTCTGAGTGGTGTCCCAGAAACGATGTGGGCTTCATAGATAATTGGCAAACCTTCTGAAGGAAACCTGGTCTTGTTAGGAGAGACGGCATCCATCCCACTTTGGATGGAGCAGCTCTCATTTCTAGAAATATGGACAAATTTATTAAACCCCCAAAGGGAGTGTAAATAACCCTGAATGACTTTCCTTGCACCTTATTTTGGCACTCATTCCTGTTTTCTACTACCAACTTCCTGTCCGTGTGTAGAAGCTTTTATTTTGATGGGACGATCTCCTGAAAAACTGTTTTTGGCGCAGTTTTCAGCAGCAGTCGCGGGAGTTTAGAAAAGTGATGGCTTAATGGAGCCTATGGTGATTTCTTTTGTCATTAGCAGCCCCCTTGATAGAGGCACAAGGTATGGTTATGATGTAAATAAGGAGACGTTTAGATGTTTTTGTGACAGTCGCTACATTTGTTAAATGTTACGTTGAAACGAACTTCATGTTATAAGGTTTACGATTGTAAGAGTGTGGATTATGTTGCTTACACGCTGTTTCTATGTATACATCCCCAGCTCTTACGGTGAGATTGATGGTTTACTGCCATTAAACCTTCAAAACGTCATCAGTAAAGTGTCATCCTTCATTCGGGGGGGTTCGCTACAGTAAGAGCTTACCTCCGGGAGCAGTAAGAGCTTGCCTCCGGGAGCAGCGAGAGAGAGAGCTTCCTGCGATCGGAACGGCACGGCACGGAGCAGCAAGCTACAGCAGCGGTCCGGTAACAAGCAATTGCTCTCAAAATGGAAAATATAGAAGGAGGTCAGTTAAACGAAAAGGAACAACGAAAGGAATTGACATGCGAAGCTGATGAAACAGCTAATGAAACGTTCCCAAGGCGGTCAGAACGGCCCAGTGCGCCCACAGAGAAAATGCTCTTATATCAAAGGGATGAACAGAATAAAAGAGAGAAGAAACTGCTAACCATTTATGAACATTGGAAAGGCCAGGTCAGAGTATACAGAGAAGACCTGAAAAGTGATTTATCAGATTCACGGTTAGCAGAAATGGCTGATGATATTGAAAGGACAGTAAATGATATGACAAAAACATACAGTGAATATAGAGAGCGTAATGAACCATCCCATGTCATAAGGCGCAAAATGGACTCTTGTGAATCAGTGACAAAGGACATTATGAAAATCATATCTGAGCGTTTAGCAGCTATAGATGAGTATGATGCAGATAGAGAAAGGCAGCGCCTCCATCAGCTCTTAGCTTATGAACATGCTAAGTCCATATTTGGTACTGCATCACAGTCAAGTTACCAATCTGAAGCAAGCATTGCAGCCAAAAGAATCGATGCTGCTGCAGAATTAGCTGCAAAAGAAGCTCAGTATAAAATCACACAAGAGGAAATAAAACAAAAACAAAAAATAAGAGAAATGGAAGAGAAACACAGGAGGGAATTGGATGCACAAAGGTCTGAACTAGAGCGTTTACAAGCAGAAAAGGAAAGGCAAGCAGCACGTGCAAAATTAGAGATTTATGACAAAGAGTTTAAAGTTGATATGGACAGTCAGTTAATGTTACAGAGCAATGGGATGTCTGTTATCAACCAAAGCTTTGCACAACCAGCCTCAGAGCTCTCTACAGGTTCATATCACCCACATGTGGAACAATATGCATCCATCCCTGTCAATAATCCTCTACAACAACTGCACTCACAAATTGTCACTCCATCGCCTCCCACAGACGTATTGCAGCTGGCTAAAGCTATTCAAGACAGCATAGCAGTAAGCAGAATTCCAGTGCCTGTGCCCATCGTGTTCAGCGGAGATCCCATCACCTACATCGAATGGAAGGCTTCCTTCATCTCACTGGTGGGCCACAAAGGTATATCTCCAGCTGAAAAACTGCATTTGTTAAAAAGGTATATCACTGGTCCTGCTCTTAAGTGTCTTGAGGCCACGTTCTACCGCAGTGATGAAGAGGCATACAAAGATGCATGGAAAAGACTTGACCAACGCTACGGTCAGCCATTTGTTGTTCAAAAGGCATTCAGAGACAAACTGTCAAAGTGGCCTAAAATCCACTCAAAAGATGCAGAAGGTCTACGGGCCTTTTCTGATTTTCTCACAACCTGTCTGCAAGCAACACCACATGTAAAGGGCTTAGAGATACTAAGTGACTGTGAGGAAAACCAAAAGTTATTGCAAAAGATTCCAGAATGGCTTGCAACGCGTTGGAACCGTCAAGTCACAGTTGCTCTCATGAAAGGCAAAGATTTTCCCTCTTACAAGGATTTTGCAGAGTTTGTAGCACTCGAGGCAGAAATTGCATGTAATCCTGTGACTTCTTCATATGCACTCTATTCAAGCAGCTCATCCTTGGAGAAAAGATACGTAAGGGAGACCAAACCAAACAGATCTGTGACTCAAGTCTTCACTACACAAGCCACAGTACAAGGAGAAAAAACTAAGTCAAATGACACAAGGTTAAAGGTGGCCTGCATGTTCTGCAAAGATGAAAGTCATCAGTTGTCAAAGTGCCCAAGCTTCTCAGAGAAGTCACTAGACCACAAACGGACATCTGTGAAGGAAAATAAACTGTGCTATGGGTGCTTAAAGGTGAGCCACAATGCCAGAGACTGTTGTCATCGCCACAAATGTGACACTTGCAAAGGACGACACCCCACCTGTTTGCACAATGAGAGTCACATGGCAAATGAAAGGCCTCAGAGCTCTACAAACGTCGCTTCAACCACAGAAAATGATACCATGGCAGCCACAGCTCTGAATGTTACTAAGGTGGGTCAATCAGGTAGTACCTCCATGATTGTTCCTGTGTGGGTTTCCACTACTCAGAGTCCATCTAAAGAGCAGCTTGTGTACGCTTTATTAGACACACAAAGTGACAACACATTTGTCAGTGAGGAGATAACTAACCAGTTAGAAGCAGCATCCCATCCAGTTAAGCTAAAACTAACCACGATGCTGGGAGTTCACATGACAGTCAAAAGTCAGAGAGTAGCAGGGTTACGTGTGAGAGGTTATAATTCAGATGTTCACATTGACCTTCCACCCTCCTACACAAAGGACTACATCCCATTTAACTATGACAACATACCCACAAATGAAACTGCAAGGCAATGGCCCCATCTGTCAGAGATCGCTGATCAGATACCCCCTCTCCTGAGTTGTGATGTTGGACTACTCATTGGATTTAACTGTCCCAGAACTCTAGCTCCAAAACAGGTTCTACTCGGAAAAGACAATGAGCCATTTGCCATACAGACAGACCTAGGGTGGAGCATTGTTGGTGGCTCATCAGAGTCAAATGAAACTGAAACAAGTCTGTGCCATAGGGTCATGGTAAAGGAAATGCCTGCTGTAACACCAATGGACATGATCAATGTTCTTGAATTAGATTTCAAGGACACAAAGGCATGTGACAAAACGGTCTCACAAGAGGATGTCGTTTTTCTGGAAAAACTTAAGGAAGGGATAAAGAAAAATGAACAAGGATACTGTGAGATGCCTCTTCCATTCAAGCAAAGGCCAAACTTACCAGACAACAAAAGGCTTGCAGAGATCAGACTGGAACACTTAAGGAGAAGGTTGAACAAGGATGAGAACTACAAAAATGATTATGTTGCATACATGAATGACATAATTGAAAGAGGAGACGTGGAAGAAGTACACAACGAAGGAACACAAGGTGAACAATGGTACATCCCCCATCATGGGATTTACCACCCCAAAAAGCCCACAAAACTGCGTGTCGTATTTGACTGTTCAGCCAAACACAATGGAACAAGTCTCAATGATCATCTCCTCCAAGGGCCGGACTTAATAAACAATCTGACTGGCATTCTCTTGAGATTCCGGCAACATCCTATTGCCTTAATGTGCGATATAGAAAAGATGTTCCACCAGTTCCACGTCAGTGAGAGGGACCGGGACTATCTACGTTTCCTCTGGTGGAAAAACGGTGATACAAGCACACAACCTCAAACATACAGAATGAAGGTACACCTTTTTGGTCATCTCCAGGCTGTGCAAATTATGGACTGAAGTACTTAGCCAAAGAGCACTGCCACTCGCACCCAGCAGGTTCACAGTTCATTGAGAAAGACTTTTATGTCGACGATGGAGTTACGAGCACAAACACAGTGAAAGAAGCAATGCAGTTGGCACAAGAAGCCAGAGAAATCTGCCTCAAAGGTAACCTGCGTCTCCACAAGTTTGTTTCTGACAATCACACTGTTTTGCAAAGTATACCTGCATCAGAGTGTGCTGTAAACATTAACATAAGAGACTTGACATTCAAAGACATGCCACAAGAAAGAGCACTAGGCATCCAGTGGAGCATTGAAAAGGACCGTTTCAAATTTGACAACACACTGAAAGTCCAGCCAGCCACACGCAGAGGTATTCTATCCACTGTCGCGTCAATCTACGACCCACTTGGATTTTTAGCGCCATATGTGCTGAATGGAAAGAAAATCTTGCAAGAAATGTGTCAGCATGGTGTCGGGTGGGACGACCCCATACCAAATGCACTCAAGCCAAGGTGGGTGAGTTGGCAAAGTGACTTTGTAAATCTAGACAAGCTAAACATACCTCGCTGTTACCTGCCTGCTAACTTTGGTGAAACTAAAGAAATAGAGTTGCACCACTTTTCGGATGCAAGCTCAAGTGGTTATGGACAATGTAGCTATCTGAGGACAAAGAACGCTAAAGGTGAAGTTCACTGCTCTCTGGTAATAGCAAAGGCTCGAGTTTCTCCAACTAAACTGACCACAATCCCCAGACTTGAACTAACAGCAGCTGTAGTTTCAGTCTCAGTCAGCAACATGTTACGGGAAGAACTGTGTTATGGTGCAAAGGAGTACTTCTGGACTGATTCAAAGGTGGTGCTGGGCTACATAAACAATGATGCACGTCGTTTCCACACCTTTGTAGCTAACAGGGTTCAGAGGATCAGGGAAAGTACAAGCCCTCAGCAGTGGTTTTACGTGCCATCAGAACTGAATCCAGCTGACGGTGCTTCGAGAGGTGTAACTGAGGGCCCGGTGGCGCCAGTGTCCGGCAGCCTCGCCTCTGTCAGTGCGCCCCAGGGTGGCTGTGGCTACAATGTAGCTTGCCATCACCAGTGTGTGAATGTGTGTGTGAATGGGTGGATGACTGGATGTGTAAAGCGCTTTGGGGTCCTTAGGGACTAGTAAAAGCACTATATAAATACAGGCCATTTACCATTTTTACCATAACTGTCAATGAGTTAAATAAGTCTATCTGGTTCACTGGCCCCTCCTTTTTGTGGAAAAATGAACTGCCCACAGTACAACCTGTCGAGCTGGATCTGACCATAGGAGATCCAGAAGTCAGAAAAGTACAGACAATGTTAACCAAAGTCACAGGCACTGTAAGTCTTGCTGAATGTCTAAGTAAGTTCTCCTCCTGGTCCAAAGCAATTAAGGCTGTAGCACGTCTCATAAGAAGGGCTAGACACATCAAGTCAAATGCATCAGCTACAGTGAGTGAGCAGAAAAATGCTGAACTTGTGATCATTCGACATGTACAAATTCAAGCGTACGAACAGGAAATAAAACAGCTGAAGAAAGGAGAACAGCTCCCACATCATAACAAACTGTTTAAACTGGACATTTTCATGGATACAGATGGTCTCCTCAAGGTGGGAGGGAGACTCCAGCATGCAACGAGTGACACCTTCAAACACCCGATCGTGATCCCAAAAGAACATTGTGCAGCCAAACTCATAATATCTCACTGTCATGACAAAGTAAAACACCAAGGAAAGGGATTCACCATAAATGAAATCAGATCCAGTGGCTACTGGATTCCTGGGATGAGTAAAACAGTTGCCTCATTCATCCGACAATGTGTGATCTGCCGCAGACTCCGCAAAGCTCCAGAGGGTCAGAGGATGAGTGACCTACCTCCACATCGCTTAGAGCCCTCTCCTCCCTTCACACACTGCGGTGGACTGTTTTGGTCCATTTGTGACAACAGAGGGAAGAAAACAACACAAACGGTATGGACTCTTATTTACTTGCTTTTGTTCTCGTGCCATTCACATCGAGTTCTTAGAGGACTTGTCTACTGATGCATTTATTAATGCAGTAAGATGTTTCATTTCAATCAGAGGTGCAGTTCGACACATCCAATGTGACCAGGGAACGAACTTTGTTGGTGCTCAGAATGAGTTTAAAGCAGCTTTAAATGAGCTAGACACTCAGAGACTAAATACATACTTGACTGAAAAACAATGTGACTTTGTGATGAACGCACCCCATGCAAGTCATGCAGGGGGAGTGTGGGAACGTCAGATAAAGACTGTCAGAAGTGTGCTGAATACCACTCTGTCACTGGCTCATGACAGACTCAATGATGCTTCATTACGGACGTTATTCTACGAAGCCATGGCTATAGTCAATACCAGACCCCTGACTATAGATAACTTGAACAGCCCCAACAGCCTAGAACCGCTCACGCCCAATCATCTGCTGCACATGAAATCCAATGCACCGTTACCCCCACCTGGTGCCTTTTCAAATGAGGACCTGTACAGCAAGAAGAGGTGGCGCCGCGTGCAGTTCCTTGCAGAGCAGTTCTGGAGCCGCTGGAGACGAGAATACATTCACAACATCATTTCAAGGCAAAAGTAGCACTCACCAAAGAGGAATCTAAAAGTAGGTGATGTTGTGTTGGAAATGGATGAACTGGCACCCAGAGGGGAATGGAGACTTGCAAGAGTTGTAGAGACTGTCAGTGGAAAAGATGGACTTGTGCGAAGGGTAAAGATCTCACTTGGAGAAAAGAGACTCAATAATAAAGGTCAACGCTCTACTAAACTATCAGTTGTTGAGCGTCCAGTACAAAAACTTGTATTGTTGTTAGAAAGTTCCTAAGGTAACTCCTACATGGGTTATTTTGTTTGGGAAAATTATTCATTTTGGTTCTTATGTAAACCGATTATTCGTAATTTTGGTGGGAGTGTAAATAACCCTGAATGCCTTTCCTTGCACCTTATTTTGGCACTCATTCCTGTTTTCTACTACCAACTTCCTGTCCGTGTGTAGAAGCTTTTATTTTGATGGGACGATCTCCTGAAAAACTGTTTTGGCGCAGTTTTCAGCAGCAGTCGCGGGAGTTTAGAAAAGTGATGGCTTAACGGAGCCTATGGTGATTTCTTTTGTCATTAGCAGCCCCCTTGATGGAGGCACAAGGTATGGTTATGATGTAAATAAGGAGACGTTTAGATGTTTTTGTGACAGTCGCTACATTTGTTAAATGTTACGTTGAAACGAACTTCATGTTATAAGGTTTACGATTGTAAGAGTGTGGATTATGTTGCTTACACGCTGTTTCTATGTATACATCCCGAGCTCTTACGGTGAGATTGATGGTTTACTGCCATTAAACCTTCAAAACGTCATCAGTAAAGTGTCATCCTTCATTTGGGGGGGTTCGCTACAATATGACTATCCAGAGTTGGGACCAGGAAACAGAGTTGAGTCTTACACGCCTCTCGGCAGCGTCTCTCCTCCTGATACCCCCCCCCCCCCAAAAAAACCCCCATCTCCATAGAGACTGTGCCAGCTCCCAAACAGACAAAAAAACAAACTAAAAACCAGCAAAAAAACACTTAAACATAAAAAATCACAAAGAATGAGAAAAGAGAACACTATAGAAAAATCTCACAGATGTAACATGGTCTACATTGATATTTATTTAGTCTCTTTCTCCAATTGAGCTTTCTGAGTTAACTTCAGTAATTACTATCTCCAAACAAACCACAAGACTGCTCAAAGAAGTCCTGCCATTTATTAATGCTTTAATCTTAAATATGATCAACCTATCTCCAATAATCGTCTATGTACCACAAACCTTCAAGCTGGCAGGAATTAAACCTTTACTTAAAAATCCATCACTTGATCCAGCAGTCTTAGCTAATTATAGGACAAGCTGTAACCTCCCTTTTACCTAAAAAATCCTTGAAAGAGTAGTTGTCAAACAACTAACAGAGCATCTGCAGAGGCTTATTTGAAGTTTCAGTCAGGTTTCAGAGCTCATCACAGCACAGAAACAGCTTTAGTGAAGGTTACAAATGATCTTCTTATGGCCTCTGACAGTGGACTCAGATGGCCACTCCTCCCTCCTGGCTCTGCCAGCGATATCTTCCTTTTAAAAGAGAGTTTTTCCTTCCCACTGTCGCCAAAGTGCTTAATAGGGGGTCATATGATTTTTGGGGTTTTTCTCTGTATATATTATTGTAGGTTCTACCTTACAATATAAAGTGCCTTGAGGCGACTGCTGTTGTGACAGTCCAGTATGCTGAGATATGCAAGAAAAAACAATTTAAAAAAAAGTCAAGCTAAGCTAAATGGAAGCTCAATTGCCATCCATGCCACACCCTTGAGTGCAACTTGATGTTGTTATTCTTTTTATTCGGTACTGCTTCACAATTGGATCTTTTCTATGGAAACGTGTGAAGAAAACTGAATTAGTAGTTTGATCATTTATCTGTTGCCTTCCTGAATACAGCTGTTCAATACAGGTGTTCATTTTTTAAATGATTCCTTTCAGGGTGAATTTAAAACAAAGGGGATTATTTTGAGCCTGGCTACTTTGTGATTAACAGTGTTGTAGGCCTCTCATTCAGATCCACACATCCCTCAGCAGCCTGGACGGAAAATGTAAGACAGGGGTGCCCAATCCCGGTCCTCGAGAGCTACCGTCCTGCAGCTTTTAGATGCATCCTTGTTCCCACACACCTGAATCAAATGAATGGCTTGTTATCAGGCCTTTGCCAAACATGATGGCATGCTGAAGAGATCAAACCATTTGATTCAGCTGTGTCGGAGTAGGGATGCATCTAAAAGCTGCAGGATAGTAGCTCTCGAGGACCGGGATTGGGCACCCCTGATGTAAGACAACAACGGGAAAAAAAATACTTCATACTCAAGGATGCAAAACTGTAGTCTACAACAGGCAAGTGTACAAGCTGCTACTTCCGTCTTTTATGTACAGTTTGTTTCCACACTTGCTCCACCTTGTCTTGACGCATGATCAATCATCCAGGTAAGGAAATCCCAAAAAGTTGATTCTGTTCATCTGAACTAATGTTTTCAGTGGGACAAATGTTTCCTCATGCATCCAGGTGACTTCTTCAGTCTCAGCTGACTGCAGGTTTCCAACCTTATAAACAGCACATTTGCATAATGATTGAAACTAGCACTGGTGAACAGTGGGCTGTGAGGGGGGCCTCACAGCCCACTGTTCAGTCAAGTTCAATCAAGTGAACACGGTCACCAACCACTGGGTTTGTTTCTTATTCCCTCAAGAAATGCTTGTGATGTTTTCCCTACTTCCATTACTTTGTTCTTGTAGAACAAACACGCACCAGGAAGGCTGAGAACACATGCTCCTTCTATTTCCTTTTCTGTTCCTATGTTCAACAATGTTTTTTCCTCTGATAAGGAAGTCATCTCAAAAGTAAAATGATCTACTTGCAGTTCCTACAAGATCTCAGTCTTTGCAAAGTCTTATAACCTCACTACTGCAGAGGAGACACAGCAGCGTATGTAACTGACCGTGTGATATGAGTTTATGGGTGCAGTGATTATTTCTGAACTTGTTGATGCTATAATGATGAAGATCGTTTTCATTTCTAATAAGTGTTGTAGAACTTATTAGTGTGGCTGTAGTCTAACCTCAGATGCCCCAAATCCTCCACACCTCTCCTTGCCATCTCAGTCTGTTTTAAAGTTTGCTACTAGCTAAAGCAAGTCTACCAAAGTCGGTATCTTTAAAGGAAAATAGCAGTTGTGTGTTTGTTTCACGTCAGGTAAAGTCAAATGCAGTTCCAGGATGAATAGTATTTTTCAGTGCTTTTAGAGTATAGTTACCAAAATGAAAAGGCAGTGGATGGGTGAAGACATGCAAGTGATCAGAGTAGCTCAACGTTCTGATTACAAAAGGGTTAAGTGATCTGTGTATATACCCTCTCCCTGGTTCACAGGGAGTTTTGTAACATATTTTTCACAATCACATGTTGATGGTTCATAGCCTGATTGATTACTTGACATATTTATTGCCCATCTTTTACTTTTGTTATGATGACATCTGCCATGCTCCTCTCTGCCTTCTTTCTGTCCTCCTCTCCTTTCACTCCTTTCTCCTTTCAACATGTGCATGTGTATTTGGCTGGGAGTACTAACTCTGCTTACGCCTCCTACTCCCCAGTTTCATCTACCATCTCCAGTTATAAGTAACCCCTGGTTAGGCTGGATTGTGGAGTTTCTCCGTACTGACCTGCACCTCTCTCTGCGGTGGCTGATGCTTAGGAGGTAGAGCAGGACATCACTAATCAGAAGTTTGGTGGTTCGAATCCTGGCTACTCTAGTCTGCTATGCTGAATATCCTAAGGCGAGATACTAACCCCAAGTTATTCTCTGTGCATCCATCAGAGTGTGTGAATGTTAAAAGCATGGGGGGGTACTTGTATGAATACAACTTGTTGAAAAGAAAACGCCTTTAAGACAAAGTGTGATTTCTACATCCTTACTCTTATAGCATAAGGTTTGGTCACTGAGCTGCAGCATTAACTTGTATTCTAACAAGATTAAAATATATTTGTCCTGGAGATTAGCATATTTAAGACCTTCTCTCGCTCTCTCTCTCTCTTTGGCTTCTGGGGCAGCTGCAGCAGGCTTTGATCAGTGTAGCACGGCGAGGCCCAGGCTTGGCCTGACCATCCGAGGCCTGAGTGTGAAATTAGTCTGATGTCATCCCCCATTCTCAGCCTTTACTATCTTTAAGCAGCCGTAATTATATTTCCGCCCAAAGCCCCCATCCCCGTCATTCCATATTCCAAGTTTGAGTAGGAAACGTTTAGAGAACTATGGCTAAATTACTCAGTGGGGGAAGGGGCACTGGATGAGTGCTCCTTTGTGTGACAAAGACACAGGGGACATCAAGACTTTGTGACATGTACTTTTCCTTTCAGTCTGCCCTTTGGCTCTGCCTGTTGGAGGGGTTAGGTTTATGATAAGGGGATAAATAAGATTCATATTTTTTACACATTATTTTTCTCTTGATATATCTATGTTTCTTTTAGCCAGATTTAGTCAAATATAACTCAACAAGCACTTGTTGTTATTATTAGAGGGGGGTGTGATTTTGAAAAACGATGTGCCCAATCTGAGCCCAACTGGTGTTTTGTTTTTGGACTTTTGTGCTAACCATAAAACACCAGTTTGTCCATAAAACACCATGTTTGGTATTCAACCAACTGATTTTGTACCTGTATCATCAGATCTGAGCCTGTGAAAGGCGAGGAGCAGAGCTGTCAGCTGATCACCACCTGGTGGTGATTTGGATCAGGTGGCAGATGAAAATGCTAGACAGGCCTTGTGTACCAATTCAATTCAGTCCAATTTTGTTTATTTATAAAGCACCAAATCACAACAACAGTCGCCTCAAGGTGCTTTATATTGTAAGGTTGACCCTACAATAATACATGCAGAGGAAAAACCAACAATCATATGACCCTCTATGAACAAGCACTGTGGCAACAGTGGGAAGGAAAAACTCCCTTTTAACTTTTAACAGGAAGAAACCTCCGACAGAACCAGGCTCAGGGAGGGGCGGGGCCATCTGCTGCGACTGGTTGGGATGAGAGAAGGAAGACAGGATAAAAGACATGCTGTGGAAGAGAGACAGAGATTAATAACAGATATGATTCAATGCAGAGAGGTCTGTTAACACATAGACCCAAACATATAGTGAGAATGTGCTGGGGACATCTGGCAGAGGCCCTGGTCTATGACATTTTCAGTGGCATCTCACTAATTTAACTCTCTTTTTGCCAGGCTGACAAAAAGTCAGAATTCTGTTGAGCTAACGTTAACTATTCAGTTCAATTCAATAAAACTTTATTGATCCTGAAGGTTGACCCCGAAGGAAATTGGGTTAAGGCTGCCTACCTTTGCCAGCGCCATCTTACCCTTCCGACCATACATACATTACACAACATCACATGGGGTAGACAGGTCAGAGAGGTATATGCACAACAGGAGGAAAGACGAGGAGAAAAAAGAACTCCCCCCAGACTGAGCTCCAACAGGAAGATCAGTTTGAGAACAGAAAAGTGAGTGTAGGTCTGTGTCAGTGTACATGCGTATGTGTGTGTGTTCCGTGTTCAACCGAGATAAAGTGTCACTTCACCCGGTTAAGCAAAAGTCAACAATCTTCGGTCGACTCGGGTGGCCTTGAAGGAGGGGGAAGAGAGTCACAGTCTTGTTATCTAAAGGAGAATTGTTATTCCCGTCAACTTTTGCCTTGAGCATCCAGCTGGCGCCAGGGGGGCCGCATGAGATAAAAATGATAGTTGTTTTGGTTAGTGCGAACAAACTGCTTCCAATTTTACAGTTGGTCTAATGTCCGTCACTGGTCACAGGTCTCTCAATTCCCGTTGTTCTTCTTCAAGGTCTTATCCATATTACAGAGCCAGGAGCTTCTCCAAGACCGTATCCATATGGTGTTCCAAAAAACACAGTCTGAGTACTCACAGCCCTGCCCATCGTCTATCATGTTGGCCAGCCTTGTGGGATTTTGAACAGCTGTAGCTGCTTCTTGTTCTTCGATAAGCCAGGTCCAAGCCAGCTCCAATCAGCCAGAACTCTGTTATCTACCTAATTGGTAGATCTCATTCAATGTCCTCCATCGAGAGTGTCGCCAGACACACGACGCAACCGACCATCGAGTATCCAGCAGCAAACATCTCCGCAGGACAGTCGGGCTCTCCCAAGCCCAGGAGTTGTCAGTTTCGTTAAGGGACTAGTTGATCAAATCCATAATTCTTCTTTAGGTTTTTAGAGAACAAGTCTGGGAGACTCTCTTAGGGTTAGAGAATAAGCGAGACTATACAATAGACATGAGAAGCCAAGCAGGAAAGATAAGGGATAGGGGGAAAGTGTGACTGCCTCCAGAGCCAAGCTGGTGAGTAGCCCAGTAATAACTTTGTAATAACTTTCTTCACAAATAAATTATTTAAGACTCTTTTTCTCCAGTTGTTGCTTCTGAGAGAAGTCCTAAATATGATCGACCCATCCCTATTAATGGACCTTGTACCACAGGCCTTCAAGCTGGCAGGAGTTAAACCACTACTTTAAAAAAAATCACATGACCCAGCTGGCTTAGCTAATTAATGACCGATCTCCAACCTTAGTTTTTTCTAAACATTTCTTGCAAAAGTAGCTAACTAATCATGTGCAGGTTTATTTGAAGAGTTTCAGTGAAGTTTCAGAACTAAGCACAGTACAAAAACAGCTTTAGTGACGATTACAAATGATCTTCTTATGACTCTGACATAAAAAGATTAAGACCAGCACAAACTCATCTCCGTGCTGGTCCTCCTAGACCTCCTACTGCAGATTCTGTTGACCATAAAATTTTATTTTAGTGATTAGAGCGTGCAGTTACTGTTACAGGTACTGTGCTGCAGTGGTTTCAATCATATCTATTGAATGGAGTTAATTTTGTTCAGTGAACTCATCTCCATATGTGTCCTGCTAGACCTCAGTTCAGCAATACCACAGATAAGTGTGTTTATGCATGCTCAATCTTCCAGGTAGGGAAATCATGACCCTGATGAAGGCCACAAGCTGAAACGCGTTGGTCAATTATTAAAGTTGTTCATCTTCCCTCAAGTGTTGCTGGAGTTCCTGCTTTGTGAATTCTTTCATCCTCTCCATGCACCTTGGAAGCAGGTGAAGTTGTGCCAGAAAGGTTTTGCTGCGAGGTAAGGAAATCCCAAAAAGTTGATTCCATTTATCTGGACGTAGCATTTTCAGTGGGAGAAATTTGAATGATGACTGAAACAAGCACCACTCACTAACAATGAGCCGTGAGGCCAGTTTCATGATTATATGATTATTTCTTATTCTCTGGTGCTTTGATTATGATTATGTCTTATTCTTGGTGAGGGATTAGTTCTTCTGTTCATGGTATTTCTCTGGATTATGAGTCAAATGCTGTTTACTTTGTGATACTGTGTTTATTATTGTATTAGTAGGTTTTGTTCAGTGTCAAGTCCGCCTTTCTGTCTAGCCCAGGTCTTGGTAAAGTGTGGTTTCCTGTTTTATTGTGAAGGTCTGTGTCTTATGTTAGTGTGTCCAGCTTCGCTCTCCCTGTCTCGTCAGCCCTGATCTCTCCCAGCTGTGTCTCCCTCCTGTCTTCCATTCCCTGATTACCTCCCTGTGTATATTAGCCCTGTGTTGCCTTTGCTCAGTGTCGCGTTGTCCCCTCAGATCCTGCCTGTGTGTTCCAGTTAGTGGTTTCATGTTTGGTGCCAGCAATAAAGCTGAAGTTTTCAGTTACATTTACGTCTCTGAGTCCTGCACTTGGATCCACATCTCCACCTGCCCGCACACAGAGCCCTGACACATGATCATTATGAAAAGCATCACGATCACTGATCAATGGCTATGAGTAGCATTTACAGAGAGTTGGGGAATGGCTGCAATCACAGCATTGTAAGATGGTGAAAGATGTACCCTTAGGCCCCCTCCTCGATTCAGAGATGGTCTTTCCCTTTTCACGTAAATGGCCTCCTTGACTCCGCGCTCAGACCAGCGTTCCTCCCTGTCCAGGATGTTACATCCTCATCACTGAAAGAGTGTCCACTGGCCTGTAGGTGTAAATAGACTGCAGAGTCCTGGCTCAACCCAACCTGGTTTCATCTCATCTTAAAATCCTCGTAGTACCATATCACCCGAGTAGAGCACTTCGCTCTTAGACTGTTGGTTCACTCGTGGTTCCTTGGATATTCAAAAGTAGAATAGCAGGTGAGCCTTCAGCTTTCGGGTTCCTCTTCTGTGGAACCAGCTTCCAGCTTGGATTCAAAAGACAGACACCCTCTCTGCTTTTAGGATAGGGCTTAAAACTTTCCCTTTTCATTTAGCATACAGGGTGGGGTTCAGATCCCCACCCGACTTACATCTACCCCGGATATAGATGTAAATCGAGAGTTTCCCTTTAAGCTCTGCTATCTCTTCACCATGTACAGCGTCCACATTGTTGCAGCCGCAGCACCAATCCGTCTGTTAAATTCCCGCTCCCATCTCCCTGAGATACTTAAATTAAGACTGACCTTGTGCAAGAGAATAATGCAAATTGAATTAATTAATAATATGTATACTATAAATTTAAGAAAAACAGTTGCAACACGGTATAATATAGAAATATATGTGTAGAATATTATGCCTGACTAAGGTGTGTTCACAGGAAGTGTTATTGTAAAGTTTCACCAAGAATGGTTTGAATGAATTCCTGAAGCATTCTTTACGGCAGCAGGTACACATTAGTCTGAGGGAGAACTAGCTCTGCTGCCTCAGTGGAGTGTGTATGATGGGCTGTCCATGACGGAGAACCATTGTTTCATGACCATACTTCTGCAGAAAGTATGGTCTGCTCATCCCCTTATTAGACAAAGCGATTCTGGAAAGCCTCGGACGACTCAGGAGCAGGGAGACTATATTCAGTGGGGATGGAATGCTGCTGACCTCAACTTTGGATATAGCCAGGAGGTGGAAGGAATACACTGAAGACCTCCTTAATCCTACTGTCACGCCTTCCATAATGGAAGCGGATCCTGGGGATGAGGGGGACCCTTGCCTATCACTGGGGGTTAGGTCACTGATGCAGTTAAACAAATGCTCAAGAAGGGGTGTGTGCTCCAACTGTAGGGGGATCGCAATCATCAGCAAAAACTTTTGTGCCAGGCTACCAAAGAAGAGAGTTGAACTTGAAAGTTGATTCAGAAGCAAAAATGTGGTTTTTGTCTCTCAGAATAGCTTGCTTATTTCAGCACCACATGGTGGCCCAGTACACACCAGTTTACGGCATGTAACAACACTTTACAACAACAAAATATATTAACAAATCAGGATGAATCAATGGAGCATAACATCTTAAATTCCAACAGAAATTTACATAATGAAGATCAAAAATGACAAACAATGCAAATTCAATTCAGTCTAATTCAGTTTTATTTATATAGCATCAAATCACAACAACAGTTGCTTTATGTTGTAGACCATACAATAATATAGACTCTAAAATAATACATAGACCAGTAAATCAAAGCAATTACCAAAATGAAATATTTGCCCAAAATGACAGTCAAACAATACTTTAAAACCACTTGTTTTATAAAGCTGAACTAATTGTTCACAAATGAGTAGCATGGTAACATAATGGCATTTCAGTGTTACACACTGCAATTTTTATGTAAACTGAAAGAGCAACAAAAATGATCTAAAAGGAGAACAACCATTCAGTGGCATTCATAACACTGTTTTCTATTTTTTTAAAAACATAAAGAACATAACAAAATATTTTAATATGGTTTAATATACTGAAGTGAAATACTGGCCTGTGTTCTCTATGACTACAGTATAGTACTCTTGTTTACTTTGTTTGTTTGTTTTTAATGAAAGCCCCGGGCCTTTATGTCATTAAGAAATTACTACAGAAATTTCTGCATTTTAAGTAATTAGTGAGTGTCATGTAGACACTTGGGTCAAGTGATGGCTTTTTAAGTAATGGTTTAATCACTGCCAGCTGGAAGGCTTGTGGTACATTAATAGGGATCGATCATATTTAAGATTTAGGCATTCATTTATAGCAGAACTTTGAGCAGCCTTGTAGGAATAGAGTCGAAATAAATGTCAGAAGAACTAAAGCAGCTGTTCGTCTGTGAGATGGTTATGAATAATTTCTCAAATAATGGTTACAGTTTTTTTGTCAGAGCTCTAACTTTGTCGGTCTGGCTACAGCGCTGACATGAAATCTGGGGTCGATCTTTTTTTTCCAGTTAATAACAAATAATAAGGTGTCCTACCTTTACAGAGGGCTTTTTTGTAGAGCAACAAACTCTTTTTCAAGGCTAAGTGAAGATCTATTTCAGTGGCCGGCTTTAATTTGCACAATTGTAAGTTATACTAGGGAGTTAAGTACTTCTGATTTGACGTTGTCTTTTTCAGCGGAGTCCAAGTGTCCAAGGTCAAGCGATGTGAGAAATGCACTGACTATGAACTATTAACAAGATAACCTTTGTGGGAATTGAGTTTAGGTGGCTTCTCTGCACAGTGTTGGGATATGGCATTGAAGAAGATAACAGTGAAGGAACTATATCCTTAAACTTAGTTACAACACTTTGGGAAAGACAACTACTGGAATGAAATGTATTTTTCATTTTCTCAATTCAATTCAATTCAGTAGTGACCTTAAGGTTCTAAATGCTTAAATGTTCAGTTTCTTTGCCGTATGTCGAGCACCAGAGTGTAAATCGAATGGTGGGTGGGCTCATTTATATTTTGAGAGAAAGCACGCGAGTCTAATAACAGATTAAATGCATGTTTGATGCTGTCAATTTAAGCACTCGTTATAATAATTTTATCTGAACTGAGCAGAAAATCAGATAAAAAGTTTGAGAATTCACATAGAAACTGTGCTTAAAGGCCAGAAAGATTAAAAAACAACAAATCAAAGCATGGAAAGGTGAAAAGTCAGGTTTTCAAATGAATTCAGTTCAGTTTTCAAATTCAAATTCAAATTTTATTTGTCACGTACACAGTCATACACAGTACGATATGTAGTGAAATGCTTGGACAACTGCTCGTGACCTAAAGAAAACAAAAAAGGAAAAGGCTATGAATAAGATAGGAAATAAATATGAAAAATTAAAAAGGGTAAATTTAACTAGGAAGGAATAAAATATAAATTAAGGTTAAAAATGAAATAACTGTACAACACAAATTAGAATGAAGGGTAAATTTAACTGGGAAGAATAAGATAAAGATAAATATATAAATTAAAGTTGAAAATAAAATAACTGTACAACAAAATACACAATATAGAACTATATAAGAATGTATGAAGAAATATAAATATAAATAAATATATACACAATAACAGCAAGAATATAGAATATAGTGACCAGTGTTGTGCAAAACCAAAGTCCAGAAAGTCCAGTGTGTGTGTAAGAACTGTATGTGTGGGTCAGTACTGTGTGGTGGTGTGATTGAGAGACCGTATCGCCTGCGGGAAGAAGCTCCTCCTCAGTCTCTCTGTGTTGGTCTTCAGGGAGCGGAATCGCTTTCCTGACCTCAACAGAGAGAACAGTCTGTTGTTGGGATGGCTGAGGTCCTTCACCATCTTCCTGGCCTTGGTCCAGCACCGCCTGCTGTAGATTGAGTGCAGGTCAGGGAGCTCGGAGCGGATGGTGCGCTCAGCTGACCGCACAACCCTCTGTAGAGCTCGTCTGTCCTGCATGGTGCTGTTCCCGAACCAGGTTGAGATGTTTCCCGTCAGGATGCTCTCTATGGTGCACGAGTAAAAGTTCCTGAGCACCTTGGAGGGCAGTTGGAAGTCTCTCAAGCGTCTGAGGTGGTAGAGACGCTGTCGGGCCTTTTTCACCACGGTGTTGATGTGACAGGACCATGACAGGTCCTGCGTGATGTGAACTCCGAGGTATTTGAAGCTGTCCACTCTCTCCACTGGGCACTCGTTGATGACGGGGGTCTGGTAGTTCCTCTCCTGCTTAGTGCTGAAGTCCACTATCAGCTCCTTTGTCTTACTGATGTTTAGAAGGAGGTTGTTCCTCTGGCACCAGTTCTCCAGATTCCTAATCTCCTTCAGGTAGGCCGTCTCGTTGTTATCAGAGATCAGGCCCACCACGACGGTGTCGTCAGCAAACTTGATGATGGTGGTGGAGCTGGTAGTGGCCACACAGTCATATGTGTACAAAGAGTACAGCAGGGGGCTCAGAACACACCCCTGGGGGGCTCCAGTGCTGAGAGTGGTGGAGGCTGAGACATGTCCGCCCATCCTTACTGCCTGTGGTCTGCCAGTTAGGAAGTTGGAGATCCACTGACACATAGATGAGCTGAGTCCCAGATGCTCCAGCTTGGTGGTGAGTGTGGAGGGAATTATGGTGTTAAATGCAGAGCTGTAGTCTATGAAGAGCATTTTCCCCCTTCTAGTGTCCAAGTGAGTGAGTGATGTGTGGAGGAGATGAGAGATGGCATCGTCTGTGGAACGATTTGGACGGTAAGCGAACTGTAGTGGGTCCAGTGTGTCTGGTAGTGAAATGATGAAGTCTCTGACCAGGCGTTCAAAGCACTTCATCACTACTGAGGTGAGGGCTACAGGGCGATAGTCATTGAGAGAAGCAGGCTCCTAGAGTCACTCTGTTGGAGTTGTGACTCTAGTTTCCTCCCGTAGCACTGCTTCGCCTCTTTCACCGCCCTCCGCACGTTATATGACGCGGCTTTGTTTTAGTTGTATTTATACAGTGTTACAACATTAGTCACCTCAAGGAGCTTTATATTGTAGGATACCCTCTGCAATAATACAGAGAAAATCCCAACAATCAAACAACCCCCTTTGAGCAAGCTCTAGGCCACAGTGAGAAAGAAAAACTCCCTTTTAACAGGAAGAAACCTCAGGAAGTGGCAGCCATCTGCTGCGAGTGGTTGGAGGGTGACGAATTAAAACTCTGTCTGGGTTGTTGGTTGATTAACAAGCTGGAGTGAAGGATTGTTGCCACCTCTGACACAGTCTAACACCCACAGGATGACAGCATGAGAATAGCTGCAATTTATAGTTTGTAGAATTGATGTTTTTACGAGTTTTTGTATTCAAATGTTTTTGTATTCATGCATCTCATCACCCTGTTAATATAGAAACACAATCTAAGCTCAGGATAAAAAACCCTTAAGCTCTAAAATCTCCCAGCATGGTCCAATAGAGGGTCCAGTGTTACCTGCCGAGGTGTGAAAAAAGTCATCTGTCCCTAAACCCAGCCAAGTGCTTTTGGTGCCTTAACATAACCAAGCTACAATTTAAAATGGAAAGTTAAACTCATTGTGTTTAATCACATATAAATAAGAATACATGATCAAAGATATGATAAAAACATGTTAGTGTCCCTGCAAAGATGTCCTGGCTACACCTTTGCCACCTGCTGCTTTTTGCATGGACACCAAAAGCATTTTGGTTCTATGGCCAATATGCTCCCAACCCTCAACCTCCTGCACCCCCAGCTCCTTTTGACTGACATCCCCAGACTTTGCATCAAAACCCAACTCACAACAAGCCCCCCCCCCCACCCCATCCCCCCCCCCCACCCCCCACCCCCAAGTCAAGACTAGCTCTGCTCATCAAGTCAGAGACCGTTGGGCGTTACTTCCACATACAAGCCAGCTAAGAAAGGAAATGCAGATGAAGGCTTCTGCAGCCATTCAGAAACCCCAGGTCGCTGTTGCTGCTGCTGCCAGTGAACGCGCCTCAGACAAATCTCTGGCTTTTGGTTAATGGATCTCCCTCTGCTCTCCACATTTCATTTTGCTTCTGTTTGATTTTTCTTACCATGCACCGATGTTCAGGTAAACTGCCCTCAGACATAAACGTGTTTGTAAGATTTCAGTGATGCTCAGGGTACTCTTTGGGCTCTGAATTTGCAGATAATTTTGGCTGTTGCTTTTCTACTGGTTTACCCTAATTTGTACAACACAGGAACGCTTGGTTTGTACTGATACATAATACTTAGATGTGGATTGAAATGAATAATCTCTGGAAGCATTTTCTTGTGAATGAAAAGTCAAATTAACAACAGTTATTATTCAGAATTACGCTCCTTATTTGAGACTGGCTTATTTTTCAACGTGTGTCTTGCAAAAGGACAATCTATAACTGAATGATTTGCTGGATATTGCACTCTATAGATGGTTTCTAGTTTTAGCTGAAATAATGACCTTTTTATTCTCATATCATTCGTCTGTCTCTTGTCAGTCTCTTCTGCTCTTGTTTCAAATTGAATTTCAAGTAGTGTTGGTGTGCAAATTGCAAATGATCCTGAATTAAACATTATAATGAAAATGTGAGGGAAACCATGTAGATGCAGCTATGCAGCGGTCCTGAAGATCAAAGAATAAAGACGGTCAACTAATCTGGTTCAGATTTTCCCACATTAAGGAGTTTTGGGTGCAAGCCTGGCAGATATGTCGCTGTTAGTGTTGTCAGGCACCATATAGGGTGAGGCTTTTGGAAGTGACTGCATGTCTCGGTTCCTGCCCAAACTGCAGCTGAGGGAATTTGAAATTGTGCTCATGGTGAACACACTGTGTTGCATTCTGTCACACGTGGTCACAACTGAAATACGGAAACTGAGTGTAAATGATTTCTTTATGTGTGTGTGTGTCTGTAAATAAAATTATATGTGTGCGATGAATAGTTTCTTGGGTGTGTTCATGATTTCCATCAGTTTAAAGCCATAAGGACTACTACACCAATGATGTGATTGGAGATGAGAGTTTTTGAAACTGTTCTGTCACATGGGCCAATTTTGTATCCCAAAAATGCCTAGGTTAATAATCATGGATAGTTTCTTTCCAACTACATTGACGTGCTCCATATGGGTTATGTCAAATATGGAACTGTTTTTTATTTTAAAATAAAAGTCTCAAATAAATTTACAAATATTAAATCTCTCCATGATGAAGATACCCCTCTGCCCTCTTAATTTTTATCCGGACCCTAGCCCATGGCCTTAAATGTCATTCTACTGAGGGCTGCTGTGTGAAAAGCTTGCAATCATCGGGTCAACAAACTCAAAATTAAAATAATACACTTTTAGGAGGTTTAGAAGGTTTTTTTTTAAAGATGCCCTTTGGAAATGTATGGAAAACACCTGTAGATACATTTTAAAGGAACAGAAAAGTAACTTCTTCAGATTAGCTTTCTTTTTTAATGCTCTTTGTAATAAAAGTGGACCACAACTATCAGCTAAAATCGAAATTGTGATAAAGAGCTTTTGGCGATGATTGTATCTGACATGCTGTGGCTGAACTTCACAGCCTGAACAGGACCTGTGCAGTAAGTGGAGCAGATTACGGTAAAATGCAAACATTTTACGAAATGAACACCTGGGTTTTGAGTAGAGGTGCAGACGTGTTGAGCGCGTAACTTTGTGTGCAGACCGCAGGTGTCCTCCCTGTTGCGCTCTCATGATGTCATCCTAATCAGTATCAACACATTTCATTTTTTTAAAGTTACTTTTTTCCTTTTTTTTCTTCTTTTGTCTTTTTGATGAATTTCGTGTTGTGAAATAAAAATATCTTAAAAGTCAAGTCTGCATTGTTGTCGTTTATTTACAATGACACCATTATAATATAAATTATTTACACGTTGTATATAAAAGAGAACCTCGGATGAGAGGGGAAAACACTAATATTTCATCTTTAAAAATATCGATTTCAAAAAGTCCCATTTGCCATATAGAAAACAGCCGCTCTCTTAACACCGTAATACTTTAAGGCAGAAACGTTTCCAGGTGCCTAACTCAATCCCAGAAAACATGACTGAGGCTTTAACATAAAATAAAGAAGTCCAAACATTCACTGCATCGTAACAATACGATTTGGTTCGGAGCCGGCAAACGTGTTCAAACAGAAAAATGATTGCAGGAAAAATAAGTTATGTAAACACCTGCGCGCGGGTGGATGTTTATTGCATTTAAAATAAGAGTACAAAGTATCTTCGTTAACAACAACAGGAAGTGTTCTTGAACATTCTCGGGTTGCCTGGAGGCCTCAGGATGATGCGGTTTGATATGAATGGAAATTTTAGCTATGGTCTACTGGCTTTTTAAGGCGATAGTTTATTTTTCGAAATGTCGTTGGCTTTCGGGAGAAAGTTAAAAGAATAATAATAATAATAATAATAATAATAATAATAATAATAATAATAATAGCTAAAATCAGAAAATTCAAAGCCGGTTGTGTTAAGTTGTGTGCGCATCTACTGGCAGATATCTGAGAGCAATTTTGCTGCTAAACACTGGTCACCAGATTTAAAGCACACCTTTAACTCCAGACATACCGTGAGGTCTCACATTCCGCATCCGGGCGCAGTGCGGCACCTGAAGGCCGCACAGGGCTGCTTCCACTACAACAAGCAGACCCGCAGGTCAACATTCAATACAGTCCAGCGGCATGACACAGCAAGAACAAAGAGGAAGCAAGAGGCGCTGCAGAAATGAGCCCCGTGGTCAGAAAGTACAGTAAGACAGGGAGAACACAGCGGACCGTTTGTCCACGCCACAGTTCCCGGAATGCAACAGAAAGAAATCTTTGGATATTAGCTCAGAGTTTTCAGACAGGGCTGCAGTGCGCGTGATGCTTGATCGCGTGATCACCTGCTCTCGAGCCCGTCGTGGTTTCGGCTGCAGCTGGAGCCATTTTCCTCCTCTGCAGGCCCACAATATCTAAGTTCTATCCACTCTGCTTTTTCTGTGCGGGCAGTTAGGCCACACTGCAGCGCGATCACTGTCACACATGGTTTGTTAGTTTTTATTTATTTTTAATTCCACGATTCGAAATCTCTTGTGGGCACGATGTAGCAGGCACGCAGGTAGGATGTGTCACATGACGCTGACACCTACTAAACCAGGAACATGGCTCCTCAGCTGTTGTCCGAACACCTTTGACCCTGTTTGTTCCGGGTTTCCATCGAGTGGAATCCCCGGCCTGCAGTCAGGTCACAGTAACAGAGGTCTGCCAGGAACCAGCGACTTTAAACTAATTCAAGCTGCGGAGTACACTTAACTGTTTTAAAAGTAGTTCTTAAAGTCGTTTATTTATTTTTATTCTACCTAAAGATATGTTATCCCATACTTCGATGAGACTGGAATTTATTATATGTCTTCTCGGTCAATTTTAACAGAGCAGCATTAGTATTAATTGTTCGCCATGTCCGCAGATATTTCCGTTGGACCCTGAATGCCACATTGGTCGCGGTTTCAGGCTGCAGCGAGTGAAAACGGTGGAGATTCCGGCTGTGACATGAATGCGGCTCCATCTTGACTTGAGCTGGGCCTCGTCATATCTACAGCCCTGAGTACACAGTATACAGCCATAATATCTCTGTCACAAACAGAGAGGGGTGTGTGTGTGTGTGTGTGTGTGTGTGTGTGTGTGTGTGTGTGTGTGTGTGTGTGTGTGTGTGTGTGTGTGTGTGTGTGTGTGTGTAATTGAAATAGAAATATGAACGCTGGTGATTTTATTGCATGTTCAGAGTCAACTGTCATCCTCTAGTCGCTGTCCGACTTGGCGTCCTTGGCTGTCGAGTGGTTGTACAGTCCCTGCGCCATGAGATGCAGCGCCAGAGAGTTTTTATTCCCGGATGCCTTCTTGATTTTGGCACGCTTGTTCTGGAACCAGATTTTGATCTGAGACTCGTTGAGACCGAGGTCCCGGGCCAGGCTCTGCCTCCGTTGTTCGGTCAGGTAGCGGTTGTTCTGGAACTCTGTTTTTAACCGCTGGAGCTGCTCCGCGGTGAAGGCCGTCCGGGGCCGTTTGTCTTCTTTACTCGGGGTCGGCGCTTTCTTTGGTTTGCGAGATCTGGGCCCTGAAGTGCAGCGGGAGTGAAACAAATGACAGCCAGTGGTTAGAGTCAGTACCGTGGACTTTTCACACGTCACATTTTTACACCTCAGCTGTATTTACAAAAATGAAACGGGCTCAGTTATGAGTGGAAAACGTCTCTGTTCACATTTGCGCCAAATTAGGCAAATTTATCCTCGCGGCCAGGACTCACGTGACCTCCTGACAAAGCTGTTTAGATTCGGACTGAAGAAGAAAGTCAGCGACTTGGGGCTAATCTAGTTGATTAGTTTTTAGCAAGTCTAATCTTATTTTAAAGGACATATTGGTCACAACCTTTAATTCCATCCAACTGGATGCAATGGACCACACTGGGCATTAAGCACAGCTTAATGCTGAGGAGGAGAGGGTGCAGATGGGGGTGGGGTTTGGAGATGAGGAGGGATGGGGGCGTTGGGCGCCTCTTTCCCTCTCTGTAGCATAGGAACTCTATTTTTTAAAAGTACTTTTCTTTTGTCTCTGCACTGACATTGAGGTGTTTCTGCCGTGGTGGGATCAGGTGGACCATCCATGAGAAATGATTGAACTCAGTGTAAAAGACAGTAGGCGTACCTGCTCAGTACAGAACTCCCCATCAGTACAGGTGCACATGAAGCAGCTGCGCTGAAGGCCTGCATGCACTCTGACCTGGTCACGCGCATCGGGACGCTGTAACGTGCGCCGGGGCTCAGGTAACCGGACCGGTGCGCGGACGGAATCATGCGAGGGAGGCTGCGGGCTCTCCGGCCAGGAGCCTTTCATGAACTCGATGAACGCTTTTTTCTTTCGATTCATCGATTTAAATAAATAAATAAATAAACAAATAAATATTAATGTTAGGAATAAAAAATAAAAATAAAAAAAAACTCTTCCAAACGCGTCTTCGATACATGACTACGGTCTCTTCCTGTGCTCGGCTGCTGTGCTGTAGCATCGTTTTAGCAGCTGACATGGTGACAAAGGAAAAGTCCAAGTTTCCACGCATCCGCTGGCTGAATGAGCCGAGCCCGTTGCAAACTTCCACTTTAGCCCTAAAAACTCCCAGAGAGAGGGACAGGCTGGAAACAGGCTTCACCGCGATGCACCATAACGTGAGGGAAATGCTCCATTTGCAAACATTTACTACGCAGATGTGGGGTTTCTTCTTCTTCTTCTTCTTATCATCATCATTATTATTATTATTATTATTTTTTTTTTTACAAGTGAGATGAAATAAAATAAAATAAAATTAACTTTGGAACTGTGTTCTTAAGCATTTTTAGATTGAACCGACGGACTTTGGATACACAGCCTTCACTTTTTAGACTACCCCATTGTCAAAAATATGCTAATAGAATATTAACAAAGAGGACTGGGGAACAATGGCGTTAACTTGGTTTTACTTCACTTCAATATCATTTAACTTTACTTTCGACTCATGTTTAATTTCGTCGTTTTTTCAGAGCACTTTCCAGCCGCTTCGTGGATTTTGTTTTTATTTTAAAGCTACATTCAGATTGAATTCTGTACAGAATAGAAACGAGTTTCCAATATGCGTCTAAATTCATGTGAAATCTGCTCAGACTGCTCCTGTCATTTCAGGTTTAAAGTATGAAATTATTACTCAAACATCAGTTGTGTCGATTTAATGATGAGTTGTTACAAGTGATGAGTATATTATATGAAGGTGGGGGTAGAGGCCATTACTTCGGCACTGCTCAGAAAATGATGCAATAGCAGCTTTTTGGCTCCTTCCTGAAATTCAGCCTTTAAAGTGACTCTGAATTGCAAAGAGGAGCTGCCTTTTCCTTCTTTTGCTTTTCATGAATTAGACCTGGATGAGGAATGTTTTTGCTAACCTGATGACGGACGGTCCGAGTAGCGAGTACAATACACCCAAGCTGGCCACAGCATCGATTTGGCCGCTGTGGCAGTGCTGGCCTGAGGGCTGCGGCAGCAGTCATTAGCCGCCACATCGCCGGGCCTCCTGGCGTCAATGTCCGGATGCTGGTCTTCATGCTCTCCTGGGTTCTCCTCTTCTTTGCCTCCTGCTCCACCCTGCCGAGGGTTAGCACTTTTGGGAGGCTTTCTCCCTGTCAGCTCCTCTCTTTGTATGAGCACTCCAAGAGCGTCTCCCTGCCGATCCGGAGCCCCATCCTTCCTCTTCAGGCCGAAGTCCGGCCTCAAAATGTTGTCGATGTAAAAGTTAGTGATCCTGTGAGACTGTTGGTTGCCAGGTGGCTGCAAGAGGGGCAGGATGGCCCGGTTGGACTGCTCCCCGGAGTCCCGTGGGCGCTCTGGGTCTCGGCGAGCATTTCCTTCCATTCTGATGAAGCCTGAGCAGCTTCAGCACCTGCTCCCTTCCGCAGCGTAGTGTCTCCAATATCACTTTATTATCAGCTAATATCTATATTTGTCGCTGCAGTGAGAAGAGCGAGTTGGAGCGTGGCGCAGTAGTTTGTATTGTTTTCTGTGCAAACGCGCCTGTGGGGAATTTGACAAAGGAAAAAAAAACATGCTTCAGTTTGTGCTCCTCACTCCTCGACCTGCAGCTCACCTGCGTCACTTTGAATCTCATAAAACTCCATTTCGTTTGTTTGCTTTGTTAAATCACTCTTTTGATTTTCTTGCTCCCTGCACACAATTACTGACGCTCCAGCAGCTCCAAGTGCGCTCATCAAGACGCCGCTCAAATACTTTCACTACTGATTTTTGGTTTTCATTTCTGATTGGCTGCGAGACACTGCGATGACGTCGTACTACGGGTCGTTCAGACACGTGCCTCCGACCAATAGAGGCAGAGAGTTGGTGTCATGTGAGGTTCCGGAATTCCCGGGAGGCGCAAATTAATCCAATCCACTCAGTCACTTTACGGTGCATTCAGGTTCCAGCGGAAAATTCCACTTCTCTGAATGTTTGAAGGTTCCGTTTGACCTCTGGAGTCACACTAGCAGAAACAATACTCAGAAATTGGTGATGACATTATTTCAGTTCCACACAACTCCTTATTATCTCATTACAACTACAAGACAAACAGATAACGTGGACAGACACGAAGAACGAAAGCTTTGATCTTCCAGGCGCTACCAATTCACATCCAACATCCCAATGGAAAACACGCAGCTCAGCAGCTCCATTTCCACGAAGGATTGAGAGGCTAGGCTTCCACTGACTGGGTTAGTTTCCTGCTCACACATAGTGATGAGCAGGGCTGGCTGTTTGCTCTCATAAGGTTATGAGCACACCTCTTTGGCTGTCATCTTGGAAAAAATAATTCATTTGCAATATCCTACAGAATCCTAACCGGCTGAAGGCCGCCTGCTCACTGCCATGACCTGTAATGGAAATGCCGCGCAAAGTTTTGGTGACTCGCGGGCTCATTCCAGCTCCTCTCACAGAGCCTGAATGCAGCACAAGTTTAGCATCAACACCTAAACACAAACAGCTTAACACCGATTACCGGGACCAAAGCGTGGGTCGGGGTTGGGTAGGCCTGTGGGGCTGTGGCGGTGTTGGAGGTCGGAGAGACAGTCCGCATTCTGACTGCCTGAATGATATTATTATTATTATTATTATTATTATTATTATTATTAATTAACTAATGATAAAATGGGCCTTTACAGCAAGCTTTAATACCTCAAGTGTGTGTGTGTGTGTGTGTGTGTGTGTTTATAATAGTTTCTTGTTCATGGTGCGTACTTTACCCCCGCATAAAATTGTTTAAAGGGGCCTGAGGGCCGATCTTCCTCCCGTCTGGGTGAAGATACAGTAAACAGAATATAGGGATGTATTTTCATCGTTGGGATGTTTTTCACTGAACTGGAACCAAAAAGGTTGTTTGGGGTTTGTTTGTTTTTTCAAATCTTTGGAAAAATATTCCCAAGCGTTTTTTTGTTTTTTTTACTGTTCCCATCCATTAGTCTTTTCTGTTTTGCCATCCTGCGTAAATATGCGCGCAAAGTCGTGCAGGGACGCATGTCTCTGTGCCCTGTGGGGCTCATTTTGTTGAAATTTTCAACAATGTAGTGGAATATAGCCTGTAAAATTTACACTGATATAAATACATCAATGCATATTGTCACTAACTTTAATATCCACGTGCTATTCAGCAGAAGAGCTCCCAGTTTCATAAACATGACCAAACACACGGAGTTCTGATGTAAAGCCAGCACTACAGCTGCGATCATTCATCAATAATCTCTGACAGTCCGATGAGTCTGTGTTTTCACTGATATAAATGTAAGCATATTACAAAGCAACTGCTACAGGAATTTTCTAGTGTGCGAAAGTTGGTTCAGAATGAAAGACAAATTGTAGCTGAATAAAATAAAGGAGCAAATAAGGTGGAAGTGAGAAAGTGATCCAATGAGGAAAAGTTTCAATAGAAGAAGAAAATCATGAAAGCGAGAAATGTGAGCGCGGACACACGCACACGCGCTGTAGTCACGCGCAGCTCGAATATTTAGCAGGACTGACACAACAAAAAGTGCACCGTGGGAGTTTTACAACACGTGAGGAATTATTTTTTAATTATGTACTGGTTTCTTCAAAGGTCTTGTGAAGCAGTGGTCTTGAGTAGTCAAGTAATAATTTTCTGCCTTCGGTTGAAATAAAAACAAACTCAGTGCGGGATGTGACGCAGCAGTCAGTGAATTCAGAGGCCTCGGTTAGCTGGGCGGAGAGGAGAGCATGCTGGGCTTTTAGCTTTGGTCACACGAGGTTAGTCTTACACACAGACACACACACCTGCAGGTCGCTGTGTTTCTGTTCTTTAACTTTGTGTTTTCATGTTTGAAACACGTTAACAGGCTGAGTTACAGTGTAGCAGGGCTTTGGCTGTGCCTTTGATGTCATTTCTGCTCCCTTTAAAAATGCACCAACCCGTTTTCTGTAGATAGTTATGAGTTATCATATTTTCGTTGCCGCCTGGAACAAATTCGGCGTCTTGTTAACATAAACAGATGTTTTTGAATACAGAAATGAATCAGTTAAAGACGTCACCCTGATGACCTCACACATAAACATGCAAAGAGGTAAAAATCATATGCGTTTCACAATCTTACACTGATCAGTTGTTTTTGCTTTGAGTTCATAATAGGTGGTGTTATTTGAACTGGAATATTTGGAATATCTCTCTGTTTTGTATATGTACAAAATATTGGATAACAATCCTGCAAACTCCAAGTCATGATGTACTATTTGGAATTTTCCCTGGAGTGATATTAGATCACAGGTGGAAATTGAATGCTTGTAAAATATGCCGTGGCCATGTGTTAGAGCAGAAAGTTTGTGGTGTTATTTTTTCCCCTTCATTCTTTATCTGCCGTTGGTGAGTACAAGGACTCCTTGATACATATCCCAGCCCCAGATTTTTTAAATAAAAGATACAAGCTAATGCCAGGCAACAGCTAAAGGACTTTGATAAGTGTATGGGAATCAGAGCTCTGATATCAAAAATAAAAAAACAGCTAAACTGGTCCATCTCAGTGATGAGCAGCAACATTTCTACAATAATTATCTGTCCCAGCTTTTGGATTTCTTAAGGTTGAGCAGCAGGCTTTATGAAACTGCATTTGTGCCCAGATGAGCCAGAAGACAAAGCAGAGGTCAGCCAGGACCATCAGCTTCTTGTCTGCCTTTTCAAAAGCCTCCTGGAGGGGGGGAAGGAGCGAGGGGAGCTCTAAGGTTAGAGGACACTTCCGATTCCTCCCTAGCCGCTTTTTTTTTAAGTAGGTGGTGGAGGGTGGTGGTGGTGAGCTACAATAATCACTCACACTTTGACTCTAACTTATCGCTAGTAGGGAATGAAAAAGCTGGCTGAACTGTGACCTCCATCATCACGAGGCAGAAAAGCTCAAAGCTTTTGTTTCAGTCTAGCACATACAGGGCATTATGATGTCACTGATATCTGTCACAGATCACACAGAATTGTGGATTTTTTGATTTTTGGACAAAAACCATTTTTAAACAAATATGAAATAAACCATTAAAGCATCAAGTCATCGTCAGAAGCTCTCTGGCCATTCTTCCTCCTTACTGAACGCTGAAGATGAGACTTACAAAGGCAAAGCTGAGACGTGAATATTAACATTAGTAAATGCATCACAACTAAAAAAAGAAAGGACAACATATCAACAAATTCAGCAACTGCTCCAACTGATGTGAAGCTAAATTGGCCACACTGGGCTTTGAAAAGCACTCCTCACTGTGAAAACTTCAATCTTTCCAGGATGCTGCTGAGATTTAAGCACAGTCCATGTTGTGAGATTTACTTTTGTTAGCCCCACAGAGCAGACAAACCGTTCATGTGTCAGATGACAGGTCACAGAGCTGTTAAATGTAGCAAACTGCACTTAGAGTGGGAAGTTGTAGAATTCTGATGATCTTTGGCAAAAAAAGAAAATACAATTCACAAGTGTTTCTTTGTCACTGCAGATCTGAACTACATGCCCAAACTACTGCTTATGGCCTCAGTACAGTGTATATGTAGCTCAAAGGTAGCATAAATAATTCTGGATTTATGTATTTTTAGAACACAGAAATAAAATCATTCAAAAGTCAAATCTGTTTTTTAAATGCATTTACCCAACGAGGTCTGCTTTCAATAAAAGCCTGCATCTTCCTCTGATGGCTCAGTCAGTTTGTATTTATCTGCGTCCTGGATGCAGACAACCATACTTACACAGTTTTAGTTGAAATTCAAGCCCCTGTTTCCCTGTAAACCACACTTTTTATTGTGGAATAAAATACTAACACAATTTAAAAGGCACTTAGGCGAGGCAAGAATGCGTTTGATACAAATGACTCAGCAGTCATCAGAACAACACGTAGTGTAATAATCATTTTCCTATTAAAGGAAGAATAAGAGCCATACCTGGACATCATCTTCTGCTCAGCTCGTCCAGCTCTACTTAGCTCTGTCTTCCCCTTTGGCCTCTGACAGCATCCTCAAAAGCTGTGAGCAGGCTTTTTGCTATCAGTTACCACTTTAATCCTCCTGATCATTGTGCCATGGATAAAACCAGTGTGAAAGAAGCCCACAGGCCAGACTGATGGGCCTCCTGAGCTCTAGGGAGCTTGGCATCTTAGACAGTTGCTTGGTCCTGCATGAGTTCACAGCAGTACTGACTGACAAAGGATGGTTTTGCTCTGTTGCTCTTTTAATTTTAAGGGCTCCTCTGCAGAAGAAAAAGCATGCAGCACACACTGAGTTCTGCGGAAGGACACAAACCAGGGACAAAAGCATGAGCTGAAACATCTACCTATTGTTAATGTGTTCTAAAGGACAAGGGAAAGTTTTGCCTGTGTGAACCCAGAGTTCCTCACGCATATATTCCTTATCTTATGCAGCAGAGTAGAACAGAAAAGACTTCAGACTTTAGCAAATGACCACAGAAGTGCAGAGGGAACCTCATTAAACTTACTAACGTGTAGTGACATTAGTCACTCTTCAGTTCAATTCTAATTTATTTACATAGCACCACATCACAAAAACAGTTGCCTCAAGGTGTTTTATATTGTAAGCTGAAGACCTACAATAACAGAGTAAACTCCCCTAGAGCACGCAGCTGGGGATAGTGGTAAATGGAGTTGTTCTTAGATCACTTTCTGACCACTCAAGACAAGACAGAACTTGTCTCATTCACACAAGCATGTTTTTCTATCCAACATTCACATGCATTCACACTCCAATGAATGCATCAGAGAGCAACATGGGGTAGTATCTTGCCCATGGAGACTGGAGCAGGCAGGATTGAACCACCAACCTTCTGATTAGTAGGCGACTTACTCTGAGCTACAGCCACCCCAAAAACAGCAGAGTGGGAGGGCAAAGACTTGCTTTTAACAGGAAGAAACCCCAGCAGAGCCAGGCTCAGGGAGGGGCAGTCCTCTGCCATGACCACTTAAATAAATAAAATTGAATTGAAAGTGGAATTGAATTATTAATGACAGTGGAGCAGAAGGCTTTAATGCAAGACATTTACCTCACAATGAAAGAACAAAAAGAGAACCGCTGCACATTTGTGATATGACCTTGACCGACGAACAACCATTTCTGTCCACATTCTGTCAGCTTTCTACCAAACATCACTCAAAGGCAATTATTATTCCAACAAAATATCATACTTGAAAATGCCCTAATTAAAACTGTGTTGCTCCATATCTTTAATCTGATTCTGCTGATTGAATCTAGGTGGCAGTAAGTACCACTTTCTGTAAAACCCTGGGGAAGTTTTCTATTAGACAATCTCTTGCTTCTTTCTCTCCTCTTTGGATCTTAGAGGTCATTTTCTCTTTTTCAATTAACATCATTATATTAAAATGTACTGTTTCTCCATTATGGTCTGACAACATTTAATCTACAGAGAATACAAAGTGGATAGAGGAGGTCTGGATGGATATGTGACAGGTCTACATTTCCTTCACACAGGTACAGCGGTGGGAAGAAGTGTTTGCCCCCTTCCTGATTTCTTCTTCTTTTGAATGTTTGTCACACTTGCATGTTTCAGATCATCAAACAAATTTAAATATTAGACAAAGATAACACAAGTAAACACAAAATGCAGTTTCTAAATGAGGCTGTTTATGATTAAGGGAAAGAAAAAACAAACCTCCCTGGCAGTGTGTGACAGAGTGATTCACTCCACACAGAAAGACTTTCCATACAGCTACACAGTAACACGCCACCAGTTTCACTTTAACTGATACAGCTTCACTTGTAACACTGCTATCAGTGTTCTCATTGAGCTCGCTGCAAGAAAACAGAGTAATAACATTTCAAATCAAATCAAATCAAATCAAATCAAATCACTTTTTATTGTCACATCACATGTGCAGGCACACTGGCACAGCACATGCGAGTGAAATTCTTGTGTGCGAGCCCCACAAGCAACAGAGATGTGCAAACACAACAACACAAACGAGCAAAATACAAGAATGG
Source organism: Astatotilapia calliptera (assembly GCF_964374335.1). NCBI lineage: Eukaryota > Metazoa > Chordata > Actinopteri > Cichliformes > Cichlidae > Astatotilapia > Astatotilapia calliptera. The sequence continues at coordinate 34,403,610 of NC_137439.1, forward strand.
CCAACCTGAAACTAATAAATATATGTACAATATATAATAGTGTATGCATTTCTGGATGTGTATACTAAATATTTTCCTACGTGTGTGTGTGTGTGTGTGTGTGTGTGTGTATATATACACATTTTTACAAATTAAATAGTAAAAAAATAAAATAAAATAATAATAATAATAATAATAATAAAATATATAAAATATACAGAGTTGAATATGTGCAAAACAAGTGGCATTTATATACAGTGTGGAGTGCATAATGTTGAAGTTCCAGTAGTGAAGCTGAGGTGTCTATGACGTGTTCAGCAGTCTGATGGCCTGATGGAAGAAGCTGTCTCTCAGTCTGCTGGTACGGGACCGGATGCTGCAGAACCTCCTTCCTGATGGAAGCAGTCTGAACAGTTTATGGCTGGGGTGACTGGAGTCCTTGATGATCCTCCCCGCTTTCCTCAGGCACCGCTTCCTGTAGATGTCTTGGAGGGAGGGAAGCTCACCTCCAATTATCCGTTCAGAGCACCGCACTACTCGCTGGAGAGCTTTGCAGTTGTAGGCGGTGCTGTTGCCATACCAGGTGGTGATGCATCCAGTGAGGATGCTCTCAATGGCACAGTGATAGAAGGTCCTGAGGATGCGGGGGCTCATGCCGAATCTTTTCAGTCTCCTGAGAAAGAAGAGGCGCTGCTGCGCCTTCTTCACTGTTTTGTTTGTGTGTACTGACCATGTAAGATCCTCAGCCAGATGTACTCCAAGGAACCGGAAGCTGCTCACTCTCTCCACAGCAGCGCCGTTGATGGTGATGGGGGTGTGTACTTCTCTGCACCTCCGGAAGTCCACTATCAACTCCTTTGTCTTTGCGACGTTGAGGGTGAGATGGTTGTCTTGACACCAGTGGGTCAGGGCGCTGACCTCCTCCCTGTAAGCCGTCTCATCACCGTTGGTGATAAGACCCACCACTGTAGTGTCGTCCGCAAACTTCACAATGATGTTGGAGCTGTTAGTGGCTGTGCAGTCGTAGGTGTAGAGTGAGTACAGGAGAGGGCTCAGTACACACCCCTGTGGAGCACCAGTGTTCAGTGTTTAAAACAATGTTTAAAACAATTTACATTTATTCTATATATTGTGGGAGCAGCACTCTATGCATAGATGCCCGTACAGATCCACCTCCTTCAGCTTTTCCTAGGGCACACTGAGGCGGATTAATCAATCTGTTTATTATTGTGAAAAAATTGTTAGGTTTGTACACATTTTTATCAAAGTTTGCTGCAATAAGGGTTAGCCTAACCCCCTCAGAATTTTACTTGATGATACTTAGATCCACTGACTGAATTCCACCAAGTTTATACCATCTAGAAAAAAGACAGTATAAATAATGTACTGTCAGTACAGAGGATGGAAATCTCCAGGGCAACTCATAAAACAACTGCATTCAACCAGTTGTGTACGTCTGATCAGCTGATCACAGCCTGTACATTAAGAAAATCTACTGGAACTCTCCATGGAAGTGAATGTGAGCTATTATTCTTTTCTCCATGCTGAGCCATTATAACCAGTTTTAGGTTCCCCCACCTCGGTGTCTCTCGTTAACTAGCAGCTGGTTCATTCGTGCTGCCAGACGCTCGTGGAGTGCAGTCAGCTTCTTTAGCCAGTAGGCGTGAACCATGTCGGCCCTGGTGCTGTCCAACTCTTCATACTGGAGACCCTTTCTTGGATATCTGCCACTGTGATGGTACTGGACCCTGTTCAGGGAGGTCGCTGTGGTCAGCCCTCAGATCTAGCCACTGAGCATTGTCGTCATGGGTTGCGTCCTTCTCCCATATGCTCTTCCAGTATTGCTCCGTCTCCAGCCTTGGTGGTGCTGTTCTCTTATTATTATTGTTCCCTTGCCACTGAGAGTACACCTTTGCTGGTTCTGTGGAGAACAGCTGGTTTATTCTCCTGCCTTTGGTCTCTCTGGTGTACCTCTTCAAGCGGCTGGCCAAGGCTGTGAGTCGTTGCTTGGCAGTTTCCAAGGCCTCAGGTTTGGACAGCTTGCTATACTTCTTAGGCACCTTCTTTGTTGCACCTTTCTGCAGCTCCAAAAGTTGTCTGACCTCCCGCCGTGCTACCTTGATCTTAGCCTCTAGCCTCCTTCTCCATGGAGGGTACTGCTCCTTGTGGCTGTTCAACTTGTAGCCAAGCATCTCACTGATCACTGCTGCCGTATTGTAGATCAGTTTGTTAGTGTCGGTAATCGTGGTTGTAGGTATTGTCCGTAGTGCTGCATTAACATCATCTAGCAGACCTTCTGAGGGTACTTCACGTAATCTTGGTAACCGGCTACGGGGGATCCAGGTTTCAAGCTTGGCCATGATCCTATTTTTCAGGTCAGTTCCTCTCGCACTCAACGATCCTTCTCCTATCGCACTTGGGGCTATGTACCCAATCTCGGGTGGGGGTGATGATATCTCCCCCCTGACCTGGTGTCCTTGCTCCCCCTTGCCAGTAGCATTCGTGTTGTACCTCGTCAATCTCTAGCTGTGAGAGCAGTCCCTTCTTTCAAATGTTGGAACTACTAGTGGTTTTGCCGTCAATGTGGATGTTGGGTATCGAAGATTCCATAGGTAAAGCAGCTGGATGGGGTAGTGGTAAGACTACATGCCTTTGGAGCGGAGAGTCACAAGTTTGATTCCCGCCTGTGTCCGTCTGCTGCCAGAGAGGGACACAGAGGACAAAGACACAAGGGGAACCTAATAGACAACAAACTAAACTCATTGTAAGCAAGCTCAGAGACATAGTAAGAATGAACTATTATTATAATTTAAGTTTAACCAGTTAGTACTGAACTGGTTAAACTTAAATTATAATAACACCAAAACACTCACAAAATTACAATGAACTGTTATCCGGAAACAGGACAAAATTGTGAAGCATCCATGCCGAAAATCTGGATTATATTATGAAAATTAATACATTTTTTTATTTTGAATAACACGTAGAAGATGTGCAACTCCTTTGATTTTCCAATATGTGAAGTCTTATGTTTTATTAATGATTGTGAAGTCTGAGTCGTTCCAAATTTGGGAGTGAAGACAGGGAAGCTGTCGAGTTGGTAATCTGTCATGTTTTCCAACATGCTGACAAGAGCTGACGTTACGGATATGCTGTGAAAAGGGCAGTGTTTCTTAATCATCTGACTGATAAATGGGAGGTCTGAAAAAAGTATGTCTTGGCATAGTACTTATTCAGTTTGCAACCGGAATGAGTCAGACTGAGTGTTACTCAACCATTTAATAAGGCTGTTAAGTTAGTCAGTTAGTTGATTAGCTAGATGATCTTTGGTGTTTCTAGACTTCCTTGAGATTTGGGTTTTTGGAAATTTGAAGTTTTATGAGGAGAATTTTATTTTTTCAATAAAATTTTCCAAATGGTAAATTAATGGTTTGAAACCAGGAAGTGCTAGGAAATACTGAGAAAGGATACAAGATAATTGCCTGGCCTTCTACAGAGTGATATGGAGAGTTTGACCCAAAGGTTTTAATAATTTTCAGTTGGTTTAAGCAGCAGAGCTTTCCTTTTGAAAATGCACATGCTGAGCTAGGTGAATATTGGGGAATCTTAAATATTTCAGGTTTCCTGTGTGGAGGTGGTAGGTTGTTGAAATGGCTGCCACACCCCCCTCATTCATACAAACTGGTAAACTGGTCAATTTTGACCAGTTTATTGAATAGGTGAAGACTTCTGAAAACAAATCTATAACCTTCAATGTTAGGGTCAGGAAAGAAAGCACAGGAAAACAGTGCTTTTATTTTTTTAATTTTTTTTTTTTTAATTATTTCATTTTATTTTCACCTGCTAAATACGGGACAGATTTGACTGGGGAAAAGAAGGGGAGAAAGAAAGAGGGAAAGAAAAACAGTGGGGAAGAGGGACGGGGATAAAGGTCAAAAACAAAAAACCAACTAAATAAGCAGACAAAAAATGCATATATCAATCACCTGGATCACCTGTTGAGAAAGAAAAAAGAAAACAAGCAGAAGAGAACAAGAGTAATAGAATAAACAACATCACAATGATATATGGGAATATGACAGTAAATACTAAATGTTAAACATTATTGTGCGGCACATAAGATCAACAGAACACAGTGTGCTTTGAGGTAGGAGCCAAAAAGGGTGTAGTTTGTGGGTGTGATCACCCGTGTGTACACCTGTGAGCATGGACGCGCTTGTTTTTAAAAGGTTCCTTCATGTAATGATCTGCTAAAGGGTGTGGGGGGGCCACAGCCCCGTCCTCCAGGGCATGAAGCAGGTATGGAGGAGATCAAAACTCCAGACATCCAGAGGCCCCCAGAACACAAGAGACCAAGGAAGACCAACAGAGGGGCAGCCGCGCCACTGTCCCAGAAAGAGCTGAGGAGAGTCCCAGATGAGGGCTCACTCAGCAGCCGCGGAGCAGAAGCCAGGGGGAGTTGCAGTGACGCGCCCGTGAGCTCAGCCAGCTGTGCCTGAGTGACCGAGCCCCAGGCCGAGAGGCCGGGGGCACCCCACCTCCGAAGTGGCCCGAGCGAGCCCCAGGCTCCAGGCCCCGATAAGCAACCACCAAGGAGTGAGCCGGTGTGTACCTGGACACCCATCCCCGGACACAAAGAACCACCAACGCACCGATGTCTGAGGGAGTCCGCCACTGGCAGGGGAGTGGTGGGGGGAGATAGGCCAATTTATTTAACCATGATATTTGACGTAAAATTACACGGTTATTTGACGTTTGATTAAGAGTGCAAAATAGTTGTTCTAGAAAGATTGGTTTATCTAACATCCTAGCTTGTGTTATTGTAGGAAGAAATGTAGTACTGATCAATATCTTTGAATACCTCTTATCTTTTAAGAGGTGTTTAAGTTCATATAAAACTACATATCACTTCTACATATACAAAATACAATACTATATATATGTATATACATGTAGAATTAGGCCAAGGCTTCCCTGCTGAGTCCTTGATTATTGGGATGTAGTTTTTTCTTCGTTTTGCATGTTTGCCAGATATTTACAAGATGTACTATTGTATTCACATTTGTCATGTCTCAGGTGCTGTAGAAGAAATTGTGCCATTAGCTCATTTTCCTAAATCACTTAGAATAAGTTCAGGTTGCATAGATTATTTCTAGTGATTTTATTTTCTCTTGCAAAATATTTTTAAATTCTGTGTCTTTCTTCTTTGGTAGGATGAGCATAAAATGATCCTGCCCATTAAAACAGCTTTCCCAGAATAAGATTGGGGAGGCATTTGGAAAACAGCTTATATCTATGTCTACTCCCTCTTGAAAATGATTGAAGTCCTTTCGCAGAGATGTGTTAAAACGCCATCTGGTGGATTATTTTTGTTTAAGTTTGTCATTAAGCGTAAAAGAGACAGGAGCGTGGTCATTAACCGCTCTTGAGTGGATTTGTGTTTCTGATTTATTCTAGATGAAGACAGTTGTTGGTTAGGAAAAGAAATTCTCAGTGAGGAATGATGGAGTTGAGAGAAGTGTTCTTGATCATCTGATGCAACCTCCAGCCATCACAATGGCCATACTCTTCTATGTATTGTTTTAAAATGACAGTGAATTGCGCTGTACTATTCATGAATTCAATGGGGAGACAGTACAACTGGACCAGCAGCAGTGTGACATGAGAGCACTGAGAAGATTTAGTCCAAAGCCTTGCTGCAACATCCTGAAGAACCTGAATATGTTCCAGAGAACTTTTGCATTTCTATCGATTACTGAGAATATGAATAATTTTGGACATGACACTTTTTGCTCAAATGTAAATAAAAGCTAAAAGAAATTCACACAATGTTGCTTCTTGTCTTATTATCTTTTGGAAGATGCCTGTGTCATTTCCTGTATAAAAAAACAAACAAAACTTGCTGGTTGAATAAAAGTAACTTCAAGATAAAATTTGCCAGAGTAACTCTGAGCTTGACTGTATATGATCATCAGGTGATAAGCAATAATGCAGCTGTCAAATGGCTCATCCGGTCACTGTTCCTGCTGCTGTGTTTCAATTTGATCAGAACTGAAGGTGACATGTGGGAGTAAAACCTGAAACCAGCATCGTGTAATGACAGGCGGTGTGTCTGAAGTAATGTCTACATTTTGTAGCAGCAAGGTCAAAAGGCAACATTCTACATCATTAATGTAGCTGCCTCTAATTATTGCCCTGAATTGGTTGCGACTCAGTTTGTCAAGGTCTCTTAGCACTGATGCATCCATGATCCACCATGCAGCATGTGTGTCTGCAAACCAATTGAACTACTTGAGCGTTTGTACTTGACAGCTGCTCAGGCACCTACTAATGAATGAAGTAACTGATCACCAGAGGAGCAAACTGAAGACGGAATGACATCGTGGAAAATCAGAATTACACATCCTTCAGTAGGAAAGCACAAGGTTTCGAATGGTGGTTGTGACAGAGTACAGGCCCACTTCTCAACATGTCAGCTGCTGACTGACATGGTCCTCTGTGTACCCACTTTTAAATCATATGATCACCAGAATGGCATACAACAAAACATGCATACGTTGTTACGAATGCTTGAGTGAGAACATTTGCAAAGAGGAATGAAACATATATATCTCATATTCAGTTTTAGGTCATTAACTTCACAGCAATCGTTATGGCTTTTTATTATGATAAAGAGCCTGAAATATTGTCCTCATGATGAAGGACTTACAAATCACACTTCTTTCTAAGATTTGGCCAAGAATTTGTGATTTTATTATTAAAATTAGAAAATAAATAAATCTGGCGCTTAGGTTCCCATATCGTCATCAACAACCTCTACACTCTTTAAATAATTTTACAACTAGATTTAAACTGGGAACATATCAGATTAAATTCGATACTACAGAATTAGATGCTACAAAACCTTCTCTGCCTAAACTGCACTCTTAGACACAAATGACACAAACTTCTGGGTTTAAAGCACATTTAGGAAAACAGCCAGGGTCTGGTTAAAATCTAGCCAGAGCTGCAGCTGTTGGACTAAAGGTATTACAGTATGATGATCATTTATTTGCCCCCTCGCTGATTTCTTTTTTAAATTTTTCTTTCATATTATATTACACAAAAGCAAATAAGCTAGTTGGCCCTATTTGAAAAAGTAATTGTTCTCAAGCATGACTGCCTGTTAAAGGTTATGCAAGAGCATGTCAGTCTTTGACTAGGCCATTTCAGAACCTTCATTTTGGATTTTGGAGTCATTCAGAGGTGGACTTGCTGGTGTGTTTCGGAACATTGTCCTAGCTGGATGTTTCTTCCTGTTAAAAGAGAGTTTTTCCATCCCACTGTCACTAAAACACTTGTTTATAGGAGGTCATGTCATGGCTGGATCTTCTTTGTATTATTTTATAGTCTTTACCTTGGAATGTAAAGCGCCTTGAGGCAACTGTTGTTGGGATTTGGCACTATGTTAGAATTGAACTGAATTGAGTTAAACCTTCCAAAAAGTTAAACTTTTATCCACAGTTCACAAGTCCACAGAATATTTTCCTAAAAGTCTCAGGAATCATCACAGATGCGAGACGAGCCTTGTTTTTTTTGTTTTTTTTGACAGCAGTGGTTTTCATGTTTTCGCTGGAGGAAAACGTGTAATTGACTCCAAATTGTCCATGTAAATGAGTCCTATACACACACTAAGGTTAATTATGGAGTTCCACAGAATTCCACGTAAGGACCAATTCTGTTTACATTATACACTCTTCCTGTAGTCCAGTGGTTCCCAAACGTTTTTTGCTAGGGCCCCCTTTGTTTGACGAAAACAACACATCCTCCAACCGCACACGCCCATATTTTGCTCCACTGCGGTTTATTTCACACCTCAAACATTTAGTAAACAATTAAGCAAATGCAAGTAAACAGCAATAAATTACAGGTAGTAAGAAAATAAACTACTAACTCTTTTACACTGCGTTAACACCCACACAGGTTTTTTTAAAAACGCAGCTGTTTCTGTGTGTTTGGACCTTTCGTCCACGTAAACGTGTTTCAAATCACAGAAAACTGAGATTTTTTAAAACTTATTTTTTGCCTTTACGTGTGGAGTTTGTAACACAACATCAAAGGTATGCGCCTTTTATCACGTCACGCTGTGGCCACATTATTGTTTACATGAGATGAATTGCAGAATGGCAGATAGAGACAAAATACTGTTAATCTGACTGTCTGCAGGTTTTACACGCAGTTACTGTCCCTCCATTTACAAAGGCAGAGGCGTCACGGTGTCATTATTTTACTGTAGTTGTTTTTTCCTGTGTAATAATATTCAACATTGCTGTCAATACATTTTTCACTCCCTCTGCAAAATAGGTTCAAAAACATAAACAGCTGTAGGATCCTGTTTGTCCGGGATTTGAACCGAGGGAACAAATCATGGCAGGATCAGCCTGATGTTATTTGTATCCCGCTGTAACTTTACTGTATAAAGAGCAAACATCTCCAAAATGTCAGGAGTAGTTAGTCATTACAACAAGTGTTTGTGAAATAAAAATCACGAATGTGGGATCCTGTTTGTCCGTGATTTGAACAGCCCAGCGCTGCTCCCGACGAAGGGAAAACCAACCCTGCAGGGAGACCGACCTCGGCACCTGTGCAGGTGAAGCCAAAGGGAAGATTTGCTTCATTATATTTTCTAGTCTTTGGCTTAGAATGAAGTTGGTTTGGAAACATATTCAGCGACGCTTCATCTCCTGCTTTGCGTTTGTGTGGGCGCCCCAAAAACCTGTCCGTTATGCTAGCAGTGTCCAAGCATTCTTTTTGTCTTTTCTTTTCATACCGCGCCCCCCCTGCAATGGCTCTGCGCCCCCCTAGGTGGCGGGCCCCACACTTTGGGAACTTCTGCTCTAGTCAGTATCATTTGAAAGCATAGCATATATTTTCACTGCTATGCAGATGATCCCTGGCTTTTTCTATCCATGAACCCAGATAATACACACCAAGTTGTTAAATCGGAAGAATGTCTTAAAGACCTAGATATGACCTCTACTTTCCTGCTTCTCAATTCAGATAAAACAGGTTATTTGTACTTAGCCTGGATGGCATTACCTTACACACTAGTGTCAGAGGTGGGTCGAGTATCCAAAAATTGTACTCAAGTAAGAGTAGCATTACTTTAAAATATTATTACTCAAGTAAAAGTGAAAAGTAGTCGTCAACAAAGTTACTCAAGTAAGAGTAAAAAAGTACTTGGTGAAAAGACTACTCAAGTAGCGAGTAACTGTTTGAAATGTCCGATTTATTTTTTCAATAAATGTTACCAGACAAACAAAAATAAATAAATATACAAATTTTACTATTTTCAACAGGAATATATGTAAAAACATCAACAAAATAAGGCACAATGATTCTAATTTCCAGATTTCAGTTTTTCACAACATAAAGCTTTTTTCACCAATACCTGCAGTAAATAATATAAATATATAAACAGTGCAAACAATTTCCAGTGACAAGATATGCTGTAAACTTTATATTCATCTTTGCTCCAAATGGCACAGCAGCCTCAGAGAAAACAGAACGAGGCATCTTCATCATATGTACATACAAGGCAGCTCAGTTTACCATAAATTGTATAAGTGTGCATCTATTTCTGCATATTTAGCAAAAATGTGCCCTTTCTTCACTCAGTGAGGTGATGGTTAAGCTTCAGCAACAGTGAACAGGAGTCCAGCATGACTGAGAAGTCCTTCACAAGCTCCAGATGCATGAAGAGCTGTATTGACTTTGATCAACAGCTTCTTGATGTGAGGAACGCCATGCAATAGATCCACACCTCCAGTGAATGGACATGAAAGGTACCTCTCCAGCTCCCCTGCTTCTGGCTTTCCTGACACCATGGATCCATCATCTTCGTCGGTTAGGCCGCTGTCTGTGCTGGCCTCATCCAGCTCTGAGTCTAGGTGATGTCTGATGAAGTGGAGACCTGTGGAAAGATGTAAGGTTTTCAAAAGAATTAGGTCTGGTCAATACCCAGATAGCAAGGAAACATTGAAACAATGTTGAGTCAATATCAGGCTGTGTCATTGAATCAACGTTGAAGTGCGACGTTGACCTAACGTCACTCTTGCACCCTTTTTTAACGTTGAAACAACGTCAGGTTTTGATGTGGAATCAATGTTGAAACCTGACGTTGATTCAACGTTATATTTTCTAATACTGCTGACATTGAAACAATGTCAGATTCTGATATTGAAACACTGTTGAGCTATGGTGTTGATTTTCCACCTCTTTCGCACAGTTGCTTTTTATTAAAACAACAGTTAAATCATGACTGGAAATCTACCTCTCTTTATAGGTATTTTAACCAATACTAAACTACTGCATGTTTCCATCAATACTTAAACCACCTAAACACATAATTGTACTTATTCCTTAAATTGGACACCCTTTATAAAAAAAAACCAAATGTCTCACAATGTATCATGTCAATATTATTATCCTAAAATAAGAAAGCATTGCATGTGATGTAACAGAGAAAAAACTAAACAAAAAAAGGTCAATAGGCATGTTTCGTTTGCTAAATACTTTATTAAAAGACAGTTTCCTATTTACGTTTATATGATTCACAGAAGTTTGTAATTTTTTGCATGATGTGCGTCCTGCACCACCCAAACGATCTGGGGCGTATCGGAGCCATTTCTGCACTGCTTGTGCAAAGACAAACTCGGACATAGAGTTTGCCCCTAACTGCTGCGTCAGGCTCCAATCAAGGCAAAGCGTCTCACCTATAGACACATTTTAAGAGATGGAATTAGCGTGTCTCATGTCTTAAATGTGTATGCAAGTGCTTGTGTGTTTAATCAACAGGCCGTTGTTATGTATTTAAATCACATCTGACAGCTATTACACTTTATAGTTACAAAGTGTACATAACCTTTATATACTTACCATTGCCTTATTTGCCTCTTGTGATTGAAGAGCTGGCTCTGCATTGTTTAGCTCCTCAATGTTGTGCAAAGGCAAATCCAGAGGCAGTACCCCAGCATCTACCGATTCATTGCAGCCGGTATTGCGGATGGCTCTGACCTCCTCACGGAGTTCGTTAACAGCTCTCGTCAGGTCTGACAGAAAAAGATAATATTTTTTTAAGTATTTAAGAATACAGACAACTTGTCAAACGTTTCCTTGTGTCACACACAGATATGTACAAAGACACTAGACAGTATTTTATTACCTGGTACTTTCACTCGAGGGGCCTGGGGAAACCATTTTTTTGTGGGCTGCTCATCCTCTGAGTCACTATGTGTACAGGGGATTTGGTCTAAAGAAAAAAAGTTGAAAACGGTCATAAGTAATTACAAATGTGCTTTTGGAATATTTTTTCCTAAAGTTACAGTTTGATTTATAACAACACACACAGGAAACAGATGTGCAAGAAGGTACAGTATACACGGAATTTTTTGAAGTGCACAAGTGTACACGGCTTTGCATTTATAAAAAGTTTACAAGCTTCCACTTTTTGGACTATATTATGTGGTGATATTGCAGTATGCAAGCACCACAGATATGTATAAAAGACAAGATCATAAATTCTTAGCAATCAAAGATGTGTTTGTGAAATAAAAACAGTTTTACTTGTGCTTTCTCTTATGACTGGTCTGAGTTTCAGCTTCGGACTGAAGGTCAGACATATCACAGTGTTCACTTAGATATTTCTGAAGACTGCGTTCTGCTTCGTGAAATGTGTCTGGAAGTACAAACACAATGTATGGCCAGACATAAATTAGGACACGAAAAACTTGTTATTGTTACATTTATACAACACCAATCCAGATGATACCCACCATGGCTTATTAGAAGTCGGACTGGTGCATAGGTGAGCCATGTTGCACCAGGATGAACTCTCCTCTTTACTGCGTCGTGGATCCTGAATGTGTCTCACGGAGGATATGGAGGCCATGACAATTTCTCCCCATTTATCCATGATCTAGGGACTATTTCTGTACCACCAGTGCTAAACTGCACAATGCACCAGTCTTTCATTTTTATCTTTTTTTTAATTTGGAGTCCTTTTTTGCCCTGTCTAGGATAAACAGGAAACAGATAATTACAATATATTTCATAGTCACTACAAAACTTGATCTATTGATTGAACTAGTGCTGTATACACTACTAAGCTGCAGATGTTTGTTTGGAGCTAGCCTCCAAAAACTGGCCATACACTGTGTGATTTTTGGCCCATTTTGAGACGATTTTTCAGTCGCGCAACCGTTTTGGGGATCGGCCCGAGCTTTGCCTTAATCGTGTGTGCATCATGTAGTATACATGGGGTAACGAAAAGCAGTTACCACCTCACGACCAGCTCCCAATCATCAATCGTATGGTCACATGATAATCAAACCTGTTTGAAATCCTGTCGCCCCTCAACGCAGCCTCTCACACTGCACACGCACAAACACAGAACGTGAAAAGTGTTCGTGCAATATACCTTTCACGTTTGAAAAATATAATATCACGTTTGTACAATATAATATTAATATTGTAAGAACGTGATAATTATGTATTTTGTACTAACATGAAAAGTATATTGTTAGAACGAATAGTTATGTCTATAACTTCTGTTCCCTGAAGGAGAGGAACGAGGTGCATACATAAGTACGGGATATCACGCCCTCGCGTGTCCTGGCTGAAGAAACTGTTAAGATTCAAAATTGAGGAGGGAGAGTACAAACCACTCTTGGTCCAGTAGGTCTTTGGTCAAACAATGATTTTAATGACTACACACGTGTGGGAAGACAACTCTGTACGCAGACAGGAAGTAGTCTTCAACTTAATCAGAGCATGAACAGATATTTTATAGCATCAGGGTTTGTTTACTGACGCCCCTTCATGCGTCACCGGTACATTTTATACATAGATCAGATCAACACCAGAATGACTTTTCACCTAGAAAATCATCTTCTATTTTCATGGCTTGGTACTTTCCGTTCTCTCCTCTAAATCAATCTAACTAATGTGTGTGTATGTGTTGACCTCACATGCTCTTTGTGTCACCTCTTCACCTACTGTCTGTGTCTCGTCCTCAAATGCTCCTCAAAATAACCTACACTTAGACTCTGCTTTCGGTTTCAGTTCTGCAAAAGGCACACTCTGCAAACCTGCAACTTCCTGTCAGCCTGCAACTTAGTCTTTCTGAAAGACACACACTGTTTCAACATCTGAATGCAATATAAACTCCAGATTATATTATTAATGCAATGGTAATAATGACAATTATTTAACAATAGCAGTAAAATAATTTCCCTGCTCCACAAAACCTTTATTCACGCCTTTAAGGCAGATGACGTGTGATGACACGCGCACGGCCCCGCCTGCACATATAGCCGCTGTCATCACAGTCATCAGTTCGATAGCTGCTCTTCACCGAGCCAAACTGCTCAGTGGGCCCACCTTGTGTTGTACCTCGTTCCTCTCCTTCGGGGAACAGAAGTTATAGACATAACTATTCGTTCCCTTTCAGTCGATTCACTCGGTACAACACATAGGTATGGGACATATATACACGCCCCGCAGAGCAGCCACCGAACCGGAATCGGACCACCACATCCTTAGTGAGTGGTAGACCCAGCAGAAAGGACAGCATGAGCCACCGAAGGGACTGTAACGTCCAACCGATAAAACCGCACAAAAGTGTGCGATGATGCCCAACTAGCTGCCGCACAAATATCAGCCACAGGCACCCCTTTAAAAAGAGCCCATGAGGTTGCCATCCCCCTGGTGGAATGAGCTCTCACCATCATTCTCTCCATTATTTTGCAGACGTTGGATGTTAAAGCTGCTGGTCTGTAGTTTCCAGGCTTTGTCCTTCCCTGGTTTACGTATCGATATTATCACTGCCTCCTTCCAGCTTTGTGGCAACTTCCCTCCCTCCCAAACTCTATTAAACACTTCTTTTTATTTTATTTTATTTTATTTATTTATTTATTTATTTTAGAAAAAACACCTGTTGAGAAAGAAAAAAGAGAAAACAAGCAGAAGGAAACAAAGAGCAACAAAATAAACAACATCACGATGATCTATGCCAGGGGCGTCAAACTCAAGGCACACTTTAGGTCGGGGGCCAAACAAGATAAACATTTATTGAACACACTAAAACTGTTTTTTTTTAACATAAATATGAATAAAAACAGACAGGAATATAATTCCAGATTAAATAAACTTAAAAAAAACAACTTTAAATATCCTGTCAAAATTATGCAAGTTAGAATTATGAACATGCTGCCAAAACCCCCAGAAAAAGTAAATGAAAGCAAACACAAGGTTGGAGCCGCATGTAGACGGAGCTGGGCGTTGCTGCAGGAGTGGAGCTAATAAACTGTGCGGTCATTCAGTGTCGTGCTTTCCCTGAGTGCATCATTACACTGCAGCTGCATCTGAATCTGCACAGGTGCAGCTCAGCAAAGTGCGCTGACTTGGTTCAACATTACTTGGCAACAGGGGAAGTGAGGCAGGCTGCACTGGTGCATTTGTGACAGCTTGAAACGCCTTCACCGCATCATACATGTCCATGAACTGACAGGTTTCCTTGCTGAGCTCAAAAACTCTATTGAGAACTTTTATCCCGACTCAGCCAGCGGAGCTCTGCATGAAGGAATGTGGGCAAACTCTGAATCTATTTCCCACATAAAAGACTGAAACTGACGGTGACTTAAACTTTTAGCTCAGATAAAATGTACGGTCTGCGTCACGGTGACCATTACATGCTCCATTTTTAGGACCACACAGCCTTTCCTGGTGTGTGATGCGGTGATATGCTGATAACTCACCGGTACATTTCTCCTGCATCTTTACTCGCATCCTGCTGACTACTTTTTTCACCGCACAGCACCGGCGCTCCATCTGTTGTAAGTCCAACAAGTTTGTCCCAGGACAGTTTCACGTCGTTACACTTTGACATACGTTTTAAAAAATGTATTTTCCTGTCGTTGTCCCGTGCATCGATTTAATGTTCAATATTTCCTCTCCACGGATGAAGATGGCCAGCTGTGCAGTGTCCATCATGTCTACTTTCATCCACAGCAAGAGAGTATGGAGTGAAGTTTTTGCTTCTTTCACACAACTGTGTTCTTAAATCAGTGGCTGTCTCACAAACCCGATCAGCAATCGTATTTCTGCTCAGGCTCACATTTGCCTAAATCTGCGTTTTGTCTGGACGGAAGACGTCACACAGCTTCATCCTGCAGCTCTTCAGAGTGGTACCGGGCTCATTTGGCTCCTCTGCTACGATAAAACTTGCTTTCACAACAGCTTCACTTTGTGGTTTTGCTCTGATGACAAACGTCTGCTGAAATGTTAGATTCTACTTCCTGTAGTTTCTGCGTTTAGGTTTTTCAGCTTATCCTGACGTTTTGTCTCGTAGTGCCGTCTTAAACTAAATTCCTTACAGCCACATTAGCTCCACTAATAAGACGCACGGCTTTACCAGCATGTCTGTAAACATATATTCAGCCTCCCACTGGTGCTGAAAGGCTCTGCTTTCAGAATCAACTTTTCTCTCCACCATTGTGAGCGGCGAGCTTCGCAATAACAGATGTTTGACTTGATTACACGGGAATGTTCTCCGTTAGCCTAGGTTCAGCAAGGAGGCTGCAGCGCTGCATTATGGGATCTGTAGTTTGTATATTATTAGCGCCTCATATCGCCGGGCCATGCATAACAATAATAGTACATCTGTATAAAATGATCTCGCGGGCCGGATATAAATGTACGCCGGGCCGGATGTGGCCCGCGGGCCTTGACTTTGACACGTGCTCTAGAACAATTTTCTCAGGTAGGGAAATGAAGCAGCATCCGCAGACAGTCAGCAAGGCAGCTGCAGCAGAGACTAGTGGAATTTGCCAAAGTGAGGACGCAATCCCAAACATCATCTGACATAGAGAGATCCAACTCTTTTCTCCATGTGGATTTGAGGCCCTCGGAGAGAGCTGAAGTTGCACTGCATATTTTATTGTAAATGCAGAAGATACCTTTGCCTGATAGTTGCAAACAGTAAATTAGCATCTGGAGCTCTGGAAAGCTGGAGAGGTGGGATTGCAAGAAATGTCTGAGTTGCAAGTATCTAAAAATGTTAGTTTTGGGAAGAGCGTATTCTGCAGACATCAGCTCAAATGTTGCTTGTTTGTTGTGTATAATGAGATCTTTAAAGTAGATAATACCTGCTCTAAACCAATATATATAAACTTAGAAAGAATGTTCATTTTAATGGAATTAATTCGACTGACCAGAGTTGTGTTCAAGATTGACCACTGTAGTAAGCTGTTGGGAAGACCCTTTCCAGCCTATAGGCCGGCATGTTAGCTAAAATTTTGAAGTCAGCGATCAGGAGTAATTTGGCCTGTATGACGCACACTCTCCTGGATCCTTCCCCTTTTTAGAAATTCAAGTTATAGATGCATGGTACCAGGAAGTTGGCAAAGTGCCCTGTATGAACGACTCTGATAAATCTGAATGGAGTAAAGGTACGAGTAGGAGGTTCAGAGGTATAAATCTTCAGATAGTATTCCCTGAACATGTCATTAATTTTTTTTATGGTCAGTAACAAGCCCATCATCCGAGTTAATAGCAGTTATACATTGGCACGGCTTTAGATGCCTTATTTGGTTAGCTAAAAGTTTGCTGGATTTTTCCCCATGTACAAAAAATGTGCTCCTACTTTTTAAAAGTTGCCTCTCAGCGATATGAGTTGAAAGAAGTTCAAATTTAGTTTCAAGTTCAGTACATTTCCTGTAAACCTCAAGATCCTTAATGTGTGCATACTGATGATCCAAATCTTTTATTTTATCAGCCAAAATTTCTTTTAACTTTTCCCTCTTCATGTTAGCTGTATATGAAATGATCTGTCCTCAGAGGTAGGCTTTCATAAAGTCCCAAACTAAAGAGCTGTAAACATTTGGGGAGATGTTTGTTTCTAAAAAAAAAAAAAAAAAAGAACAAGTTAATTGGTTGTTCATAAATTCCAGAAAGGTATCATCTGACAGCAATGTTGAATTAAGGGGGCGTGATCTGATATTACTATGGCAAAGTATTCGCAGGCACTCATAAAACTAGTTAAATAATTATCCAAGAAAAAATATCATCCTAAAATTAGAAAAGGTGTGATGCACATTAGAGAACAAGGAATACTCACTATCAGTCCATCAGTCACATCAAGATTTTGCCATATATCTTTAACAACGTATGTAGAGAAGAAATAGTGAATGTGCAAGACTGATTTACTCAGACAGGTCAGTTTTAACGAGGCTCAGTCCAAAACAGGGTCTAACCAGCAACTGAGGTCCCTGAGTATCAAAGAGGTGTTTGAAAAACTTGTGATCATCAATGTTAGGAGCGTATACATTAACTAAAACTATCTGTATGTTATATAATCTCACTGAAACAATAACAAAACAACCTACCGATCTGAAACCTTGTTGCTGATGAGAATGGATACTCTTCTAGCCTTGGCCTCAAAACATGAATGGAACTACCAAGCTGTAAATTACCTGAACCTCTGACATGAGTTTCATGTTAAAAGGCAACAGAAGCATCGTCTTGCTTTATTTGTGCAAAATAATGATTGATTTGAATGATTTAATCCCTTAACATTCTGGGCAAATCTAAGGCACTGATCATACACGATGGTAATCTTGTATAAAGATTAAAATAAAGAAGGAATGCAAAAACAGAGTTTGTCATACAAGTGAAAAGAGGAATGAAAGAAGCCCAGTACAGAACATAGGATAACACCCTATGTGGATATGAGTTCTGTGGTGGAAAAAAGGCTTTCCAACAACACAAACCCCCTGATCCCTCCTGCTTCACCCCAATCACTGGACACCTACTGAAGAACGCAGCAGCAGCTCACCCATACAACATTTGTTCCTCCAAGAAAAAAACAACTTCCAGGTCAAAACTACTAACTCGGCTCTCACCCCGATCTGAAGTATGCACTGAAGCATTACTCAAAGATGTGGAGAAACCTTGCAAAGAAAAGTGACCAACAGCGCACTCTATTGGCATAAGCAGCTCAGTAAAGAAGAATGCATGAAAAATAAATAAATTAATGAATTAATTAATTTATTAATTACAAAAAAGACTAAAAACAAATAAAATAACATAAGAAATAGTAATAAAAATTAATAAATGAATAAATTAACTAAGTAGAAATGATCTACATGCCGGCAGTTGAGAACTCCCCTTCAGCACGCCTCCCTGATGATGAGCTCTTTCGTCTGAAACCTGTGAAGGCAGAGAATCACTGGTCATGGTCGGTCCGCCGCTTTTGGAAGAAGCTACAAAACTTTAAGGCTGACACTAGATTCTAGATCGCTGGATACTAGCTTCAAAGATTGGACAAATAAAGGATTACTTTATGTATGGTAATGGAGGAAGGTAGATTACTTAGTTTTGAAAAGATTAAAGAAAAATATTCATTAGGAACAGGATTTTCATAGATACCTACAGATGAGGCATTTTGTCAGCAAAAGGATAAAATCTAAGGCTGAATTAAGCAAACAGCTGTTGGACTTATTTGAAAGGATCTCTATCTTTATTTGTATAATGGGTTATAAAACATGAAATCACACTTGACCCTATGTATCAAAACAAAATGGGAAATGGAGGGAGGAATAGATATAATGGAGGAAGAGTGGACAACAATATGCACATATCAATGGAAATGTAGCCGCTCACAGAGCTGGAGGGAATTTGGTTGGAAAAGCCTGATAAAATATTTTATTACACCTCACCAAAAATCTCACTATGAAGGTAACCCTCCCGTTTGCTGGAGAAAATGTGGAAACACAAATGCAAATCATTATCATATTTCTGGGACTGTCATGTTATTAAAACGTATTGGAAGGGAATACATGCAACAAGAGATATTTGGACGTTATTTACATTTAGAAAGTAAAACTTTATTTTTTGGACTCATGCCAGAAAGATGGACAAAGAACGATAAATATTTGTTTAATATTTTATTGGTGGCAGGCAAAAAAGCCCTCACAAAAACTGGCGTTCATGTGAGAGCCCAACTATGAACATGTGGATGGATGTCACACTGGACAGGATGGAGAAAATGACAGCGGATGTGAACTACGAGACGGACCTGTGTGTATCACACTGGAAGAAATAGATGGAATAACACGGAGGCCAGATTCTGACTTTGTTAACATTAGATAATATATTATTTATATTACTGGTAATTAAATCTCACTCCCTAAGTGTTTATGTTTTTTTCTTATTATTTTCTTCTTTTTTTCTGCTTTTGTGTGGATGTTTTTGTTGTTGAAAAAAAACCACATGTAGATGGATATCTAATTATTGAAGCTGATGCACATGATACTGTACAGTGATTCCTAAATGTCAATAACAATTATATTTTTTAAAAAGAAAAAAGCCTGACACTTCTACATCAAAACAGGGCCATACATTCTGGTGTTAGGAAATGGATGCACTCTTCATTCTGCAGTTTAGCAGCAGAAATCAGTCAAGCAGTCATTAACTCCAGCGGTCATCACATCCCTTGGTCCCTTAATGAATCAAACTCTTGTAGTGTTACCTTAGAGAACCACTGCTAGCTGGCTTTGTTGTTCCCAATTATTACAAGAAAGATTCAAGATTCAAGAGCTTTATTGTCAATACAGCAGTATACACAGTATAGAGTGTACTGAAATGCTGTTTCACCCCAAACCCCCCCACGGTGCATTTATAAGTATATAAAAGATATACTAGGAATTACAAATAAATAACATGCTAAATTTCAGTAAAATTAAGGGATAAAAAGGTACTAATTACTAACTATACAATACTATAATGATAACTATACAATGCTAACAGTACGATAAACAAAGACAGGACAGAGACAATACAAAGTGGATGTGTTAACCCAACTGTTGTAACATCAGCCATAGTCATCGTCCATTAGCCATATTCCAAAATCAGTACGCGAAACAATGTAAACAGTCAAAACTACATACAAAGAACAGCGCGTGCAAACAGGAAGTGATGGTTTTGTGTTATGCTTCGTTGTTCTTTTATATCGTGTACCCGCGACCGATTTTGAAGAGTAATGGGCAAACTTAATGTCTGATCCATTAATGCTCATCAGTACTATTGCTGACCATATACCCATAGCTGTGCCTGACTAACCATTCATTACTCCGCTTTTTTAATGGGTACATGGATCAACTGGGTAATGAGATATTGTAATATATAATATTAACACACCGGTTTAGCTCAGTGGGATGAGCAGGTGACCATATGCCGTATGACTGAGAGCAGCCGGCCACGGCCCTTTGCCGCATGTCTTCCTCTCCTCCACTTTCCTGTCAAGTCTTCGCTGTACTTATCTAATAAAAACTGAAAAAAGGCAAGAAAATTAAAATATAAATATAAAAGGACGCAAATACATGCCATGGTGTACAAAAGTGACAGAGTACAGTGAGGTGTGGGAGTGAAGGTGGATTGTACGTGGATAAATGAAAGAGTCTGCAGCAGGAAGAAACGACCTTCTGTAACATTCCCTCTGACAGCAAGGTTCAAGGATTCCAGTTGTCCAGTGTGTTACGGAGGGGTGGGAGTCAGCCTTGATTGCTAGTAGTCTTACCAGCATTCTGTCACCGACCACCTCCTCCAAGGTGGCGAGCTTTGTGCCAGCAATTGACTCAGCCTTTCTGGCATGAAGCTCAAACATATGGACTGTTTGTCAAGACAGACCATTTAATACTTGGACTGTGGATGCTCTAAACTGTGTCACCACTCGGAAAAAAACGCTGTCAGCACTGCAATACCAACAAGGAGCCAAAACACTCGACAAACCAACATAAAGATTTTTTTTGTCAAAGTTTCCTGCAGAACATGTCATCTTTTCCAAACACAGCATCTCTGCAATGGTATATCATTATATGTGCGTGTAGACTGATTCCGCACACATGCCCATACCACCAGTCTAGCTGAACTACAATTCAAAAGACACAAAGAGCAAGACTTGGGGTGTGTGGAGGTGGGTATACTGGACTACAACATCTTACAGTGCCTAACACCATAACAGATAGGATCATGGATATGTTTGATACAGTCTGCAAAAAACAAAAACATAAATAAATAAATATCCAATACAAAAATTAAACTTTTATGTGGCTGCCATATATTTAAGGAGCTGTCACATATTCTGATTTTACTAATGTTGCTTACTGAAACAGGACGTCTGCATTGAAGCTTGCAGAATTTTCTGTTTTTAGGTTGAGTTGTTCTTTCCTAAAAGATTTCTCGGATTTGACAGTGCCATCGCCCAACTGGTTCTTGGTCTTCCATGTGCTAATCCCCCCAGATTCCACTAACAGTGTTTAATTTAATAATATTTGTATCAATATTTTTGATATGACAGATTATTCTGTTGGCAGTGTTAAATATAGGATGAAATGAATGCTTTTATTTGGTTCTCTTAGATGAATACACCACCGCTGGTTTCCACGGTCAGGCTTTTTTTGTGTGTGTTTGTCGTTTTTCGAAGCATTCTATCGCATTTGTCCTAAAGTCAAATGAACCCAGCTCAGTCTGTTTGAGATAATCTGGTTACACGTTTAGATCAAAACAATAACCTTTACGTCACAGGGGGTTATGTGTCTATTTGAAAACATATTTGTAAATTCCCGTCGCCGTTATTCTGTTATATGGGTTCTTTTACCCCAGTAATATTTACGATAAACTACATTTAGCGATGCAATGTTTAGAGAGTTATGAAAAACAAAGCGACTGAATACATTAGTGTTGATTTGCGACAGACCCCCCTCAGCAAGCACATAATGCTGCAGTCCAAGGCGCGCTAAGCGATTTGGCGCTAGTGTGTGTCCGGTGTTCTGTAATCAGCTGCTGCAGCGCAGACACTTTCCACTTTGAGCTTCTGGCTGTTTTTGAATCATACAGTGCCGTGACCTTCATGGCCAGTCATGTCTGAAGAAGAGATCAAGGTTTCCGATGAGCTTTTCAAAGATGTCAAATTCTACGTGGTTGGGGATATTGACCAAAAGGTGAGATTCTGGACGTTAGCAGCTTTAGCCAAGTTGGTAGCCTGTGCTAACTAGCTAAAGTCATTGACTCTAAAGCAGGTGATGCAAGAGAAGCTAAGTAGTAGCTAAGTATTCGAGCTGTCTTTAGCTAACCTCTGTCAGGCCACGTAACGGTGCTTGAGACTTTCAAGTGACGCTCGCTCACTGAATAATTTGTGCAGAAGCTCCTTCAAACTGCACTTTCACGCAGCCCTTTAGCACTAGCTGCGAGTTTTGCATGTTAGCTGCTAGCTCCTAGCTTGCGGTTTGTGAGGCTAAGGCTTGCTGCTGCCGCTTGTTAGCATTATTTTCTAAACGATTAGCCTCAGTAATATTGCTCGGAACTTCTGATAAGCAGTGAAACGCTGCACTGCCGGTGTATTGTGTTACTTTTCATCAACCTATGACTGTCAGCATCTTGCTCAGTTATTCGCCCATTACTGCGCATGTGTCCACAATTCCACTCGTTGGTACTGAACACCTGTGGTAAAGAGCTGTCCTTCTTGTCAAATGGCATTATCCAGACGCTTTGAGTCTGCACCGAGAACAAACAATACAATTATCATTTACAGTCTTCTCGTGGATTGATGTCTTATTGGGATTGCTCCAAGCTAAACCTCACATTCTAAAAGCTGGTGGGTCGTGTTGAAGTCTGGCTGCGGTTAAAGGCTGAGTTACACTTATTCGGAGCAGAGAGGTGTGGTGGACAGTGCCGTGTCTTCCTTTAGAATGCAGTCGTGCACGGTGGGAGAGATGAAAAATAAATCCAAAAAAAAAGTATTTCAGTTTTTGTTACATCAGTCACTGAAAAAATGACAGTAACCAGCTCCGTCTTTGTCTGTTAAGGCACACAGGTAATAATTGTAATATTATTATCAAACATGCTGTTATTAACACTAGATTTGGGTGGAGCACAGGGCTTCTTCATCTCTTAAATGATTAGTTGTTAGTGCTTCATGCAGTCCAGGTTAAGGGATGTGACAGGCCAATTTTCAGCCAGTGAGAAGGGGCTTTAACGGCGGTTTAGTCTTGAACATTGCATTGAACGATTATATTTTTGTACACATTTACAGTCACGATAATATGCTGACATTTACACCATAAACCAGCAAGGTTTTTGGTCTGCCAGCAACAGATCTGACACTGCTGTCTCTTAAGGGATCATGTCCTGATCAGAATGTGTGGAAATGGTTCCAGTGATAAAAATAGGCATCAAGATATAAATGAAATGTCTCAAATCTTTGATGCAAAGTTTAATTGAAGCATTACAGCCTTTGAAATCCACTAGTCATAATTTTGTTTGTCAGGGATGGGCCTTCTCAGATAAGTGCTCACGCTGCCAGATAGTTGCCACAAGCGTCAGCTTAAACAATGCTCCTTTGCCAATAAGACTTCCTCATTAAAATGTTGGAGGTTGCCCTGAATCGGTGCCTGGGTGAAGGTAGTTTGAAGTTGTCTCTCAGACTCTGTGCTCCTCCTCCAAAGAATGATGACTATTAGTCTTCAGTTTTCATAACGTGGACATTGTCCAAAGCCGGTGTGGATAGACTTTAAGGTCTTGGACTTAGCTGGCAGTACTTGTTCTGCTAAGCAACAAAGGTGAGCTACAATAAAACCAAGTGTCCACTTAGTCTCTTTGCAGTCAGAGATGTAGGAGTTTCCACCTGTCTGACTGAGAGTGAGCTGAGACTGCTGACTGACACTGAGGAAGCCAACAACAGCAGCCTGCCTTCAGAGAAACACTAGATCAAAGCTCTCTGGTTAGCAGCAACTGAGCTTTCATAATCACTGATACTCTCACATGGATGATAAAGAAATCACAAGATATACTTGCACAAGACTTTAGTTGGAAACACTGTGCTCAGAGCATCTACAGTTTATTAAGAATGTCAGTATTTGTATTTATCCTTCTGACCTATTTAGTTCAAAATAACTTTGTGAACTTGTGGCTCCCACAGCGTCTGTGTTAGTTAGTTAAATTGATGTAACTGGAATTCTGTGCTCGTACTCCAGGTGGTGCAGCTGCTAAAAGCAGGAAAAGCAAAGGAGGTGTCCTACAATGCTCTGGCCACTCACATCATTGCAGAGGATGGGGACAACCCTGAGGTGGGCGAGTCAAGAGAGGTTTTTGACCTTCCTGTTGTCAAGGTAAGGGTTGTGTTACAACATACTCACTACTCCAAGTTTTTCTGTTTCTCACTTGATTCTGTAACAGCATAACTTTTGAGACAGCTCTAGCTCCTCTGCCATAAAGTTGTCATACAGCAGTATTTTTTCTGCCTGATCATTTATGCATTCTGGTTGAATCTGTACCAGCAGCTTACAGCCTTTGACTTACAGTTCTGCTCATGTTTTTCAGCCATCCTGGGTCATTCTGTCGGTCCGATGTGGAGACCTGTTACCGTATCCTTCCACTGTCCAGACCAGCGCAGCTCAGACTGCTGTTTGCCAATACATAAATCTATATTAATTCATTGATTGGTACTGAAGGGTAATAACTAGACCTATGAAAAACAAAAACAGTTCACATCAATGTGAGCATCAGCTAATGGTCAAATCCTTTTTTTAAACCTCAGTCTGTTCCTACAGACTGATGTAACCACGTTGGTAATAACAAATTGTCAAATAACAGTGGCTTCTCCCTTTCTTACTTTTTCCATAACCAAGAACGCCACAGAGTTACTGGCTTCTCGCCAGAATCGGGGCAGATATTCTTTGGTGTCACAGCTTGTCTTCCCAGAGTAAGTGTGTGTGTGTGTGTGTGTGTGTGTGTGTGTGTGTGTGTGTGTGTGTGTGTGTGTGTGTGAGAGAGAGGGGGCTTACTATCAGGTGTGTGTGTTTGGTGTTATTGCACTCTGAAAAATGTGAAGCTTGTTTGTTGTGTTTGTACGCAGCTTCCTGATGATCTCAATGCTCTGTGGGCTTACATAACCTTTTATGGAGGAGAATGCCAGCTTAACCTAAACAAGAAGGTCACTCATTTAGTATTGAAGGAACCTAAAGGGGTGAGTGTGCGCTCCATGGAGCTGAGTCTAAACTAGCTTTTTGCCACAGTTCATTCTTTGCCATCGGTGCTGATACGGTGTTAGCGGCTACTTTCTTCTTGGCACAAAGTCATATCTGACTTTTTCATAGGTTCACTTATTTGTTTTCACTACAGATGGTGTTTGATTGCATATACATATATATATTTGTCTCCAGGCTAAATTTGAGTGTGCCCTGAAGCACTCCGGCATCAAGATTGTCACCCCTGACTGGATCACAGATTCTGTTAAAGGTAACATCAGTGCAGGCAGTCTAATGATGCGTTTTATCAAGTTGTTGTTCTCTTAAAGGCAAGTTGTTAATTATCAGTTCTTCAAACTGTATTTTTCTGTTTAACATTGTATGTTCAACTGAATATCTTTGGTTTTGGACTAAATTACTGAGAAACGGGCATTTTCACTATTTTTGTTGCAAAAAGAAAGTGTATGCCTGTATCAGTTCATTTTCCTTATTCAACTTTAATAATGTATAAATTCTGACCAATAATGGAGCTGCTAGTAATCATTGTCAGACAGAAGATCTGTAATAACCTGTCCCTCTCTTCACCATTTAAAGATAAAGCCAGGAAGGAGGAGGCACTCTATCACCCCAGACTCACATATGTGGAGCCAGAGGAAGAGGAGGAGAGTGAAGCAGAGTCATACAACCGTCATTCTGATGGAAGCTACAGCCCCCAGCGATCCCGGCTGTCCAGTGGTGGCTCATCAGATGAGGAGTCCAGCCCCCGCAGACGACCGGGACCCAAAAGACTGAATTCTGTCTCCCCGACCTCTCCACGCAAACCCGAGCGCCGCAGCGAACGGATGTTTGATGATTCTGACGACGACTCTTCCACAGAGAAGGAGGGCACCAACCTCAACTGGACGCCGGCTGAGGTGGTCACCCCAGCTCCCCCTATTACAACCGGTACAGCCAGGCGTCGGAGTGGGCCACCCGGCATCAAAGACCCAGTGTCGTCCACAGGCAGTGGGCTGATCAACCTATGTGCGAATGTGCCTCCTGTGCCCGGTAGTGGCGGTGCCGTGCCTGCAGAGGCTCGCTCCGCTGCTGCCGCCATCGCTCACTCCGCACAGCAAGGTAGGTTTTTAAAAGCTTCGTTTGCTGCTCAGGCCTGCATTAGATTCTCTTGCACACTGTGTGTTGAGAAATGTCAGATAGTATGGGAAGTATTTGTGGAAACAAAAATGAATGCAACACTGTTAAGCCACTATAATGCATCATGTGCGCAACAGAGAGAGCATTGGATTTGTGCCAACATAAACAGCTGTAAAGTGAGAGACCTCTGGCTCATATAAATCAGGTTAATTCAGTTTCACTTGTAACACCAAATCACAACAACAGTCTCCTCAAGGCAGCAATTAATGATTTGGGCCTAAAGATTTGCTTTGTGGCGACCTGGTAACCACCAGTCACAGGGAAAACCAGTCCTCCCTGACAAGTCAGTTAGTGGTGGTTAGAGGCTGGTGGCAGCCGCTATGGAATCGATTCCTAAAACTCCATTCGTGCTGGACCCGTCAGGGATTCCTGGCAACCACACGTTGATGGGGAAAAGTGCGTATTCTGTGAATGGGTGTTGCCAATCATTAGCAGGAAATTGTTTGCAGAGAGGTGTATACGGTGCTGCCCAAAGCACTGCATATTCAGTTGTTTCACTGAGAATAGGTCCTATAAATGAGTGCAGTTTAAAGTATAAGAATTTCTTTTATTATGAAAATAATGTTTTGCATTGAAGAAAAGTTGCGTTTTTTGTTTGTTTGTAAATGGACTGGTTCTTATGTATCACTTTTCTACTTTACTTGAACACTCAAAATACTCACGCACTTGCCTCATTCACCCATTCACACAAGAACCTTTTCTATGATTTTACCATCTCAGCGCTTTCTATCATCTATCTTACCTCCTGAGCTACAAAAAGCCCAAGCTTACTGCACCTGGTATTCCCAGGCAGTCTCCCATCCAAGTACCGTATTTTCACAACCATAAGGCGCACTTAAAAGTCTTAGATTTTCTTCAAAAAGTATGGCGCGCCCTATAGCGCAGTGCGCCCTGTGTGTTGTAAGGAGGACGTAGTAGAGAACACCATGAGAACGCTAAAGGGTGAAGTGTGGGCGCAACCCTGAAAATGGCAAAGAGACACGCTTATGAAGCACAGTTTAAACTGAAGGCCATCAGCTACGCGGAGGAACATGGAAATCGAGCAGCGGCGAGAGAATTTAAGATTAACGAATCGATGGTTCGCAAATGGAGGAAGCTAGAAAACAAGCTCCGGCAGGTCAAAACGCAGCTGAGTTTCCGCGGACATAAGGCGAGGTGGCCCGAGTTGGAGGAAAGACTCAAGCGGTGGATCATCGAGCAAAGAACGAGCGGGAGAAGCGTTTCGATGGTCACCATTCGGCTAAAAGCAGTTTCACTTTCACTTTTTATGAAACGGTGCCATTTCTCCATCCGGACCAGGACTACGGTAGCGCAGCAACTTCCAGCGGATTATAAGGAAAAGCTGGCCATCTTCCGCTCCTACTGCAGCAAACACATCGGCGACAAAAACATCCAGCCCAGCCACATCACAAACATGGACGAGGTGCCGCTCACTTTTGACATCCCGGTGAGTCACACTGTAGAGAAGAAGGGGACCAGCACGGTAGCGATACGCACAACGGGGTATGAAAAGTCTTCTGTCACTGTTGTGCTTGGCTGCCATGCTAATGGACAGAAACTGCCGCCTATGGTGATTTTTAAGCGAAAGACTTTGCCTAAAGAGAAGTTTCCAGCAGAAATCATCATTAAGGCAAATGAAAAGGGCTGGATGGATGAGGAAATGATGAAAGAGTGGCTGAGGGAGGTGTATGTAAGGAGACCAGGTGGTCTTTTCCACACATCACCATCGCTGTTGATCTGTGACTCTATGCGTGCCCATCTCACAGCCGATGTGAAAAAAACTAGTGAAACAAATGAACTGTGAGCTTGCTGTCATTCCGGGAGGCCTGACAAAGGAGCTCCAACCGCCGGGCATCGGTGTGAACCGGCCGTTCAAAGTAAGGCTCCGAGCGGCCTGGGAGCGATGGATGACCGATGGAGACCAGTTTCACCAAGAGTGGAAGGCAGCGCCGGGCGAGTTACGCCACAATTTGCGAATGGATTGTAGATGCTTGGGCTAACATGTCTGCTGGCACTGTTGTTCGAGCTTTCGCAAAAGCCGGCATCATTTCCGAGGAGCCGCACGGCACGGAAAGTGACTCTGACGGTGAAGAAAGTGAACCTGGCATGTTTGATGGAGATTTAGCGCAGCTGTTCAATTCAGACACAGAGGATGAGGACTTCGATGGGTTTGATTGATGATAAAAATGTGAGTACCAAACTTCGTTTTGCTCCTGCTTTATTTTTAAATACGCACACTTGTATGCTTGTGTGTTGTTGATGATGACGATTACTGGTAATAAAAATGTGAGTAAGGTACCGAACTCAGGTTTGCTCCCGCTTTATTTTTAAATACGCAAACGGTACTTGTATGCGCCCTATGATCCAGTGCGCCTTATGTGTGTGTTAAATACAGTAATGGCACACATAACTGAGACTGCGCCTTTTAGCACAGTGCGCCTTATGGTCGTGAAAATACGGTACTAGGAGATTCAGCAGGTCACCCTTGGAAAGAAATTGCAAGTCGGAATTAGCCAAGAAAACTGCAGTCGGTCACTGAGCATTTCTCTAAATAAAACTTAGACATATATGTCTGAAAACATAGAAAATTCGCTGATGCTGAGGTGAGTACAGTGAGCTCACAGGACTTAGTGCGCTGGGAGAGCAGCCAGCAGAGCCAAACTCAGTGTTGTTTAGATTTTGTTTACATGTACGTTCTCTCTCACACACACACAAACACACACTCTCTCTCTCTTTCCAGTCTACTCAAATTCAAATTTTATTTGTCACGTACACAGTCATACACAGTACGATATGTAGTGAAATGCTTGGACAACTGCTCGTGACCTAAAGAAAACAAAAAAGGAAAAGGCTATGAATAAGATAGGAAATAAATATGAAAAATTAAAAAGGGTAAATTTAACTAGGAAGGAATAAAATATAAATTAAGGTTAAAAATGAAATAACTGTACAACACAAATTAGAATGAAGAGTAAATTTAACTGGGAAGAATAAGATAAAATATATAAATTAAAGTTGAAAATAAAATAACTGTACAACAAAATACACAATATAGAACTATATAAGAATGTATGAAGAAATATAAATAAATATATACACAATAACAGCAGCGTGATTTAAGTAATGAAGTGAAACAAAGTCCAGAATGTCCAGTGTGTGTAAGAACTGTATGTGTGGGTCAGTACTGTGTGGTGGTGTGATTGAGAGACCGTATCGCCTGCGGGAAGAAGCTCCTCCTCAGTCTCTCTGTGTTGGTCTTCAGGGAGCGGAATCGCTTTCCTGACCTCAGCAGAGAGAACAGTCTGTTGTTGGGATGGCTGAGGTCCTTCACGATCTTCCTGGCCTTGGTCCAGCACCGCCTGCTGTAGATTGAGTGCAGGTCAGGGAGCTCGGAGCGGATGGTGCGCTCAGCTGACCGCACAACCCTCTGTAGAGCTCGTCTGTCCTGCATGGTGCTGTTCCCGAACCAGGTTAAGATGTTTCCCGTCAGGATGCTCTCTATGGTGCACGAGTAAAAGTTCCTGAGCACCTTGGAGGGCAGTTGGAAGTCTCTCAAGCGTCTGAGGTGGTAGAGACGCTGTCGGGCCTTTTTCACCACGGTGTTGATGTGACAGGACCATGACAGGTCCTGCGTGATGTGAACTCCGAGGTATTTGAAGCTGTCCACTCTCTCCACTGGGCACTCGTTGATGACGGGGGTCTGGTAGTTCCTCTCCTGCTTAGTGCTGAAGTCCACTATCAGCTCCTTTGTCTTACTGATGTTTAGAAGGAGGTTGTTCCTCTGGCACCAGTTCTCCAGATTCCTAATCTCCTTCAGGTAGGCCGTCTCGTTGTTATCAGAGATCAGGCCCACCACGACGGTGTCGTCAGCAAACTTGATGATGGTGGTGGAGCTGGTAGTGGCCACACAGTCATATGTGTACAAAGAGTACAGCAGGGGGCTCAGAACACACCCCTGGGGGGCTCCAGTGCTGAGAGTGGTGGAGGCTGAGACATGTCCGCCCATCCTTACTGCCTGTGGTCTGCCAGTTAGGAAGTTGGAGATCCACTGACACATAGATGAGCTGAGTCCCAGATGCTCCAGCTTGGTGGTGAGTGTGGAGGGAATTATGGTGTTAAATGCAGAGCTGTAGTCTATGAAGAGCATTTTAACATAATTCCCCCTTCTAGTGTCCAAGTGAGTGAGTGATGTGTGGAGGAGATGAGAGATGGCATCGTCTGTGGAACGATTTGGACGGTAAGCAAACTGTAGTGGGTCCAGTGTGTCTGGTAGTGAAGAAATGATGAAGTCTCTGACCAGGCGTTCAAAGCACTTCATCACTACTGAGGTGAGGGCTACAGGGCGATAGTCATTGAGAGAAGCAGGGTGGGGTTTCTTCGGGACAGGAACAATGATGGACTCTTTGAAGCATGTGGGGATCACCGAGTGAGATAAAGAGATGTTGAATATCTCAGTGAACACAGGAGCTAGCTGGTATGCGCAGTCTCTGAGGATACGACCTGGGATGCCGTCTGGTCCTGCTGCTTTCCTGGTGTTCACTCTCTTGAAGGCTCTCCTTACTTCATGCTCGGAGATGACGAGCACGTTTCCGGTGCTGGCAGTATCTTCCTGTCTGCAGCCGTTAGCGCCGCTAACACTAGCATTGTTGGAGTCCTTAGCTGCAGCCTCGAAGCGAGCATAGAAAGTGTTCAGCTCGTCTGCCAGAGTCACGGCCGCGTTCGTCATACCGGTTGTTGGTGCTTTATAGTCCGTTATTGTCCTTAGTCCCCGCCACAGGCTCCTAGAGTCACTCTGTTGGAGTTGTGACTCTAGTTTCCTCCCGTAGCGCTGCTTCGCCTCTTTCACCGCCCTCCGCACGTTATATGACGCGGCGTTGTACGGGTCCATGTCCCCCGTCATGAGTCCCTCTTCAGTTCTGCACTCTTCAGTTCTGCACTGTCCAATAAAAGTGAAAAATGCCCAGGACATTCTAATGATCTTTTTCTTTGAGCACAATGTATTAAATTGTATGATTTCTGTTTTGTTACTCCTGATGCAATATGATGAAGATGCTACTTCTCTCGCCTCTTCAGGTGTATCTGTTCCAGAGAGCATGTCAGGGTGGAGCCCGGCTGTTAGAACGCTCCGCAACATCACCAACAACTCCGACATGCAGCCTGCCAATCGAGCAGCCAGCGTTCATGTAAGAAACACAGCCTGCTTCCACTGAGCACCAGCACTTCTCACATTGGCTAGAAAGGAAACGATGCTAAAGGAGTGTGCTTTGAGTGGTTATTTGTTTTCTGTGTTTATTGGTTCTGTTTCACATTTTCAATCATTACTTTTGCACTGCGACAGTGACACACATGCTGTTGAAGAAAGTAAGAGCGCGGGCAGTAGCTATTACAGACAGGGCCGTGAACCTTAAGAGTTGTACAGTTGTTAGAACAGCATAGATGGAATATTTGGATAGTACTGCAAAGTGGGAGCACAGGGTGCGTAGAAGATTTCATTGAGATATTCACTGTGTCTTGGGTGGTGAGTTATGCTGAGTCGATGGATGCTCCATGAGACTGCACACGTCAACTCACATTTGAATCTCAATCGTGATGTGACTTCCCACGGTTAATCTGATCAACCGATACAAAAAAATGAATGTTCTATCAAATAGAATGAGAAGCAAATCTAGCACTCCCTAAATCCCAACAACACAGCTGCATATAGCATATCCAGTCACAGCTGTTCCTGCCCGCGTAGCTCGAAGTTTGCTGGATGTAGTCCGAATGAGTAGCACTACATTAAAATACAGACGGAAACAAAAATCAGAAGAAGAGCCTGTGTGTCTTCTAATCTACATGCACATTAGGTTAACGGGGGTTCTAAGCTGGCTGTAGGCATTTTTACTAGTGGCCAATACGGGTAACACACTTCTGACCAAATTCTGTATGTATAAGTTGAACTTGGCTTCCAAATCTAATTGTTCTCAACTTGTCTGGCTTCAGGACGCACCACCATCACCTCTTAACGATAAGCCGTGACCCAGATTTTCAGATTCTGAAATTTGGTGAATGAAAATATTGTGCGGTTTGAATCTGAGATGGTAGATCATAATATCACAGTATGACAATACAAAAAAACACACTTTTGGGTTGCAACCCACCCGTTGAGAATCACTGGTGTAGAAATCAGTGGAAAGGCAGCTTCTTCTATGTGCCCCGCAATCACCTTATGATCCAATAAAGACTTCAGGTCTTGAATGGGCAGAACAGTTAGGAGCATGCAGTGTTAAAAAACATAAAAAAAAATCAAGCATGAAGCGCACATTCAGTTTCACTTCTACTCTTTGGATTTTCACTGTTCTTTGTGGCTGGCTGACAGACTAACTACAGCGCAAGCAAGAGTTGTCCACAGACTGGAATGCATGTATTGTACACTGCCTCCAACGACAGCAGAGCTCTCTGCAGACAGATGGTCTGACTGCAGCAGAGCAGACTATAAACTCAACCTCTGCTGGACTATAAATCCCGCTTTGTTAGTTTTTCATTCAGATCTTCAGCTGCACTTGTAATATTTGGTTTGAAATATGTTACGGTGACATAAGGCTTACATACCATTGGGGGATGGTGACCAAGTCTTTTTATGTAGAGGCTGTAATCATGTCATGTACATGTATAAATAGTTATGTTCAGTGATGGGAATAACCCCATTACTTTTTTCAGTAACAAGTAATCTAACTAATTACTATTTCTATCGTTACAACGCCGTTACCGTTACTAACAAGAAAATGCGGTCGCGTTACTGTTTTTCAACGGACAGTTGAAGCTGTGTTCAGCTTACCGCACCTTATATCAGTTGCACGGAAGTAGCTGTAAGTAATCTGGGCGCTACAGCTTTAAAGCAGCTGCACGCTCCCGCGGGAAACAATAACTTTTTGGCACAACACCTGGAGCTCAGGGGGCAAAACAATGGCAGGAGTGCTGCCGTTTGACTGAGGAAGAATAAAGTAGTCGTGGTAAGCCAATCACATGACCACTTCAAGATCACAAAGCAACAAGGTGATATGTACCAGTTTTTAAATTGTGTTGATAGGCCACGTAAAACCAGGGTCATAATAAACAATCCGGTCTTTAAATCTGACGTCATTAGCCGTGCCTGGGCCCAAACTCTGCTGCAGGTCCGTAAGTTCAACGATCACTGCGGCATCACTGACAGTTAAAAACTGTCTAAATCCTTTCATCTGTAATAAAATGATCAGCGTTCTGCTCTACCAGGTGTAACAATTAGGTTTAACATCCATGAAAACGGAATTTATGAAATTTAACGGAGTTAGAAGTTAGCAGGAAGTTGGCTCGCTAGTTTGCATCTAAATATAATATACCATGTTCTGACTGAGGGATTTATGAAACAAGTTACAGGGCTCTAGAGTGCGACCAATTTGGTCGCAAATGCGACCAAATTTTTCAGTGGTGCGACTAAAAAAATATATTTGGTTGCACCTGTGCGACCAACTGTTCCGGTAGCAAAAAAACAAAAACAAACCTGCAACCTTCCCTGTGGTCAACAACAGACACACATTTTGCCCCTATCGTGGACTAAACCAATCAGAGATAGTCAGGGGCGGGACCTCTCTGATTGGCCATGGTCCAGTTGAAAGTGCAGGTGGAAGTGGGAGGTGAGTAGCTTGAATAAAGCGATATCGATTCATTAAATCCTGAATCGACTTTTAAATATAACTTTGTTTTGCCAGAAACGCCAGATTCTCAGATTAAAGCTCACAAAACCATTTCAACAACAACCAAACAGCAAACGAGAGCAGGTACACGGATTCCACGCAAAGACATAAACACAGAACGGACCGACGCTTCAGAATCAACTTTGTCTTTCTCAGCTTTCTCACCCGACGGCCCGTAGACGGACACGCTGTCGGAGATTAGCGGTTCTGATGCGTCGGGTCCGCGCTGTGATTGCGTCTTTTTGCGCTGATTCTGAGCTGCAGGTTTTGTCTCTCCAACCAAAATTCACCGAGCCAGCAGCAAAAGAAGCAGCAAAAGAAGCAGCAAAAGAAGCAGCAAAAGAAGCAGCAAAAGAAGCAGCAAACTGCGCGTCACATTTGATCAATGTCGTCATGAATTTTGCTGTTTTGCTTCCACGACTATTAAAATCACACTTCATGCACAGCTAGCTCTCTCTCTCTGTGTTGTTTACAGCGCTGTCGGCTGCTGTCTTTTTCTTTTCTTTTTCTTTTTTCACTTAAATGACCTCGGACATTTTTTTTCTGTTGTTCAATACTGAAGAAATTTAAACTTTATATGCAGAACATTGTAGAATATTTTTAAGGTTATCTGCTATAAAAAGCCAAACCAGGAAAATCTCCTTCATGTTTTTCTGTGTTTTATTCTCAGTTACTTTCACACAAAGGCATCTGCTGTGATGTTCACAATTCTGATGAAGTCAGTACTGATAAATGATCAGAATTATAATATATCTGACTGTCTGAGGCTAAGTTGAATCGAATCGGGACTTTGAAAACCGGAATCGAATGGATTATAGAAATCAGTGATGATACCCAGCCCTAGTGAGCAGCCTAGGCACGACAGAAGTGGATGTAGCTGTAATAGGAAAAGAACTATTGCTAACTTTTCTGTTAAGTTAAGGCCTGATCCTTCTGAAAATCATAGCCAGTGCTCTGACACGGTGTCATCAATCTTTGAATGCTGAAAAAGCACAGTGTATCCAGAAAAACACATTATATTATATAAATTATTATAAAATTTGTGTGCGCCTAACTTTTGTGCCGGTACGCCTAACTTTTTAAAGTTAGGCGTACCGGTACGCCCATGGCAAAAAGTTAGTCTAGAGCCCTGAGTTAAGACGTACAGCTCTGCTATCATTTCCGACATAAGTGAAGACAGGAAAGTAAACAGCAGGGACATTTGTAGGGTTACTGAAGTTTGGCTAGCTGGTATATAATGATGTGCTACGTGGTCGCTAGTGACACAGCTATGTTAGCTGGAGGATAAATACTAACTTATAATTTTGTGTTGTGTGTCAGAACAATGAGGTGACTGCTGTCTCCAGGTAAAAACAGGAGGAGTGACACACCTGCTGCTGTCAGACCTGCAGCTAGAGCAGGGCGATATGACCAAAAATATTTATCACTCTATATACATTTGAAAATTTGCGATAACGATATAACTGACGATATAATTGACACTAGACAAAATACTTTACAACTCCACAACTTTATTAGTGCAAAAAACCATCAATGTATTTTCTCTTAAACAAGCAGCTGTTTTTTATTTTATGTGCATTAAAGTTATATAAAAACGTAACAGTGCAAATTCCTCGCTGACAGTTTACCCAAAAGGCATTTCCAGTGGAAACTGGCCGACATATCCTCAGCATAACCATGTAGAATATCCACAAAACCTAAAAAGAGCTTATACACACACAGTACGGTAATATTATGTTGAAGCAGAGTACGTATCACTTCGCGAGGCTCCGCCTACGATAGCCGTAAAGCTCCAACAATCCATCAAGCGGTGCGGCTTCGTAGCTTAGCAAAGTCGTACTGAAACATTTGACAGATTTTCGAGCGCCGTGCACATAAAATCGTTTCGAGGTCAGTAAACACAACCAGAGTTCATACATAAGGCACACGGGATTAGTTACTAACTTAGTTACTTTTTTGAAG
This sequence comes from Astatotilapia calliptera, assembly GCF_964374335.1. Taxonomy (NCBI): domain Eukaryota; kingdom Metazoa; phylum Chordata; class Actinopteri; order Cichliformes; family Cichlidae; genus Astatotilapia; species Astatotilapia calliptera. The sequence goes on from NC_137439.1 coordinate 34,439,518, forward strand.
AAGTAACTAGTAACTATAAATAATTACTTTTTCAAAGTAACTTGCCCAACACTGGTTATGTTATCATCAAGACAAAGTAAAAAGAAGAGACTTAATCTCATACAACTGTCTTTAAATCGGAGAATAAAAATAAACAAGATTTTTGGAAATAAGTTTTGGGACTAAACAAACTATAAAGACACAGGAATAATAGGAGTTCTGAGCTGTCTCAGATAAGCAGCAAGCAGGTCAGCCAAGATGAAGGTACTTCACCTCATTTTTCTGGAGGTGACTGCTGTTGTGATTTGGCGTTGTTTAAATAAAATTGAAATAAATGTTTTGATCTGCGTCAGACAAACACAGTCGCCAGTTTGTCCAAGAGACTGTCAGTGAATGACAGGCTTCTGGAGAACACAAAGTTGTGTGGAAAGTCTGACTCTAGACAACCTGACACTAGGGGCTCATGCTCCTTGGGTTGTTTCTTACAGCGGGCATGTTTCCAGATGTGCTCCTCATGCCTTTTCCTTTTGAAAACATCCTCAATTTGCTGTTCCCCCAGCAAATTCTCATTGTCTCATTTCATTTGATCATCTCTTTTGTAGATTATCCAGCCTGCTAATCAAACAAAGCCACTGGAGCAGCAGACGAATCAGAGTCATGCTCAGACCCTGAACAGCACCAATGTTCTTCTCTTCAATCAGGCCAAACTGACCAGTCAGCCCCTGACAGCCGAGCAGCAGCAATTACTACAACAGCAGCAGTCAAACCAGGCCGCTCAGCAACATCAGCAGTTATCACAGCAACCACAGCACCCCATGATGCACCTTCAGCAGCAACAACAGATGATGCAGCTACAACACCACCCACAACAACAGCCACAGGCTGCTCAACAACAAGGGTTCCCACAGTTGCCTCTACAGCAGCAGCAGTTCCTACAACAGCAGCAGCAGCAACAAATGCACCAACAGCAGATGTTTTCCCAGCAACAGCAGCAGCATGTGTTCTCCCAGCAGCAGCTGCGACCTCAGCAGCCCTTACGGCCTGGACTACAGCAGTTGCAGCAGCAACAGCTGCTGCAACAACAGCTGCAGCAGTTGCAGCAGCAGCAAAGAATGCAGATGTTACAGCAGAATCAACAGCAGATGCACCAACAGCATCTACAACAGCAGCAGCACTTCATGCAACAGCACCATCAGATGCAACAAAAGCAGCATTTGCAGAACCAGCATCAGAACCAGCAGGCCGTGCAGCAGCAGCAGACAGCTATGCTGCAGCCACCGCTCCAGCAGCCTCCTCACGTCTCCCAGCTGTTTGGACACGAGCCGGGCCAAGAAAGTGAGTGAAGTCTTGATTACTGTGGGCTAGGGTCACATTTATACTGCTAGAACTAAAGAAGGCCAGAGTGAAGCTTCCCTCATTGTATTTAAATCATCACATTAAAAAAAAAATCATTTTCAACCCAACCATCCACGTTCAGACCTTTTTTCCACACATGGAAAAGTGTGAAAATTAAATGACTGAGAAATTACAACAGAGAAAAAATAATTTTGTTTAGACCTACTGCCCTGTAGGAGTGTGTCTGAATCTGAAGTTACAGTTTAAAAGATCAAAACATTTAAAGGTACGGGAATAATTTATTGTCGTAAAAAGAAATGTCAAACAATTAAGAGCAATGAAAAAGGGATTAGTAGTAATAGTGCAAGAATTTGAATAATTTATGAATATGCTAGATTGTTACGTTTTTAATATCAGTACAGTTGTAAGACTGCTGCAGGGCAATGTGCACGTCAAAAACGTGGGCCTTGAATATGAAAAGTATACACATGTTTTCCAAGTTATAAGAGTTAAAATAGCATTTTGTTCATTTTTGTGACTTAGAAAACTTTGATGTGAAATTCTAAGTGTCTATTGTTGCATCATTGTGTAACACAACTGGGGTGGCTGTAGCTCGGGAGGTAGAGCAGGTCATCTACTGATCGGAAGGTTAGTGGTTTGATCCCTGGCTCCCCAGGGTTTGAACAATGTTGTTTGAATTTTAGTTAGTAAACAATTAAAAGCATAGAAGGGAATGCTTGTGTGAATGTGGCATGTAGTATAAAGCGCTCCGGGAGAATAGAAAATCACTATATAAGAATCCGTCCATTTACCACAACTATATACCATTCAGATATTCACTAATTGTTTTTTGGACTTTTAATCATATTAAGTTTGTACAGGACAGTTTGGTTTTAGTTTTGTTTGTTTTTTTTTTTAAATAATTTTTACTCAGACTTTTGATTTTTGATGCATCTTTCACAAATTATAGATCCTGATTCATTTCTATGGTAAGAGAAAATTTCAGGTTCTTAAGAGGGGTGAATGGGCTATTTTATTAAATTTATCTTTTTTCAGTTTAATTCAATTCAGTGGAATTTAATTTATATTGTGCAGTTGCGTCAAGGCACTTTATATTGTAAAGACCCCACAATAATACAGAGAAAAGACCCAACAGTTAAAGAACACCTTTTAAGCAAGCACTTGGCAACAGTGGGAAGGAAGAACACCGTTTGAACAGGAAGAAATTCTGGCAGAACTAGGCTCAGGGAGGTATCTGCCACGGCTGGGGGTGAGGGGAGAAACCGAAAACAAAAGAGAGCCAGAGTTTACTAAAAATGAATACAAATTCCAGAAAAGTTGGGACTTTCTTTTAATTTGAAACACTTTGAAATCACATGAGCCATTTTTTTTTTATTCACAACAAAACAAATAACATGACAAATGTTTAAACTGAGAAATTGTACACCTTCATCCAATAAATGATGATTTTGGGTCCTTCGCTCTAGTTAGCGGTGAGCACAGTGCATGTGAAGGGCCTTAAGGTGCACATCTCAGGACTGTGGGAGGAGCTGGAGTACCTGGAAAGAACCCACACAGATTCAGTGGTGGATTCAAACTCGGAACCTTCTTGCTGTGAGGGAACAACTGCTTTGGTACAATCATTGTCTATACCCAAACTTTGGCCCATAAAGTTTTTATTTCGATGTGATGGCTTGAAGTGAGCCAAATATAATTTTATTAGGCCCTCAATAAAGTAGCTGCATGCTCTACCAGAAGCTGCTGCAGTCTTCAGGAAATTTAGTACAATGATTTTCCATACTTGCTCTGCTCTCTGCTATAACAACATCTAAATTGCTTAGACTCAGCTAGAGATGCTTCAGGTTCTTTGTGGTGGGCTTGTTTAAGGGCCTGACAGAATGAGTGTCACGTATAATAGTGATAATAATTAATAATAGTAATAATTTATATAGCATTCTTCACAGGATAAGAACCACAAAATGCTTCACAATAATATAAAACAGATGTGCAAAAACAACCCAATCGATCATTTAGCACAAATCTAATTAAAGCCAGTCTAAATAAATGAGTCTTTAGCTTTTGTTTAACTCATTCACTGCCATTGACGTCTATAGCCGTCAATGGCAGTGAATGAGTCAATGGGTTTAACTCATTCACTGCCAATGGCTGGCAGTGAATGAGTTAAAAGAATGAATATAATCAAGGCGATGTAAAGATGGAGGCAAAGCATTCCACGTCTTCGGGGCCGCCGCTCTAAAAGACTGATTTTGATTAGCCTTTGAGATGATGATGTCAGAGATGTAGGCAGGAGCGTCACGACTCAGAGCTTTGAAAGTCAGTACTAAGATTTTTTTTTTTTTTAACGAATTCTAAAACGTACTGGAAACCAGTGTAATGAGAATAAAACCAGCTCTCTTTTTCGTGTCTTTGTTAAGAGCTTTGCAGCAGCATTCTCAAACAAAGAAAAAGGCTGTTGCAATAAGCGAGATGAAATAAAAGCATGATTAACTATTTCCAATTCAGATTTAGACAACAGGGTTCATAAATATATATATATTTTTTAGCTGAAAGAGGCAGTTCCTAATTATCTGTCGAGAGTGTTGCTCTAGGGATATGGTAGACTCAAAAAATAACACTGAGGTACCTGAGGCTCGGCTGAACAGAGGAGCCAAGAGAACCAAGATGCTGTTTGATTACAGATATTTCGCTGTCGGGAGCAATAATTACTGTTTCGGACTTCTCTGAGTTCACCTGCAAGTAAGACTGCCACGATTAGTCGACTAGTCACGATTACGAATCGGCGACGACTAATTTAATAGTCGACGCGTCGTTTGAAGCTTTGTAAGATCCCAAAAGGTGCAGGAATAAGTAGCAGGATTTAAGAGTGTAATAGCGGACTAAAACAGAAGATGGCAGCACTGCATGTCCAGAGATGCAAGCTGGACCCCGAACCCTGAAGAAGAAGCTGTGTGCGGTAGAGCAGGGCGATATGACCAAAAATATTTATCACGATATACATTTGAAAATTTACGATAACGATATAACTGACGCGAGACAAAATACTTTACAACTCCACAACTTTATTAGTGCAAAAAAAACCATCAATGTATTTTCTCTTAAACAAGCAGCTGCTTTTTATTTACAGTGGGGCAAAAAAGTATTTAGTCAGCCACCGATTGTGCAAGTTCCCCCACCTAAAATGATGACAGAGGTCAGTAATTTGCACCAGAGGTACACTTCAACTGTGAGAGACAGAATGTGAAAAAAAAATCCATGAATCCACATGGTAGGATTTGTAAAGAATTTATTGGTAAATCAGGGTGGAAAATAAGTATTTGGTCAATAACAAAAATACAACTCAATACTTTGTAACATAACCTTTGTTGGCAATAACAGAGGTCAAACGTTTACTATAGGTCTTTACCAGGTTTGCACACACAGTAGCTGGTATTTTGGCCCATTCCTCCATGCAGATCTTCTCGAGAGCAGTGATGTTTTGGGGCTGTCGCCAAGTAACACGGACTTTCAACTCCCGCCACAGATTTTCTATGGGGTTGAGGTCTGGAGACTGGCTAGGCCACTCCAGGACTTTCAAATGCTTCTTACGGAGCCACTCCTTTGTTGCCCGGGCGGTGTGTTTTGGATCATTGTCATGTTGGAAGACCCAGCCTCGTTTCATCTTCAAAGTTCTCACTGATGGAAGGAGGTTTTGGCTCAAAATCTCACGATACATGGCCCCATTCATTCTGTCCTTAACACGGATCAGTCGTCCTGTCCCCTTGGCAGAAAAACAGCCCCATAGCATGATGTTTCCACCCCCATGCTTCACAGTAGGTATGGTGTTCTTGGGATGCAACTCAGTATTCTTCTTCCTCCAAACACGACGAGTTGAGATTATACCAAAAAGTTCTACTTTGGTTTCATCTGACCACATGACATTCTCCCAATCCTCTGCTGTATCATCCATGTGCTCTCTGGCAAACTTCAGACGGGCCTGGACATGCACTGGCTTCAGCAGCGGAACACGTCTGGCACTGCGGGATTTGATTCCCTGCCGTTGTAGTGTGTTACTGATGGTGACCTTTGTTACTTTGGTCCCAGCTCTCTGCAGGTCATTCACCAGGTCCCCCCGTGTGGTTCTGGGATCTTTGCTCACCGTTCTCGTGATCATTTTGACCCCACGGGATGAGATCTTGCGTGGAGCCCCAGATCGAGGGAGATTATCAGTGGTCTTGTATGTCTTCCATTTTCTGATGATTGCTCCCACAGTTGATTTTTTCACACCAAGCTGCTTGCCTATTGTAGATTCACTCTTCCCAGTCTGGTGCAGGTCTACAATACTTTTCCTGGTGTCCTTCGAAAGCTCTTTGGTCTTGGCCATGGCGGAGTTTGGAGTCTGACTGTTTGAGGCTGTGGACAGGTGTCTTTTATACAGATGATGAGTTCAAACAGGTGCCATTCATACAGGTAATGAGTGGGGGACAGAAAAGCTTCTTACAGAGACGTTACAGGTCTGTGAGAGCCAGAGATTTTCCTTGTTTGAGGTGACCAAATACTTATTTTCCACCCTAATTTACGAATAAATTCTTTACAAATCCTACCATGTGGATTCATGGATTTTTTTTTTTCCACATTCTGTCTCTCACAGTTGAAGTGTACCTCTGGTGCAAATTACTGACCTCTGTCATCATTTTAAGTGGGGGAACTTGCACAATCGGTGGCTGACTAAATACTTTTTTGCCCCACTGTATGCATTAAAGTTATATAAACTTTAACAGTGCAAATTCCTTGCTGACAGTTTAACTAAAAGGCATTTCCAGTGGAAACTGGCCGACGTATCCTCAGCATAACCATGTATAATATCCACAAAACTTAAAGAGGTTATACACACACAGTACGGTAATATTATGTTGAAGCACAGTACGTATCACTCCGCGAGGCTCCGCCTACGATAGCCGTAATGCTCCGACAATCCATCAAGCGGTGCGGCTTCGTAGCTTAGCAAAGTCGTACTGAAACATTTGACAGATTTTTGAGCGCCGTGTACATAAAATCGTTTCGAGGTCAGTAAACACAACCAGAGTTCATACATAAGGCACACGGGATTATAAGGGGCTCTGTCGACTTTCAGAAAAATCAAAGGATTGATTTTAAGTGCGCCGTATTTTCCAAACAACACGGTAATAACGACGGCCCGCTAGCATGCTCTACCAAAAATAGTGTTCGGTTGTATCTGACGGACGAAAGCTAAACCAATTCCACACCACTGAAGCTGCAGCATTTTTACAAACCAGTTCTGGTTCATCTGTTTCATTCAACGATCCGCTTTCGCTCTTCTCATTCTGTGTCACCGCCATGCTTTTTTCACCATGTGCGTATGAAAACAAAGGCACTGTGCATGCACGTTTTACCCATATTCTATCGCAATATTTCATTTTCTTATCGTTGCCCAACATTATACTATTACCGTGAACGGTATGAAATGGCCCAGCGCTAGTGTCCGCTTTCATAGCTGTGTCCAAATTTAGTGGCTGCATCCTTCGGAGGCTGCATTTGTAGGCCGATTACGTTACAGCGACGCGGCAAAGCCTGTCCAAATTCGAAGACTCCCCTAAATGCGGCGGAATAATGCGTCCTTCATTTCCCCAGGTTTGAAGAATGGGTCGGGCGTATCCTTCGTGGCCCAACCTATCCCAGAATTCATAGCGCGGTCCAGCCAATTCCAGTTTCCAACAATGGCGGCGGCTACTTAGTTTGAATATTACTCTTATGACTGTTTCTGGGTCACAAAATAAACTTTTGACATATTTTCAGGTGAGAATGTAGCTGTGTAAACTTCAAATATCTGCTCGGTTTATCAAGACACCACATATTTGCAAAAAGTTCTCCGATGTTTTTGGAGACGTCTGTTACAGTACTTCCGGCGCCGCTCCGAGCTGGCAGCCAGTATCAGCAGCTCCGAGCTGACAGTCCTTTTTTCTCTTTAATATATGTTTCTCTGTTGTTTTGTGTTTGTTTTTGTTTCCCCCCACAATGGAGCTCAGAATTCTATCGTGTTCTTTATTACATTTTTACGGCGTCTTTGTCCGGAGAGCGCTCGGAGGTCCGACCTCCCATTGTTTACAGCAGGGATCAGCTGTTAGCCCTTGGAGCCTCCGTTGCCCTGCCTACCGCCGAGCAAGCTAACATCCCCCGCGAGGTGAGGAGGAAGAGACGTAGTTCTTGGGCCGGGACCGGGCGTCGCAGTAAAGTTAGCAGGTACCGGCCAGCGATTCCATCTATTATTATGAGGAATGTGAGATCTCTCCCCAATAAAGTAGACGAACTGGCAGCCCTTACCCGACATCAGAGGAGCTACAGGGAGTGCAGCCTGATGTGCTTCACAGAGTTTATCTATCAAAGAGACGCTATGCTGTAAGGACATTGAGCTGCTAGCAGTTAGCATGAGACCGTACTATCTACCGCGAGAGTTTACACACGTGATTATGATAGCTGTGTATGTCCCGCCCTCTGCTAGCGCTGCAGCAGCCTGTGAGGTCCTGCACACTGTAACCAGCAGACTCCAAACACAGCACCCTCAGGCCCTTTTCCTGATCTCTGGGGACTTTAATCACATCTCCCTGTCCTCCACTTTCCCCACCTTCACCCAGTATGTCACCTGCTACACCAGAGACAATAAAACATTGGACTTATTGTATGCCAACACCAAGGAGGCATACAGCTCATCACCTCTTCCTCCCCTGGGGGGCTCAGATCACAACCTGGTTCATGTCCATCCTGTGTATAAACCTCTGGTACACAGAGAACCAGTAGTGAAACGCACAGTAAGGAAATGGTCGGCAGAGACTGAAGAGGCCCTGAGGGACTGTTTCCGTTCTACTGTGTGGGACAACCTCTGCAGCCCCCTGTAGGATGACCTCAACAGCATCACAGACTGCATTACGGATTACATGAACTTCTGTGTGGACAACACCGTACCCATCAAAAAGGTACGTTGTTTTTCTAACAACAAGCCATGGATAAATCCTGAAATTAAGGCTCTCCTCAAGGAGAAGAAGAGTCTTTAGATCTGCAGACAAACAGGAGCTGAGAGTTGTTCAGAAGAAGCTGAAATGGAAGATAAGGCAAGGAAAGGAAAACTACAGCAGGAAGATGGAAGAGCAGCTGCAACAGGACAACATCAGAGGGGTTTGGAACAGCCTGAAGACAATCTCAGGACAAAAACCAACCCCCCAGGCTGCAGGAGACTTGGGGTGGGTGAATGACCTAAATAAATATTTTAATAGGTTTGATCAAACACCCACCCCTCCCACAGCATCGTCCCCCCTGCTGCAATCTCCTTCATCTTCAGGGCCTGCCTGTCCTTCATCTCAGGACTTCACACCTCCCAGCTCCCAGTCATTACACCCACCCCCAGCTTCTGTGGACTCCAACATACACACCCCTCCCCCAAAATCCTCTCTTTCTATCTCAGCACTTCAAGTGAGGAATGAGCTTCGCAAGATCAAGGTGCGGAAGGCTGCAGGTCCAGATGGCGTCAGCTCCAGGCTCCTGAGATGCTGCGCAGATGAACTGTGTGGCATCCTAGGATATCTGTTCAACCTGAGCCTGTCACTGGGGAAAGTATCACAGCTGTGGAAGACCTCCTGTGTGGTACTGGTACCAAAGACCTCCCATCCCAAGGACCCCAGCAGCTACAGGCCGGTAGCCCTGACATCGCATCTGATGAAGACCCTCGAGAGGTTGGTTCTAAACCATCTGCGCCCCCTGGTGAGGTCTTCATTGGATCTGCTACAGTTTGCTTACCAGCCTGGCATTGGGGTGGAGGACGCCATCATCTACCTCCTGCACCGAGCTCTGACTCACCTGGAGAAGCCTGGAAGCACTGTGAGGATCATGTTCTTTGATTTCTCCAGTGCTTTCAACACAATCCAGTCACGACTTCTGAGGGACAAGCTGGAGCTATCAGGAGTGGACGACCACATGTCCCAGTGGATACTGGACTACCTCACAGGACGCCCACAGTATGTGAGGACACAGGGCTGTGTCTCTGACACGCTGGTCTGCAGTACGGGGGCCCCACAGGGAACTGTGCTGGCACCGTTCCTCTTCACCCTCTACACTGCAGACTTCTCCATCAACTCCCCACGCTGCCACCTACAGAAGTTCTCTGACGACTCTGCCATAGTCGCCTCATCACAGGTGAGGACGACTCAGAGTACAGACAGTGGACTCTGGACTTTGTGGACTGGTGTCAGCAGAACCACCTGCTGATCAACGCCAGGAAAACCAAGGAGTTGGTGGTGGACTTCCAGAGACGCAGACCCACCACACTGACAGCGGTGAACATCCAGGGAGTGGACATTGAGATAGTGGACTCTCATAGGTACCTGGGTGTTCACCTGAATAATAAACTGGACTGCAGCCACAACACTGATGCTCTTTACAGGAAGGGTCAGAGCAGACTCTACCTGCTGAGGTGGCTGAGGTCATTTGGAGTCCAGGGAGCGCTTTTAAAGACCTTCTATGACTCTGTGGTGGCATCTGTCATTTTTTACAGTGTTGTATGTTGGAGCAGCAGTTTATCAGCAGCTGAGAGGAAGAGGCTGGATAACCACATCAGGAAGGCCAGCTCTGTTCTGGGATGCACCTGGACCCAGTGCAGGTGGTGGGAGACAGAAGGACTTTGGCCAAAATAACATCTCTGATGGACAGTCTCCCAGCCCATGCATGTAAATGTTGCTGAACTGCAGAGCTGCTTCAGTGTCAGACTGATGCATCCTCGATGCATGAAGGAGCGTTTCTGCAGGTCCTTCCTCCCTGCAGCTGTCAGACTGTACAATCAGACCTGCTCCCAACAAACATAGATGTTCACATCAGCGCTGTAACTGCAAAAAGTTAACCGATTCGCACTACAACCTGGTTTGCCTCTTATCTGTAGTTATTTTTATTTAATTTAATAACTGTACAGTACTCTGTATATAGTAACCATTGTCCTCAATGTAAATATGTAAGAAAAATTGTGTATGTTTCTGCTCTGTGTCCTGCGTACTGTTTGTTTGTATATGTGTCTTTTTGGCTGCTGTTACAACCAAATTTCCCCTTGTGGGACAATTAAAGGATTATTCTATTCTATTCTTACCCACCAGCTCGATAGCTAGCTGGGGTTCGAGGCTCACTAGAGCCGGCGAGAACACCGGACTCCCGGCACATCGTTTTCAAACCCCCCGCGGTCTTTCGCTACTCAGGTTAAACATGATATATAAGTCACTCAGATAATTTAAAAATGTTATTGTTTGGCTTTTTTCAGTGTTTTATTTGTTCCTCAGTAAATTGGTTTGACTGAGATTAAAGTTATAGTTTTCACACAGCTGAATAAACGTCAAAGAGAGAACTGATAAAACAGAAGTGTGAGATGGTCGAGAGTTTACTCCAGTGTGCTGTTATATTTTAAAATGTTTTTTAAATTTTTTTTAAAATATTTTTAAACCTGAGACAATCTGCAAATTTCATTAAAATTTAATAAACTATCATCTTGTCTTTATTTTTAGTTAGCACAGACCTTAAACACTTCAAGCTGTAAGCTAATGATAGTTAAATAAGAGCAGATGCTGCTGGTGCAATAAGCTGTACATTTTACATCCAGTGGATGATGATCTGATTAGTCGACTAAAAATAATTGGTGACTAGTGACTATCAAAATAATAGTTTGTGGCGGCCCTACCTGCAAGCCACTGTTCAGTGGAAGCTAAACAAAGCATTTAAAAAGAACAACTTTTGAAGCTGAATATTATCAGCATAGAAGTGATAAACAAATCAGGGAACTGACTAATTATAAGTCCTAGAGGTGTACAGGAGAAAAAGAATAGGTCCAAGAACTGAACCCTTTGGTACCCCACTAGTCAGGTTCTTACAGTGTGACATAAACTGATTTGCAAAAATGCTACAAGATCTGTTGGAAAGTTATGACTGAAACCACTGCAAAGCCAGACCGGACACATCGACTACATCCCGGAGCCTGTTCATCAGGCTGGTAGGGTCGACGGTTTCAAAGTCCAGCAAAACCATAACTGTGACTATGTCGCTTTAAGTAATGTGGTTTCCTTTGAGTGGCATCCAGACTGAAATTTGTCATACATCTCATGTTTTTCTAAAAAAGCCCCAAGTTCATGTGAAACTCCTTTTTTCAGAATTGTAGACAATAACGGGAGCTTGGAGATGGACCTATAATTCTTAAACTCTGTTGGGTCCAAACTGCTCTTTTTTAATATCGGGAAAAACAACAGCATGCTTAAAGGGCCGAGGGACCACACCTGTTAAAACAGAGGCATATCTCTACAGTGAGGAGCCAATAGCAGAGAGAGCTTTTTTTAAACAGCCCAGCAGGTAGTATGTCATTTGGACAAGTCGTGATTTTCATTTTATCCAACAGAGGTGAAAGGTCATGTATAGTCATTGGGTTAAACACTAATAGGTGGTGTAATGGCCACACAGAAACTGATGTGCTGCTGTGCTCACAGTCAGCAGCAGCACAGGTCGAAGACGGGAGAAAGAGTCAGCTCTGATGGCTGAGAGGACAGCAGCTGTTTTCACCACCTATCTTTCCAACATAGGAGACTCCAAGTAATACAGGGTGACTGATTATCTGTTGCTGGCTTGATATTGTTTTGTGTTATTGCGTGACTTGTGCTTCGATCACAGAATGCACTGAAACACAGTCACACAAAGTCTGTGTGACCACAAACTGAACCTGTCCAAGTCTTTTAAGTCTAATTAAGAAAATAAGCACACCTGCTGATTGAGATGAATTTCTATAGAAGGCTGGGTCTCTGGTAACTGCAGGATTGAAACTGCTGTTAGTCCTGCACTCTCTTCAGTCTGTGATTCAGTGACAGTAATTTCTTTCTTTCCGCAGTCCCACAGGATGGCTTCCTCCTGGGCTGTGTGTTTGGTATTGCCGACTATCCAGAACAGATGGCTGACAAACAGCTCCTTGCTACATGGAAGAGGGTAAGTCACTGAGAGAGAGTATGAGTACCCAAGTAGGGTGAAAGACAGGAAACAATGCTGAGCATCAGACAGTGTTTGTTTACCGATCTCCTTCGTCAGGTCATTCAGGCGTGTGGAGGCTCAGTTGATCCAACCCTAACCAGCCGCTGCACACATCTGCTGTGTGAAAGTCAGGTCAGCAGCATGTACGTACAGGTAAGGATGTCTCCCATGAGAACAGACACAGTTTATGGAGTGTGGAATCCCAGTATGACTATCATAAATGTTTTCGTACTCATTCATTATTAGGGATGGGTATCGTTTAGGTTTTATCCGATACCAGTACCAAACTGGTACTTTTGAAATGGTGCCGGTGCTTAAAGAATGGAGAACACAAACTTTGTCCAAAAACCTCTCATGTTCAGCTGTTTTTTTGTGAAAAGATAACAATGTTAGCCTTTTCTGCAGCTATGGGGCATATATGGTATCACTCTTGGCTGGAAGCAGTGCTTAAACAATGGAAAAAACACAAACTTTGTCCAAAAACCTCTCATGTTTAACTGTTTTCCACTTTTCTTTGGTCATTTTAGCCTTTTTGGCCAGGGTGAAGGGAGTATCTGCCATCAAACAAGAAGACAGCTGCATGTAACTACGACGGTGTTTGCTAGTTCACCTTACATGCATTCATGTAATAACGTGGTTAGCCTACTCAACGTAAATTACACACGAACAACATTAAGCTACTCACGCAGAGAAGAACGGCTGCTGCTGCATCATCATCCTCATCATTTCTGCTACACTGGCAGGGCTACGGCTACACCCGCAGTAGATGTGCTCGGTGTGAGGTCTCGCAGCAAGCTATCAAATAGGGTGGATTTCTCGGCTTTTAAAAAAAAACGCTATGCGTCGCCAGGTGTTTCATCGGATTTGAGGTGTTACCTCCTTTGACAGTATCACAGTATCAGCTTAAAGCACTTGTTGCTGCTGAGTTTGCATCTTTTGCTGTGAAGTACAGCCAGACTTTGACCGCTTCGCCTTGGGCATTTTTAATCTGTAGCTCTGCTCTAAAAGAACGTACGTACCTGGGCCCGCCTACTACGCTTACAAAGGTAAAATGATTGGCTAGAATCCAAAGTGTATCACGTCTCAGGGGGAAAAAAAGCACCAAAATAAAGCACTGAAATGTGCGCTGCTTTTCGGTCTGGTTACTACCGTTTATGTCAGAACCGGTGCGATACCGGTACCCATCCCTAATCATTATTGGCCTTTAACTGGAGTGCAATATTTAGTATCACCTAATTGATACTTTATTGCGATGGAATGAGACAAACCCTTGAATGGGACCGATATTACCCGCTGTCTCCTCAGAGTATAGAGGATAAATACTGAACTTCTGCTGGTTGAAATTGAACCAAAAGCACGTTTCCTCTTCCAGGCACTCAGAGAGGGGAAACGCTGTGTAACCGCCCACTGGCTCAACACTGTGCTGAAGAAGAAGAGGATGGTTCCTCCTCACCGGATGTTACATGTGCCATTTGCCTTCCCTCCTGGAGCCAAACCCTGTTCTCAGCATGTACGTCTGCCGTTTCTTTTAACAGTAGTTTTTCTACAGTCTTTGTACTTGGTGAACTTAATGAACTTCAAAATACTGTACTCCAATTGGCAGGAAGCATTTCTGCTTGTCAGATCTTTACTCCAGCTCTCTGTTGCCGTCTTTCCTCAGATCATATCAGTGACGGGTTTTATGGATGCTGACAGAGATGATCTAAAACTGATGGCCTACCTGGCTGGTGCCAGATACACCGGATATCTTTGTCGCAGTAACACTGTCCTCATTTGCAAAGAGTAAGAGTTGGGGTCGGGTAGATGAGTTCCTCTTTGGGTATTCTTTTGTACTGCACGCAGTATATCCATAGAACTCAAACTATACAAGAACTATCTTACTTTTGGTTTTATGTCGTTCTTGGAGTGTACTCCTCCTCATTTGTATGTGTGAAGGACTCAGCCTATCTTCAAGCTTCTCTTTATCCTAAGTGTTAACCTTTTTTAGTCAGATCAGATGCTTTGTTTTGTTAATCCAGCATTTTCACTCTTTTATTTCCCAACTTTGTTGCAACTTGTTTGAAATGTCTCATTTTCTTTTAAACATTTTTCAGTTGAACCTTCTTGTGTGAAGGTTGAACGTTCAGTTTGCTTGAGAACCTTCACTTCTCAAGCACACTGTCAGTTTTATGGTTGTCTTGCTAATATCACTTTAGACCCAGTGGGCTTAAATATGAGAAGGCCAAGGAGTGGAAGATCCCTTGTGTGAATGCCCAGTGGCTGTGTGATATACTGCTGGGCAACTTTGAAGCACTGAGACAAATCCAGCACAGCCGATACTCCATCTACACACATCCTGAACCACTGGTGCCTAACCCACAGCTGGTCCAGAACCTGCTTGGTATGTACGCCGTCACTGGAGTTGTTACGTAGTGAGCAATTACATGAAGATATTACCCAATATCTCTTACTTGCCACACACTCTCTCCTGTGGGGTATGCTTAGTTAGTCTAACCTGACTGGAGCCACACAGCTCTGGTTTTGTGTGGCTTGATTTTGGTTCGTCAGGAGAGTGAAGAGCTTTTGATGTTTTATCACTTGGAATGGCCACACTTTAAGATACTGTCCTGATTACCTTGTGCATTTCTCTGTAGCTGCTTGGAGAACACCAATCAAAGTCTCTTCTGAAGCTTTGGCGGTGAGTTTTTGTGTCACAGTGTTCTTCACATTCTTTTGTTTGGAATGTCGAGAAGCTCCGTAACCCCTCTCTCAGCCTGCTCTGAATCCTCTGCTCCAGACAGTTTTCCGACTCTTGGATTGACATAACGTCACACATTTCTAGCTTTAACCACAACACCTCACACACCTCTTCAGTTGTTGGGGGCAGTTATTCACAGGAAAATATCTGTGTGAGAGTGATTTGTTTTTTAGTGCGTTTGTCCTTAAAAAGTTGAATCAGTCATAGAAGAGAGAGAAGCAACAGAGGAACAGTGTACCGGCTCGTCTGATTGTGCTTTTGTGGCGTCTGTTTGGTGTTTAGAGCCTCCAGCTGCTGCAGAAGCAGAAGATCAGCGACTCAGCAAACCCACCTGCAAACAAGAAGGCCAGGTCGGTATAGCAGGTTAGGGACTAGCCTGTCACTCCTCTGCACGAGAACAGAGTTGGACCACACACCCTCCAGACTGCCATGTTCTAATGATACTTTGCATTTCTGTCTCTGAAGACTGGAAGAGATCCAGTCCCCGAGTAAGAAGCTTCCTCCAGAGTCCACTCCTCGGGTCATGTTCACAGGCTTTGAGCCTATGCAAGTACAGCAGTACACCAAGGTGAAAGCAGCCTTCCCACGCTCAAACATTTAGTGTGTTGTTAGACTGAAGCTCAGATTAGTGAGAACGCTGAAGTTACTCTCAAAGCACATCTGCAGCCTCAGCTGCTATTTGAATGTGTCCCCTTTCCTCCTGCAGAGGTTACATGCTTTAGGTGGTGAGCTTGCAGACAGCAGTCAGAAAGTCACTCACCTTGTGGCCAGTAAGGTGACTCGCACCGTCAAGTTCCTCACTGCCATGTCGGTGGTCAAACACATAGTCACCCCAGAGTGGCTGGAGGAAAGCTGGAGGAGTCAGAAGTTTGTGGGTATGTTTGCGTCCCACCCCTCCTTTTTCTTATCTAACTGTGTTTTGTAGAGATCAAAGTGGAACTGAAATTGGTCTTGTGCTGCGGTTTTACCTGTATATGTTTCGTTAACGGGAGCAAACCTGTTGTGTGTGTTACAGACGAGCAGAGTTGCACTCTGAGGGACGCAGAAGCGGAGGTGTTGTTTGGCTTCAGCCTGGAGGAGTCGCTAAAGAGAGCCCAAAGTGCACCTCTCTTTAAGGTCCTCTGACAACATAACTGCTGTGTTCAACCAAAAACCGTCTTTTTCTTGATGCCAGTTAAAGAATTCAGAAGTAGGGCTGTGCCATGTGACCAAAATCATATCCTGATAACAATATATGTTCTGGGAACCCGACTTGTGTGAAGTGTTTTCAGCTGGGCGTCCTGTACCTGGAGTCAAGTGTTTTGACCGATGCATGAAACTATATTTTTAGATATAAGTTGTAACGGCCGCTGTTTTCTTTGTATTTCTTACATGCGGCGCTGCGGGGAAAAGCGTTTGAGTCTAAGGTTTATTTTGAGCACCTGACGGCTCTTTTTTTATTGCTTCTCAGCTCTCTCCATCCTCTTTCACGTGATTCTTGCATTAGAAGAGGTTTGTTGTGTTTGAGTCTGAGGTGGACCGGTTTGCAGCATAATTTGCATAGTACAGTTTTCTGGTCCATGTCAGAGTTTGTATAACCAAACCATGTCCATGCTACAGCCCCTCGTTTAGGAATAAGGTCCTTGATTTGTTTTGACTGGTCTGTTTGGAGCCAGTTGTTCCTGCCTCCTCTTCACTGGCCATGCTGGGATTCTCTGTGCCCCGATGAACAAATATTGCTGTAAACAGTGTGCTTTGCAACACCATGAAACAAACGATAGCGTATAATTTGAAACGACAGATGTTTTCATATCTGATGTATTTCGTCATATTGCACAGCCCTATTCAGAAGTGCTAAACTCATTTTACCTTTTTGTTCAACTATTAAAAAGTCACTCGTGCTGATGATCACACAACAACATTTAAATATATTAGGCCTTTATATATAGTGGGTCAGTTGACTGAACTAGTATATTTAAACTGAGCTGGACTAACTGGAAACCAGTGTACTAATTGTTCTGATGATTAACGGTTGAGTCTCTTTTTGCGTTTCCTGTGACACGGTGATGCAGGGGAAGTACTTCTACCTCACACCAGGGATCTGTCCAAGCCTCAGCACAATGAAGTCCATTCTGGAGAGCGCCGGAGGAAAGCTGCTGACCAAGCAGCCCTCATACAGAAAGATCATGGAGCACAATCAGAATAAGGTGCTGAAAGTTGCTGCAACTCTTTCATGTCTCTAGGCACTCGTAAATGTCCACAGAGGTGGTGGGTTCTTGTGACAATATGGCAGAAACCTGGGAGGAGTGTAGCTTTTATTTCATGTATTTTCATTTCAGCACAAAATAAAACAGACATGTGTTTGACAGAAGTCTTTTATTACAGTTTTTCTCTATAAATCAGTAACCACATGTTGGCATTTGGTTGCAGAACCTTCCGGAGATCATATTAATTTCCTGCGACAATGACCTTCACCTCTGTAGGGAATACTTCTTGAAAAACATTGGTAAGATTCTCTCCCAGGGCCCACTTGTATTTATCCTCATTTTATTTTTTTTACAGAGTGTCTTCATAAAGTTGACATTGTGTTTCATTTGCACTCTTGTGGTCTCTGTTTTCCAGATGTCCACAATGCTGAGTTCATTCTGACTGGAGTTCTCACCCAGAAACTTGACTATGAATCATATCCTTTACAGTCTCACAGCAACTAGTTTAGTTTGCTGACATGTTGTATGGCTGAATGATACTTTCAGTCTTTAAACCCAAAATGATCCCAAATTAAAGCTGTAGAGTTGTTCTTCCAGGCAGGGATCATGCAGTCAGTGGGAAACAAACGCATTAGTCACATGTCCTCTTCACTGCAGTGTGGACTAAACACACTATTGGGAGATTTGTGGATTCATCACTCATGATGAATCCACAGTGATGAATCTAATAAGTCTGCCTGAGATTGCACAGGTCTTCACTTACTGTCATGTTATCTATGAACTAATGCACACATGCCAATCGTTTGGCATCAACAAAAGTACGCAATAGGGGTATTTTCCAAAGCGGCCTGGAGCCCCTCCCCTGTAATACTAATGTGGATGTTATTACCAGATAGAGGCCAGAACTGCAGCTGCGTTTGAGCCCATGGAGAAATGTTTTGCTGTGTGATGTAGAGTGACCGGATGGTGGTGTTACTGTGTTCAGTCAGTTTCCTTGACAGTCACACATATAAGTTCACTTGATGACGCAGCAGTGAAGCATAAAGAAGAGGACGCGGGACAGAATGAGGACGACCGTGTGTACAGTCCAGCCACACTGACTTTTCTATGTTTTTATTTCTGTGCAGATGTCTCCAGTCTTTTTGTAGCCTTTTGTTACCTGTTTGAGACGAATTAAATGGATGTTATTTTTGTGAAATAATTGTTTAAATTATGGAGGATGAAACTTTGTTTTCTGTTGTTGAGAATAGGATGTGTAAAGCTTCAGCTCACAAATGCTGCTTTTTGGAATAAAAACTACACTTTGATTGTGAAAAATGCTTTCAGCTTCATACCTGATCAAGAAAACTGTTAATAACTAAAGTAAAACATTAGCATTTTAGATAAAGTTAATGTCTGTGCATGTGCAATAAAGCCTCATAGCAGAGTATGCTAAATTCACAATTCAAGCAGTCACGCAGTAAAAGATGGACATGTTGAGAACAAAAGGTCTGTTGACTTCTCATGTTTTTGAGGGTTTCAACGCTTTCTCGATGTTATTCCTCCCAGGTTTAAACGGATAATTCCTGATAGAATTAATTTAATTAACTGCTAATGAGGGTCTGGGGTAGTTACTGGTGAAGTTCTAATTGCTGGCTGTCAGACAGACAGCCTGAGATCATGTGGGTGGAAGTGAGACGTGCGGCGTCGCCTGCGGTGCTGTCCTCAAAAACGACAGACTGAATTAGACACAGCCTGAGCCAAGGTCATGTACTACATATTCCACGTGCGGGTGCCAGTAGCACTGCTCGATGTGTATTTACATGAACGTGAGATTTGATGTTTCATGGCTGACCGTGCAGAATCATGGCTGAACTGCACAGAGATTCATGTTGCTGTATTGAAAAAGAGCCATCATACACACTTGGCGTGTCACTGAATACACCAATAAGCCTGACTAAAGCTGTGGGTGCAGGCATTCCTGAGACTGAGCGCAGACACAGCAGCAGATACATTAGGTACTGGAAGTGTTTGAGATGAATTCAGATTTAACCACAGCAATGGTGCTTTGTATTGTAAAGATCCCACAGTATTGGAGAGAAAACAAGCAATCAGAGCAAATACTGTTAAAAGTTCTGCCAGAGGTTTCTCACTCAGCACTTTTAACTAAAACACAGCGTAACCACCTCTTCGTGGTTCAATTGTGATGCTTGCGTTCAATGTAGGATCTTTTGGCGTTGGCACTTTGTCCATTCTGAATCTACGCAGCCAGCTTTTGCTCTCGATGCCAATTATTGAGCCTTATGTGCCCATGATTCTTTCACAGGTTCAGTGGTTGTTCTTCCCTTAACTTAATGTTGTCTTCTAAGAAGGCTCTAAAAAATGAAAGCATCGACCTGTAATATTTACTGTTGAAACGTTAGGGTCAGAAAGCCCTGTACAGCTGCAGCGGGAGATGACATCGGGCTGATGGAAAGCATGAAGATGATGAAGCAACCAAAGACTGCTAATTGGACAAAATGAGGTGTGAAAAAAGAGAAACCATACGCCAAGAATGTGATTGAAAGCTGATCTACGGGACACAGAGTATAGTGATATCTGTTAAACTGCAGTACATTACAGTGGGCATCGGCAGTTTTGGACACAACAATGTGTCCGCCTTAAAAACAGCCGACTCCCTCTGATATGTTGGTTCAATCCTGCTGCCTGTGTGTTGTTGAGAATGACATCATCAGATAAATGAAGAAATCCAAAAGAAGTAAGAACATCTCAGAGTACAGCGAATACACACAGACACACACACACAGTATTTGGGCAATCCTAATTAATTCCAATTAAAGATGCAAAAAAAAAAAGAGCCACATCTTTGATTAAGCAGCAGTTGGGCTCCTTGTTGGTTTGCGATGTCCTCCTCTGACACAGCCCAGTTATGGGGAGAAGGAAGGACACAGAAACTGTTGTAATTAATACAGAAATGCTTCATGTGAGATATTTCTAATTAGTCCCCAGTTCCTCCCTCTGTTGGCTCAGACACACTTTGGTTTGCCTGTTCCACAGGATGCAAAGGAATTACAGACTAATTACACAGAGACGGGCGTTGGGATTCATCGGGCCCTGCAAATTAACATATGAGCTAATTAGCATACGATGGAACTAATGACTAATAATGTAACCAATTACATGGGCTGGGCCATCTCATTCTACTTTTGGAGAAAATTATGCTTGGAGGGGAATGCATTGTTTTACTCACAGACGAAGACGAGAACAGGAAAAGGTTGGTTTTACAGTCAGGTTTCCATGTTCACTGTGCAGCAGCCTCAGTGCCCTGCTCAGGGGCTGCTAGATATAATTGGAGGTGGTGATGAATGCTAGTATTTTAAGCAACAGCTTTGCAGGCTCAAATAGTACTGAGAAACTAGCACATTTGATCAAATGTAGGTTTTTCAGCAATAGGGCAGAAAAATAAAATTACATGACCAAAAAAACAAAGCCATATAAGAAGAAAACAGACAAACGAATACAATGTAAATGATACGTTTAGTGGATCTCAGAGTAGTGAATGTTTTTAACTGCTTGTGTCCACAAGTGGTGACAGGATTGTTTCATCTATTGAATTACAGGCTCTCTGGTACCCAATCCAGGTGGTTCTTAGGTTGGTCTGCCTGGTCTTAGAGTCCTGTATCCTGCTCTATGTCATGGTTGGCTCTGGGTTTTTTGTCCCAGCATTTTGAGTTTGGTGAGCATCAGTGTTGTGGCTGCAGTCCAGTTTATTATTCAGGTGAACACCCAGGTACCTATGAGAGTCCACTATCTCAATGTCCACTCCCTGGATGTTCACCGCTGTCAGTGTGGTGGGTCTGCGTGAAGGTGAGGGTGAAGAGGAACGGTGCCAGCACAGTTCCCTGTGGGGCCCCCGTACTGCAGACCAGCGTGTCAGAGACACAGCCCTGTGTCCTCACATACTGTGGGCGTCCTGTGAGGTAGTCCAGTATCCACTGGGACATGTGGTCGTCCACTCCTGATAGCTCCAGCTTGTCCCTCAGAAGTTGTGGTTAGGGGTGGGTTTTGATTATCGATTTATCGATTCTAGCTTGGATAACGTGATATCGATTCATTAAAATCCTGAATCGATTTTTAAATATAAATTTATTTTGTCCTCAGGTTAAACCTCACAAAATTTCAACAACCACCAAACAGCTAAAACAGTAAATGAGAGCAGGAGTACGGATTCTGCACTAAGACGTGAACAAAAAAAGCGTGGACCCGCCGACGGATCAGAATCAGTGAGCTGAGCTTTCTCACCCGACGGCACGGACACGGCCGGGGCTGAAAGCCGACAGCTCGCTGATTCTGATCCGTCGGCGGGTCCGCGCTTTGTGTTTACGTCCTCTTTGCGCTGATTCTGAAGCTGCAGGTTTTATCTCTCTCCAATATTGACTGAACCAGCAGCAAAAGAAGATCCAAACTACGCTTCACATTTCGCTTCACGCAAACATGAATTCCCTCTGACTTTTCCTGTTTTGCTTCCACCAGGATAAAATCACACTTCATGCACAGCTCTCTCTCTCTCTCTGTACTTCAAGAACAGTTTCCCGTCTAAAAATCTGTTTTCTTCATTATTCGCTTGCTTATTACGCACAAGTTTACCGTTGTTTACAGCCTGTGGGCCGCTGTGTTTTCCTTTTACTTACTTCCAACAAGAAAGCCTCATTTCTGCCGTTCAACAGGCTACTGAACAAATTTTAAAAAACTTTTTAAAATTTGCAAAACGCTTGGCTGTGTCTGTTATGACCCCCTCTGCTGGGCGACAGGAGGGGAGTAACATACACAAGCCCCCACATGAAAACTGAGTAAAATAAAAGGGTTTATTGCAAACTTTAAACAGAAAACCAACAGGACTGTTCAACAGACCACTGGGCAAACAATTGCCTTTTATACCCACAGGTGCACACAATCAGCCAGTCATTTCCTTTTGGAGTGTCATGGGATCTCCAGGCAGCCAATCGTCCGCGTGGTCTGGCACACTGCAATCTGCATAGAAGAGGGCTGGCACGGGTCTCCCAGCAACCAATCATCCGCGAGTCATAGCACACTTGGATTTGCATGAACAAAAAAAAGGCAGTCTCAGTCCCTCCAAGGCCCAGGGCCGTAACAGTGTCTCTAATAAAACCTCTGTAACTTTGTTCTGCTTCACTTCAGCAACATCAGGTAATGTTCATGTTGTATGTTCACCAGTATGATAATGATCAAGCAGTAGATTCAGCTGACGTGGTTTTATTAACCGGCAGAGCAGCAGCGCTTGGATTCAATAGCCGAATGCCGCATACACCACTCAAACATATACAGACCTACACGGAGGTACGGCAAGCGGATTAGGACAAAATACGAAACTGACAGGAGGTTATCTACACCCCCCTTCTTTAGTACATCCCTAACCAGATATAAAGTTTAATGCATGCTAAATAATAATAATCACAGCATTAAAGGTCACATATGCTGGTCCTTAGGAACATTTAAATTTGCAAACCAAATGATCGCCCCCACAGTTAGTACAGTTAGTGATATGCTGTGTTTCAGACCTGTCTCCTTGCATTTTTATTTTATCTCCTCTGTGCTTTCTTGTAAATTTGGGCTGGAGCACATCAACATTTGTCGCAGATTGTTGAGGAAAAGCAAGTGTTTTATTGTGCTCTTCAGTCATTTCATGAATCTGGCAGACAGATATGGCTTTCGCTAACGTTAAATCACTGCAGTAGCACTTTCCTTAAATTGTCATTGTTGATGTCTGTCTCTTATTAGTGCATCACTCAGATCACCAAATCTGCAGCTTTTTGCTTTAATCCGTAAACCACTTACATAGGATTCAACAGTCTCGTCCTCTGATTCCGCATGTTGAACTTGTGTCTTTCCATCGTGACGTTGGTTTGTGGGCTGCACATTTCTCTGAACTTCCTTTTGAGGCACTCAGGATCCTCCTTCGATTCTGCAGGAATAAGGACTCGTCCTCCATCGCCGGGCTCTCTCACTTCTGGCGCGTAAACAAAAGGCCGCTCTCGTTCTATAGCTTTGGGGCTAAGTTGAGCAATATGTAGGCTTGTGTGCACGCTGGCTTGTCAGAGTGTGTCGCCGCTATAAAGATGTCATATTCTTGCTCAAAAATGCGCCAATTTTCAGCAACATTACCATTGAAAACAAGCGGGTCGGGCCTCCTGAATCCTTCTGCCATGTCGGCTACAGTCCAGAGACAAAAAAAAAATGCACCCACAAAATAGACTTTTTGTGGGTGCATAAACGAAAAAAAAATACCGTTAACTACGGAGTACGTGTTCCGTCGCTTCTGACACCATGTTGTATGTTCACCAGTATGATAATGATGAAGCAGTAGTTTCAACTGACGTGGTTTTATTAACCAGCAGAGCAGCAGCGGACTTACAGTTCATATGCTGATTCATGGTTTTCTTTCGTTTTTGATCTACTGCAGAATATTTTTAAGGTTATCTGCTATAAAGTCCCAGGCCAGGAAAATCTCCTTCATGTTTTTCTGTGTTTTATCCTCAGTTACTTTGACACAAAGGCCTCTGCTGTGATGCTTACTGTCCTGAGCAGTTATGGACTTATCTTTCATTATATGTATTTTTGGTAGTGCTTTCCCTCTTCTTCCTGTTTGCAGATGTGTGTGTGTGTGTGTGTGGATGCAGGTGTTTCTGCGAACACCTGTTTACAGGCGCCTTCAGGCCTGGTGGGTATGGCCCTGCTAGGGGACTGGCCACACCTGAAGCCCCTGCCACACGCCTGCTGCTGATCAGGGCTCGTCAGGGGAGCTATTTAGGAGAGTGTTGGAGCTCCCACCGGCGCAGGATCATTGAGTTAGACTCCAAGTCTGTGTGTGTGTGTGTGTGTGTGTGTGCGTGCGTGCGTGCGTGCGTGCGTGCGTGCGTGCGTGCGTGCGTGCGTGCGTGCGTGCGTGCGTGTGTCCCCGCGGGGGTCAGTGTTTAACGGCTGCTTCTATTGTTTTCCTGCAGGAAGGACAGCAAACACAACAGCGGGGAGCACGAACACGGACGTCTGAGTGGGAAACACACACGGGAGTCTTGGGGAGCAACGGGGATAAACTGTGCATCTATTGTTAACCACACTGTAAATAAATGCAGTTTGCATGGCAGAGTCCTGCATCTTGGGTCCTCCTTCCCCACGGTTTGCCATTGCAAACCGTGACACTTACACCTTGGTTTAAGTCTTGCAAGTTTCAGCTTTCTTTTTATAGACAAAGAAATATGGAAATGTACTGATGCGTGATCGGAATTATAATATTTCTGAGGCAAAATTTTCCCGATTCAAATCGATTCGGGACCTTGTGAATTGGAATCTAATCAATTCTAGAAATCAGTGACGATACCCAGCCCTAGTTTTTAACCTCTTCCCTGTGGAGCCAGCTCCATGCACATTCCATGTGACAAACCTTAGCGTCCCACAGTTGTGTGTGTGCAGCTAACGTTGCAGCTCAAATGAGTGAGGAACAAGGAAATACATCAATCGAGTGTAAGAAAGAAACAGAGAAAAACATGTGTGGCGAGAGGCTCCATAAGTCTTATTATGTGCGTGCATATTCATATATATGACACATGTGTGTCCTCTATGTCTGTGTACGCTGTGAGGCTGTGGTGATGTGGTGATGTGAATGTGCGTGATCATGCTGTGCAGTTGTGTAAAAATAGCAGGTGACGTTTGTGACTGCGTAGAAAAACAGGTGATCGGTGCATGAAAGAAATTAGAAGGAGGAAAACCATGGAAAAGGGCAAGCGGGAGGGATGAAAGAGAAAACCTAAACGAAGTTTTCTTCGTTCAAGTTTTCTCAAGAACGTTGAAGAACGTTGAAGAACACTGTAACTAATGCATTAGCGCTATGGAGACTGATGGGTTTTCTCTATTATGACGTCACATTGTATTAAAAAGTTGATAAGTTAGATTTATGTTAATGCAAGAGGAGGAGAGAAAAACGTCGCGGATTCTTATCTGGAATGGCGTTAGTACAAACTAACAGGGTAGAGCCGGACCTGCATGGCGATGCACGGGAGCCAATCTGTATTAAGGTGCGTCAGACGGGGAACAGGACCTTGCGTCGTTCCAGGATCTCTTTTGGGAACTGATCGTTTACACTGAAGTTCGTTCCTTTCATGTCCGTGTTGTGACTCTTCACCTGCTCCTTCTGTTTGAAATGGCCGCAATTCTTCCGAATGTTGGAAAACTGTAATGGACTGGCTCTTATCTTATCTCGAGCAGTCCATGAGAGAAAAAAAAGAAAAAGAATCTATGATCAGATAACATTTAAAAACCAATTTATTCAATAACCTGTAACAGTCTTTAGCATTATGCTGATAGGTTGTTTGTGCATGTGTTGAATGTACTAGGTGCTGAATTTATATATAGCTGTAGCACACAATGCAGAAGTGCATAATTCATGACGAAAGAATATTTATTTATATAAAGTAAAAGCACAAAATTTAGGTACCAGTACTAACACTAGTGGTTCCTACGAAATGAATCCATTCTTGATTTTATTTTTAGCAGATAAATGTTTTCATTGTAAATATTCAGCGTCATTTCATTCAAACTATATTCATATATGATCGGAGGATCAGATGAAATCCATTAGGTCATTGTGTGTGTCTACTGCCCTCTAGTGGTACAAAACATCATTGTATTGTGAAATCAAAGGAGAGCCGCAACACCGTGGAAGCCCTTTATTACTTTTCCAACCTCCAGGAAGCTAAGAGAGCCAACAGCTTATAAAATCAGAGAACAAGACATTTACAGGACATATAATCTCCATACATTTTAAAACTGACAGTTTAAGCCATGCACAGGCTCCCATCTTGGCAAGACAAACAACCAGAAATTTATTTGCATAAATGTAAAAGCTAATATGAAACTATGCATTTAGGCTTTAAAGTTTTTTTTGTTTCTTTTTAATTTCTATAGACAGAACGCAGTAAGAGGTCCACACAGTGTGTTAAATCATACAGCTCACATGGCTGCTTTATAGGGAAGAGAACAGTACATTTGCATACAGTTATCTCAGTTTTTAAACTTTGTGTTTATTTACATGTAATACTCCAAGTGAGTAAAACAGTCCGTGTAGTGAGCAGGTGGTGAAGAATTTGATGGGTGAAACATAGGATTAATGTCCCACATGAAATATTAAATGTCAGTGTGTCTGATTAATTTGACTTTGATTTTGAGATTTATTTATTTATTTATTTTTAGCTTAAATTAACTTTCAGGACAAAATGTTCCAAAGACCACCTTTTATCAGAATCCAAGCAACTGTTATGTATTCAAAATTGAATAATTGTCCCTGGTACATATGTTGTACATTTGTTTGTTGTATGTGTTTATTGTTCAATTGTGTAATAATTGTGTAATTGTGTAATTACGTGTTACGCACTGGCAATAAAGTGAGTAAAGAGTTGGCCTTATCGCACACAGTTGTCCCGCGTACTTATTCCGATTCAGAGAAAGAATCACACATGGTGTCAGAAGTGCTGTGTGACTAAGACATACATCTGCCAAGTGTGAGGAGAAATGGAAGGTAAAAAGGAAATGCCAAATGATGATGCAGACGATCGTCCGAGGGCAGGAGTTAGCATTGCGGCTAGCACTCCCAGCACTATGTTTAGCATCCAACCACTGGTGTTCTGACGAACCATCCTACTTTGGCAAACCATCCTACTTTGGCAAAACATCCTACCGTAAGTAGTTTATGCACATTTCTGCTGTCACAGAATAATTCCAGCACAAATTTAACTAGGTATGATGGTTTGCAACTTAACGTTGCCCATCAGAGTATGCTTATAGCTCATATTCTTAAAGACAGGATGGTTTGCCACTTCATTTTACCCGTTAAAATATGCTTATAGGTAACATTCACAATGGTAGGATGATTTGCCACTTAATTTTAGCCATCACAATATTTTTCTAGCTAATATTCACAAAGGTAGGATGGTTCGCCACTTAATTTTGAGTTGTGCACATGCGCAGAAACAACGGGTAGGATGGTTTGCCAGAACACCGGAGCCCTTTGATTTTTCCAAACCACATGAATGGACAAGATGGGTCCGTCACTTCGAGAGATTTCGTCATTCATGCATTCATGACTGCCTTTCATGCATTAGTAGAGCACTGTAACTACGGACCGCTCCACGATGAGCTGATAAAAGACAGAATAGTGGTGGGCTTGGTTGACACGAGGCTGTCTGAGCGCATGCAGATGGAAAAAGACTTGAACTTGGATAAAGCTATAAATATGGCCAGGCCGTCAGAAGACATCTAAAAGCAACAGTCAGCTTTGAAACAAACGCGATGCAAGTAAATGTGAATGCAATTGACAGAGTGATAAAAAAGCACGACAAAACAAAGTTCAACATGTTCAAGAATAAAACTGTCAAAACACAACAGCAATATAGCGAGAGACAAAGTAACAAATGCTACAAGTGCGGAGACTCTCCACATCTGAAACTTGAGTGCCCAGCAAATGATGTAAAATGTCGTTTATAAAAAAAGGTCACTACCAGCACGTCTGCAGACAAAGCAAGACAGTACAAAGTATTGAGGAGGAAGAGGAGCAAGGTTTCTTCCTAGGCTCAGTTTCCAGTGACAGCCAGGCGTGGACAGCCAACATACTGGAGCAGATGTGACTGTAATAGCTGACTCTGACTTTCTCTGTCAAAGATCTTTGCTAACGAACAAAGACCAGTTCTCCAGCAGCCAGAAAGACCTTTGTTAGGCCCTGGAAAAACACCACTGGACGTTGCAGGTTTTACAAAGCTACAGCTCAACTACGGAGCAAAACAAACAACAGAGAAGGTCTATGTTGTAAGAAACCTGAGCACTCCACTGCTAGGCCTGCCTGTGTTACAGCTCTTGGCCTGCTGGTGCGAGTTGATGTGGTATCAGTGGATACTCTGAAGACTACTTACCCTAAACTTTGCAATGGTCTAGGGAAAGTGCAGCGGGTCTGTCATATTAAACTCAAACCAAACGCTGTGCCGTACTCGCTCAAAACTCCGAGAAGGCTTCCTCTGCCTCTAATGTGAAGGGTAAAGGAGGAACTCCAACGAATGGAAGAACTTGGTGTCATTAACCGAGTTGAGGAACCAACGGATTGGTGTGCCAGCATGGTTGTTGTTCCAAAGAAAAACAGCCCTAGGCTGAGACTTTGTGTAGACTTTACTGGACTAAATGAGTATGTGTGCAGGGAGAAATATGTGCTGCCATCGGTTGAACAAATCTTGGAATGCTCGCAGGAGCCAAAGTGTTTAGCAAACTGGACGCTGACATGGGCTCCTGGCAGATTCCCCTGTCCGATGAGTCTGCCAAACTCACCACCTTCATCACACCCTTTGGGCGGTTCCATTTTACTCGCCTACCATTCGGGATCAACTCAGCGCCCGAACACTTTTGAGGGTCATTGAGGGTCTCAAAAGAGTGGTGTGTCACATTGATGATGTGTTGGTGTGGGGACGTTGCGCATTTTTCTGGGCATGGTGAATCAAGTGGGCAAGTTCTTCCCCCATTTAGCTGAAAAAGACAAAGCCCTGCAAGATATTCTTTCCAAATATGATCCATGGTACTGGGGAACGGACCAAGCGAGAGCTTTCAAAACATTAACAGATGCCCTGACCTCACCTCCAGTGCTTAGGGCTGGGTATCGTCACTAATCTCTAGAATCGATTTGATTCCGATTCACAAGGTCCCGAATCGAGTCGATCCACGATTTGATTCGATTCTATTCGATTCTATTCCGATTCGAATTGAATCGGGGAAATTTGAATCGGGGAAATTATAATTCTGATCACGCATCAGTACATTTCTATATTTTTTTGTCTATAAAAAGAAAGCTGACACCTGCGAGACTTTATCCAAGGTGTAAGCATCACAGCAGAGGCCTTTGTGTCAAAGTAACTGAAGATAAAACACAGAAAAACATGAAGGAGATTTTCCTGGCCTGGGATTTTATAGCAGATAACCTTAAAAATATTCTGCAGTAGATCAAAAATGAAGAATCACCATATGAACATTTCCTGATGCTGCTGAAGTGAAGCAGAGCAAAGTTACAGAGGTTTTATTAGAGACACAACCAAGCGTTTTGCAATTTTGCATAATTTTAAAAAGTTTAAATTTGTTCAGAAGCCTATTGAGCAGCAGAAATGAGGCTTTCTTGTTGGAAGTAAGTAAAAGGAAAACACAGCGGCCCACAGCGCTGTAAACAACGGTAGACTTGTGCGTAACAAGCAAGCGAATAATGCAGAAAACAGATTTTTAGACGGGAAACTGTTCTTGAAGTACAGAGAGAGAGAGAGAGAGAGAGAGAGAGAGAGAGAGAGAGAGAGAGAGAGAGAGAGAGAGCTCTGTATGAAGTGTGATTTTATCCTGGTGGAAGCAAAACAGGAAAAGTCAGAGCGAATTCATGACGATGTTTATCTGAAGCGAAATGTGAAGCGTAGTTTGGATCTTCTTTTGCTGCTGGTTCAGTCAATATTGGAGAGAGATAAAACCTGCAGTTTCAGAATCAGCGCAAAGAGGACGTAAACACAAAGCGCGGAGCTGCCGACGGATCAGAATCA
The DNA here is from genome assembly GCF_964374335.1 of Astatotilapia calliptera. NCBI lineage: Eukaryota > Metazoa > Chordata > Actinopteri > Cichliformes > Cichlidae > Astatotilapia > Astatotilapia calliptera. The sequence goes on from NC_137439.1 coordinate 34,469,409, forward strand.
GCGAGCTGTCCGTGCCGTCGGGTGAGAAAGCTCAGCTCACTGATTCTGATGCATCGGCAGCTCCGCGCTTTGTGTTTTCGTCTTAGTGCAGAATCCGTGTTCCTGCTCTCATTTACTGTTTTAGCTGTTTGGTGGTTGTTGAAATTTTGTGAGGTTTAACCTGAGGACAAAATAAATTTAAAATTTTTAAAATCGATTCAGGATTTTAATGAATCGATATCACGTTATCCAAGCTAGAATCGATTTTAATCGATAAATCGATAATCAAAACCCAGCCCTACTTGCAATGTATGACCCCAACGGAGACATTAAAGTATCAGCAGATGCTTCATCCTATGGTCTCGTTGGTGTTCTTTTGTAACTGTGAGAAGAAAGATGGCGACCCAAGGTCACTTTCTCCTACTGAACAACAAAAAGCACAAGTGGAAAAAGAGGCACTGGCGTCTACATGGGCGTGTGAGCAATTTCGTGATTTTCTGATTGGAAAACATTTCTGTCTCAAAACTGACCACAAACCTCACGTTTCCTTACTGGGAGGACAAGCTCTGGATCTCTTGCCACCCAGGATCAAGCAATTCAGAATGAGACTCATGCTGTACGAGACACTGTACGAGACTCATGAGACTCGTACAGTGTGCCGTACGCCCCAGGAAAATCACTCTGGACAGCAGATACTTTGTCCCGCTCGCCTCTGAAAAAAACAATGAACATGTCAGATGGAAAGCACAGACATATGTAGACGGTATTGTAGTATTTTGACTACAGACCGGCCCACCAGGTATTAAAGCCATAAAAACTTTGAATGAAAACAAACGCTGTTGTGACAGTGATGTACAGTCTTGTTGGTATATGTATGATTTCTATACATTTTACGTCAGATAAAAACTTTGGTTGTAAGATTCAGATAATTATTTAATAAAAGCTAGATATTTTAAATGAGAATAAGAAAGAAAAGTATTTCTTTGTGCCCCCCTCTCCCTGTTAATGCCTACCTGGCCCCCTGGCAAAACTTTCCTAGACCCGCCCCTGCACAGTTACCAGCTGTCAGTTGCTTAGAAAAGGATCCTGGTGTTATTTGTCTCTCAGAAACAGTTCATAACTTCCCTTCAACTCATTCATGTCACCTAAAAGGTAAACCTGTTTCTCTATCACCTGTTCAGCTCTGATGATTCAATAAGGACATCTCCTGGTTTCCTCTTTCTGGCGAAAAGTGGGCAATAAATAAACAAGAGAGAAAAGCCGATCAGCTGATCATTGATCAGTTTCATGATTGAAGTAGCAACAAGGGAGAGAGGGGAGAGAATGAGAAAAGAAGAGGCAGCTGTGCAGCGTAACGACAGAATAACTCCAGCTTTGTGTCTTTTTTTCATTATAGCAAAAGACCAGGACAAACTGCGTCTCTTCTCAGCTCAATACGAAACGCGTAATATTTTCTCTGAATGAGGGACCATTCCATTTTTTTAAGGAGCTGTTGGCAACTCTACTAACTAACCTTATGAATAAAATAAAGCTTACTATCAGTAACATCATAGCACCCACCCAGCTGTATAGAAACTCCGTCATGCTAGCTAGTAGCAGTACGAGTTACTGTAACTGACTGTAAAAAGTCAGCACAATGAAAATAAACTAGAATAGAATAGAATAGAATAGAATAGAATAGAATAGCCTTTATTGTCATTGTACAGAGTACAACGAAATTGGAGTGCCACTCCCTTGGTGCAAGTTTCAATAATAAATATAAATGTAAAATATAAAAGTACAAAAAAAAAACAATCGTATTACTCAAACAATAGTATGTACAATATATACAGGATAGCAGCATTAATATAATGACAGTATGAATAGCAGCATAATATAATGACAGTGACGGTATGGAATAGGTTCAATTGTTTTGTGCTTATTTACTACGGTGGTAGCTCTGGGAAAGAAGCTATCCCTGAATCTGTTTGTCCTGGTTTTATGTGACCTGTACCGTCGGCCTGACGGTAATAGTTCAAACAGTTGGTTGCAGGGGTGAGAGTGGTCCTTGATGATATTGCCAGCTCTGCTGAGGTACCGAGAGTTTGCAGTGACCTCCAGGCTGGGCAGAGAGCAGCCAGTGATCTTCTGGGCTGTGTTGATGACCCTCTGCAGTACTTTCCTGTCCGCAGCTGAGCACCCTGCATACCATGTTGTTATGCCGTACGTTAGGATGCTCTCTATGGTGGCTCTGTAAAATGTCACCAGCAGCCTCTCCTCCAGGTTGTTCCTCCTGAGCACTCTCAGAAAGTGGAGACGGTGCTGGGCCTTTTTAACCACCGCCGTGGTATTTGCAGTCCAGGAGAGGTCATCAGAGATGTGCACGCCCAGAAACCTCATGGAGTGTACCCTCTCCACACAGTTCCCGTGGATGTAGAGTGGGGCCGGGTCTGCTCTGCCCTTCCTGAAGTCCAAGATAAGTTCTTTCGTTTTCGTGGTGTTCAGTTGGAGGTTGTTAACTGAACACCACTCAGTCAGTCTGTTGACCTCATCTCTGTAGTCCGACTCATCCCCCTTGCGATGAATCCAACCACTGTGGTGTCATCCGCGAACTTTATGATGGTGTTTGAGAGATGGGTAGGGGAGCAGTCGGATGTGTAGAGCGTAAACAGGAGGGGACTCAAAACACATCCTTGTGGAGACCTGGTGCTGAGTGTGATGGTGCTGGACCGGTGGGGGCCGAGTCTGACAGACTGTGGTCTATTTGTCAGGAAGTCCTTGATCCAGAGGCAGATGGGGGTGGAGAGTCCCAGGTGAGACAGTTTCTGGACCAGGATCTCCAGGATGATATGATTGAATGCTGAGCTGAAGTCCAGAAAGAGCATTCTCACATAGCTTCCTCGGTGCTCCAGGTGACTCAGAGCAGTGTGGAGCGCTATGGTGATAGCGTCCTCGGTGGATCGATTTGTCCTGTAGGCAAATTGGTGGGGGTCCAGAGTGGGAGGCAGACCGGCCCTGATGTGCTGACAGACCAGTCTCTCAAAGCACTTCATCACCACAAGCGTGGCGGCTGCCTCGGGGCTCTCCTCCTGCCTCCCCTTCCCTCATCCACCTGCTGGCCTCTGTGGAAGCCCCGCTATAGCCACCACCAAACAACTGAGTTATTTTTACACATCGACCTGCATCTGGCCAATCCACCACCTCTCATTGTTCATGCCATTACAAAAAATAAATAAAAAATAAGTCACCGGGCACATGCCCGGTATGCCCGATGGCCAGTCCAGCTATGTTAACCTGCAACCAAATCTGCAGCTCCATACAGCAATGTTACGACTTAGATTATATCTTATAACTCATAACTCTTATGTTAGCTCCCCTCAGTAGCCTACTGTCTGAAATATTCGACGGCTGCAATAATTCTTTAAGTGTTATTTTTTCTTGGTATTCTAATTTCACCGAAGTTTACTAAACTCAAACTTAATATTACTTACCGGGACATTTATTCTCTCCTCATTTTCTTTCACCGAAAAATTGTTTCCTGCGGTGCCGTCTTTCGTGCTTGGCTCTCCTACCTTTGCTAACGTGATGCACATAGTGCAGAAGCCGATGCTGCATTCACTTACACTTGGATATCTGAGCTTCACCGTGAAAACATAATCGTACATTTGATATTTGATTGAATTTTATTGTTTTGCCTTTGGGGTGGCACCTGGGGTGGCCAGTCTGGTTAGGGGGGTGGCCTGTGCCCCCCCAGGCCACCCCACTGGACACGCCACTGCGAACGGACCGGGCCGAACCTCCACAGAAGAAAATACAGTCAGATGATCCTGACTTCTCAGCAAAGGTTCGCATCATTCATAAACTCATTAAGACAGTGCACCATTTAAAAAATGTTTCAGGGGACGTTCCTCCTCCCTCTCTGAACAAGATAGCTCAAAATCTAATGACTGTGATTAAGCCAGCTATCCCCAATAGAGAAGTGCAGACTCTAATTGAGGGCAATGCTAAGAACTGGGCTCATACAACCATCATAATCCTTCGGGATCATTATAATGAATGCATGGAAGAGGCAGTTAAGACTCTTTTTGAGTTTCCTGAACAGGACTGGAGAGGCCCGTTTGAGATAGCGGCATCCTGGGCCAAAAGGAATCTGGGCCGCCGTCTTCAGCCTGAATCTTTGGAGCAAACTGAGGCTGTCATTGTGGCGAAGCTGGCAGACTTGCAGGCAACTATTGGATCGACGGAGTGGAGCAACACCATCAATGAACCAGATCATCAGCCACAAGTAAATGGAGAGGTGAGACATTTGGACATGATTGCACCCCTGATTGAAGCATCACAATCAGCTTCTCTGCACACACAACCCGCAGCACTGCAGGCCACTACTGGCCGGATCGTTTCTGTCACAGCACAAGTTCATGCTCCACCCACAGCTAACGCCGCACCCAAAACTACGACTGCTACGACGTCTGACCCGATTGGAGGTGAACTGTCACTCTCCAGTAAGACGGTGGAGGGAAGAGACGGCGATCTGAGACCTGCCACTCCTCCTGTGCATCTACAGGAACCAGGGCAGACTCTAATAGAGGGCAATGCTAAGAACTGGGCTCATACAACCATCATAATCCTTCGGGATCATTATAATTATAACTATCCACTTTTCTTGTTTTTTACTTATTTTTTGCTCTGGTTTACATCCCAAAATCCTCTAGTCTTATAGTATACGACAGCGGATCACTTGTAAACATCGGTGCCAAGGTTGCAACATCTAATCTTGGACACTTTTAAACCTGACCCTTCCTGGCCGCCAGAGATTCTACGCGGCGCGGAGAACAACAAAGGACGGGCCGCTCATCCGAGGCGCAGAACAAAGAAGCGCCGGGGAAAACGCGCTGGTATTAGGAACAGACTGAGACAGCAGGCGCATCGCGCACCACTGCCCAGTATCCTACTGGCCAATGTACAATCCATGGAGAACAAGCTCGATGACCTAAGAGCAAGGGTCACCTTCCAACGTGACATGAGGGACTGCAACATTCTGTGCTTCACGGAGACATGGCTGACCCCCACCGTGCCGGACCAGGCCGTAACTCCGTCGGATTCATTCTTTGTGCTCCGCGCGGACAGAACGGCAGAGTCAAACAAAACCAAAGGTGGAGGAGTGTGTTTCATGGTAAACAGAAAGTGGTGTGATGCCAGGAGCATTTCTACTCTCTCCAGCGGCTGCTCGCCACATCTGGAGTTCCTGAGCATTAAGTGCCGCCCTTTCTATCTGCCCCGTGAGTTCACCTCAGTCATCGCCACGGCGGTCTACATCCCACCCCAAGCGGACACAGGTATGGCTTTGTCCGAATTACATGATGTGCTGAGCTCGCTTCAAAACAAGGACCCGGGCGCAGCCCTCATTGTAGCAGGAGACTTTAACAAAGCGAACCTCAGACAAGTCATGCCAAACTTTTACCAGCATGTCTCGTGTCCAACGAGAGGGGATCGGATTTTGGATCACTGCTACACGCCATACAAGCAGGGCTACAAAGCTGTCTCACACCCGGCTTTTGGGAAGTCTGACCACAACGCCATCTTCCTCATTCCCCAGTATAAACAAAGCATACGGAGGGAAGACGTGACCACGAGGGAAGTAAAACGGTGGACTGCCCAATCAGAAGCTACGCTACAGGACGCACTCAACGACGTAGACTGGGACATGTTCAGAGCATGCGCAGTCAACATCAACGAGTTTACGGAAGTAGCAGTATGCTTCGTCAATATGCTAGCGGAGGAGATTATCCCCACTGCGAGAGTCACCACATTCCCAAACCAGAAACCGTGGATGGACAGATCGATCCGCACTGCAGTAAACGCCAGGACCGCCTCCTACAACGCGGGTCTCGCCACTGGCGATATGAGCGCCTACAAAGCGGCCTCATACGGCGTGCGGCGTGCGGTGAGTCAGGCGGCTAATGCTATCTACCGCCTGACTACCGAGGACAGTGACGTCATCAGCGAAAGACCGGTGACCAGCATCGCGGAGCATGACGTCCGAGCGGCACTGAGGAGAGTGAACACAAGGAAAGCGGCGGGGCCAGACGGCATCACCGGCCGTCTGCTGCGCTGCTGTGCTGACCAGCTAGCAGGTATGTTCACTTACATCTTCAACGAGTCCCTGGCGAAGTCTGTGGTCCCCACATGCTTCAAAAGATCCACCATCATCCCTGTGCCCAAGAACAGCAAACCCTCATCCCTGAACGATTACCGGCCAGTTGCACTGACCTCGGTAGTAATGAAGGTGTTTGAGAGGCTGCTGAAGAACATCATCTCCTCCTCCATCCCAGACACCACAGATCCGCTGCAGTTCGCCTACAGATCCAACAGATCCACAGAGGATGCCATCGCCCACGTCCTACACACCACTCTCAGCCACGTGGACAAGAAACAGGGTAACTATGTGCGAATGCTGTTTGTTGATTACAGTTCAGCGTTTAATACAATAGTGCCCTGCAGACTGTTCACAAAGCTGAGGCATCTGGGACTTAACAGGCGTCTGTGTGCATGGGTGTTGGACTTCCTCACTGGCAGAACTCAGGTGGTGAGGGTGGGCAGGTGCTTCTCCAACAGCATCACCATCAACACAGGAGCACCTCAGGGATGTGTCCTCTCGCCACTGCTCTACTCCCTCTACACTTCAGACTGTGTGGCCACCCATGGCTCCAACATCATTGTGAAGTTTGCTGACGACACAGTGGTGTTGGGTGCCATCTCCAACAAAGATGAGGCGGCCTACATGGATGAAGTGAAGAATCTGGCATCGTGGTGCCAGGACAACCACCTCCAGCTGAACGTCAGCAAGACCAAGGAGCTGGTGGTGGACTTCAGAAGGGGTCAGCACAGAGACTACAAGCCCATTATCATCAATGGAGCTCCAGTGGAGAGGGTGCAGTCCTTCAAGTATCTTGGTGTCCACATCTCCTCAGACCTGACATGGGCTGCCCACATTCAGGTCCAGACCAAAAAGGCTAGGCAGCGCCTGTATCACCTACGACAACTGAGGAAGTTCAGGGTCTCTCCAAAGATCCTCAGGATTTTCTATACAGGCGCTGTGGAGAGCATCCTCACACAGAACATGACATCGTGGTTCGGGAACAGCTGTGTGAAGGACCAAAAAGCTCTCCAGAGAGTGATCCGTACAGCAGAACGCTGCTGCAGGATTGCTCTCCCCCCGCTTCAGGACACCTACACCAGGAGATGCCGGACTAGAGCAGCGCAGATACTGAAGGACCCGTCCCATCCTGGCAACAAACTGTTCCAACTTCTGCAATCTGGTAGAAGGTTCCGCATCTTCCGGGCAAGGACAGAGAGACTCAAGAGGAGCTTCTATCCCCAAGCCATCCGTGCCCTAAACACACACACCCGCCCTCTCACATCATCTATAATTGACTGAGACAGGACTCTTCCAGACACTAAACCAAGGCACAATGTACATTTCAATTCCTTTAATTTTAAATATGTTTATATTGTCTATCCTGTAAAATAGTCAGATGTCTATTCATATTAATGTACAGAATTCACCTGCTTGCTGCTACTACTGCACATTCACCCAGTGTATATACTATATGTATATATATATAATGTTCTTCCTCTACACCTCCCCCCCCCCCCCCCCCCCCCCCAGCGTGTCAGGCTACATTTCACTGTGTGTTATACTTGTATAACTATGCATGTGACAAATAAAGAACCTCGAACCTAATGAACGCATTGAGGAGGCAGTTAAGACTCTTTTTGAGTTTCCTGAACAGGACTGGAGAGGCCCATTTGAGATAGCGGCATCCGGTATCATGGTCCTGATTACACCCCCATCTGCCTCTGGATCAAGGACTTCCTGACAAATAGACCACAGTCTGTCAGACTCGGCCCCCACCGGTCCAGCACCATCACACTCAGCACCAGGTCTCCACAAGGATGTGTTTTGAGTCCCCTCCTGTTTACGCTCTACACATCCGACTGCTCCCCTACCCATCTCTCAAACACCATCATAAAGTTCGCGGATGACACCACAGTGGTTGGATTCATCGCAAGGGGGATGAGTCGGACTACAGAGATGAGGTCAACAGACTGACTGAGTGGTGTTCAGTTAACAACCTCCAACTGAACACCACGAAACGAAAGAACTTATCTTGGACTTCAGGAAGGGCAGAGCAGACCCGGCCCCACTCTACATCCACGGGAATTGTGTGGAGAGGGTACACTCCATGAGGTTTCTGGGCGTGCACATCTCTGATGACCTCTCCTGGACTGCAAATACCACGGCGGTGGTTAAAAAGGCCCAGCAGCGTCTCCACTTTCTGAGAGTGCTCAGGAGGAACAACCTGGAGGAGAGGCTGCTGGTGACATTTTACAGAGCCACCATAGAGAGCATCCTAACGTACGGCATAACAACATGGTATGCAGGGTGCTCAGCTGCGGACAGGAAAGTACTGCAGAGGGTCATCAACACAGCCCAGAAGATCACTGGCTGCTCTCTGCCCAGCCTGGAGGTCACTGCAAACTCTCGGTACCTCAGCAGAGCTGGCAATATCATCAAGGACCACTCTCACCCCAGCAACCAACTGTTTGAACTATTACCGTCAGGCCGACGGTACAGGTCACATAAAACCAGGACAAACAGATTCAGGGATAGCTTCTTTCCCAGAGCTACCACCGTAGTAAATAAGCACAAAAACAATTGAACCTATTCCATACCGTCACTGTCATTATATTATGCTGCTATTCATACTGTCATTATATTAATGCTGCTATCCTGTATATATTGTACATACTATTGTTTGAGTACTTACGATTGTTTTTTTTGTACTTTTTATATTTTACATTTATATTTATTATTGAAACTTGCACCAAGGGAGTGGCACTCCAATTTCGTTGTACTCTGTACAATGACAATAAAGGCTATTCTATTCTATTCTATTCTATTCTATTCTATTCTATTCTATTCTATTCTATGACTTCTGAACCTGAATGTTGTACTGATGCAAACAATAACTGTCTTGTTCTAGAGTTGTTTATCCCTGGTACAGCAAGCTTTGAGCAGACAATGTCTGAATCTGGTACTACGATCAACAGTCCCAATGTTGCCGTTGATGAAAATGTGTCTGTATCCGCCAACACTAACCTAGCACCCAGCTCTACAGGGGTTTTTAGCGCAGTACAGGACGGATTGTCTGTAACGTGCAACACTGTGATAACTAACCCACCATTATTTGCAGCCACCAACCGTTGTACTTCTGTACTGTGTCTTCCTACCAAATCAAAGGGTTTTTCTGAGTTAACTAGTGATGAGGACGTTAAGTCTCACACAGTGAACCTGCAGTCGGTGGGTTTTTCTGAAATAATGAAAGATGCTGGGAGTAAAGGTTCAGACTCAAAGTATTCTGTATCATATGACTTTTGATTTAATGTGTTGAAATCATCAGCGAGCAGTCCTAGTTGTATGTGTGATCAAGAATTAAATCCTGTTACCTCAGACAATTTAACAATTACCAAGCCACCTCATGCCAGGTTTGAAACTTTGCTTAAACCATTTTCTAAGTCTGAAGAGAGACTGTCTAGCTTTCCTCAAGGAGCAACTAAAGACTGTTTGAACTGTGCTGAAGTCTCTGAAGAGTTAAGATCTAATTTTGTTGTTGCCCCTCTGCTAGCACCCCTTGAATTGCATGTTCAGGACTCTGGGTGCACTTCCAAGGCGGCTGTGGCACTGCTTGACCTTATACCCGCATCTGATTCCCAGGTGGGGGCAGCAGCTGTCCAGTCAGCACCCGTCCTAGTTTTGTCCCAGACTCCTCTTATAACGGAGGTGAGTGACTGTGCTTTTTCATCCCATGAGCCTGATATAGTGGAGTGTACTGGGTTGCCCTTTTGTGAGCCCAGCTACGAAGAAACTGGTGCCAAAGACTGCTCTACCATTAACTTACTTAAACCCCCACGGACTGCCATTTGGCTTTTTCTACCTTTAAAACCCGGGAGAGCAGCCAAATGGCTTTTAGCTAAGCTTTAGCTTCAGCCAAGTGGAAGCTAAATTGGCTAGTCATTCATATGTATATTAGGTCGTTATCTGGGAATTCTGGAGGGAGGGGAGTGGGGGTGTGTGATTGAGGGCGTGGGGGAGCTGCTAAAAGCTGTGCACTTCCTTTTGTGTTTCATCTTGATGCATTCTCAATCATCCAGGGAAATAAATCTCCAAAAGTCACCAACTTGGAGTGTTTCAGTTTGCCATCTTAGGGAGAAATCAACACACATGGGTGTATGTCCTTTGTTGCTGAGATTTATTGATAAAAACAGTACAAAAACCAACCATTTGTACACATATTTACGGGCTTTGTGCCTTCAGAACTGCCTTAATTTTCAGCAAGATGATGGAAAGATTCCTTAGACTTTGACATGATAGCATTACACAGTTGCAGTAGATTTGTCAGCGAATATCCATGATGCACATTTCCCATCTAAGGTGCTCTACTGGATTGAGATCTGGTGACTGTGGAGTCCATTTGAGTACTGTGAACAAGGAATGGGAATGGATAAGAATTTAGTAATTCTGATTCTATTATTGATATCACTTACTGATTCGATTCCTCATTGATTCACTTTGACAATGACCACCATTGCTAAGCTGCATACGAAAGACATTACATTGATACAATGTTGTTGCATGTTTGTTGTGATCAGTGTTCGGATCTCTACTCAGAAAAAGTAATTATTACACACATTACACTGAATGCGTTTCCCTAAAAGTAATGCAGTATGTTAATTACACCAAGAAAAATTAATTCCTCCACTTTACCATCGCGCTGTTGTGCAATAAAAATAAAAGTTATGTCCATATCCACACTATATACTGCAATGCCATTTCCCTCCTCTGGCACACAACCTGAAATCGGATGGATAAACAAGCAGACTAGCAAATTCAAAAAATTGGATGCTGGGTACCGGTTTTCTACAAGAACCAGTTCACGATTTTTCTATGGTGCCAGTTAATATTACTTTTTATTTTTCGCATGTATCTTTTGACAGTCTAGTCTGGCCATGCATCTTGCGGGGGGTTACCAGGGTTCCATCTCTAAATGACTGCTGGTCAGCAAACCTGGGAAACCCACAGATAATTGGAACTATGGCACGAAACCGCTTCCAAGACATCATGCAACACCTACGCTTTGATGACAAGTCCACCCGCAGTGATCGAGCAAAGTTCGCTGCAATTTCCAGTGTGTGGGGATCATTTGTCACCAACTGCATCACGTGCTACAACCCTGGTCTACATATCACCGTTGATGAACAGCTTTTCCCATCAAAGACTCGGTGCTGTTTCCTGCAGTATATTGCAAGTAAACCTGACAAGTTTGGGACACAAACACACAAATGCAAGAACAATCATGCCACTGTGCGATGTGTTCACTGCAACAGATACACATGTGGTAAATGCAGACTACAGATACCATGGCAGTGCCAGGATTGTGAGTGATTGCTGAAAATGTTGAAATGTACTCACTCACTTTTTATTATTATTTGTAAATATGTGTACAAATGGTTGGTTTTTTGTACTGTCTTTATCAATAAATCTCAGCAACAAAGGACATACACCCATGTGTGTTGATTTCTCCCTAAGATGGCAAACTGAAACACTCCAAGTTGGTGACTTTGAGATTTATTTCACTGGATGATTGAGAATGCATCAAGATGAAACACAAAAGGAAGTGCACAGCTTTTAGCAGCTCCGCTCCCCCACGCCCTCAATCACACACCCCCACTCCCCTCCCTCCAGAATTCCCAGGTAACGACCTAATATACATATGAATGACTAGCCAATTTAGCTTCCACTTGGCTGAAGCTAAAGCTTAGCTAAAAGCCTACCAGCCATTTGGCTGCTCTCGGGTTTTATAGGTAGAACGGTAGAAGCCTGGGACTCCAGGTGTTAATCATGATTTCATAGACTTCCATGCTGTGGCCGACCTAACTCTGGTTAAGACTGAGGGCCAGTCAGAGTCGTGTTGTGATAATAAAAAGACTGTGTGTAACTGTTTTGAAGAAGCGCACAATGAAATCACAGACCATGTTCTTGACTCTGTAGAAATCAGGACTTTTTCTAGTGTTGCTCCCATAGCCGCACCACATGAAGCCAAGGTTCATGAGACAGTGAAAGGGGTTCATACGTCAACTGTACAGTCTGCTTCTGAGCCTGCTGGGAATGATTGTGAAACATCAAAGATGGCCAAGGGCTGCGTGAGCTTTCTCTCCGCCTCAGACTGTTTTCTACCGCAGCCAACTCGTACAGCCGAGACAGAGTGTTGCCCCCGTGTGCAGATTGTAGTGGAGTCTAATACTGTATTCCCTGATGTTGGAATTGCAGACAGTGATCAAGACCAAATGTACAGGAACGTGAGCTCTGATGATACTGCTTCTCAGTTGCAGACTGTTAGGCCAGCCATGAGCATGTCTGTCTCTTTATGTGACTCTGAATTCAGCCATGGACTTATGTGTAATCCTACCATGAACTATTGTGTTGACAATGCCGACAGGGAGTTGGCATCTACCACTTGAGTTACCGAAAGTGTTCATGACCTGAGAAATTATGGTTTCAAAGATTGTCATGCTAACGGTGTTCTATGTGCTGCCTCACCACTCACTTCTGAGCCTGAGACTCTCTCCAGGGCTTCCTCAGATGCCAAACTACAGACCTCAGCAGACTCAGGCCCTCTAAGCCCAGCAGTGGAGAGCTCACTCGAGCTCGTCCAACCCACTATGAACTTTGGATCATTGTCTGAGCCCGTCCAGTCCCACGCCTCGTCCGCTGGAGGGCCGAGGAGCCCGTCCAGTCCCAGCCTGCAGTTCCGTCCCCTGCAGTGCCTATGTTGCCTGGCCCTGCCAAGCCACGTCCACGACCGGCCCCTGCCAAGCCGTCAGCTGGACATCATTGCCGTCGTGGACGGCCTCCTGATAGAGGATGGTATGGGCCGTTGTGCCGTCAACCTCCGGGTCGGCCCCCTGAACTCATAAACTGTGGGCTGTTGTGTTACCGTCCTCCGGGCCGGCCCCCGGAGCCATGTTTGAACTGTGGTCATGAGCTCCAGTGTTCTCTGTTGACTACTTTTGTTTCCTGTTCTGTGCCCTCCGTCCTGGACCCCCCGCCGCCCGCCCGGGGTCGTTGGTCTGTTTTGTTTGGGGCTGTCTGGAGCCAGCCCTTGGAGGGGGGGTGGTGTCATGGTCCTGGGTCGAGTGACCCAGTGTTTGAGTTTTATGTATCTTTTGTATTCATTTGTGCCCTAGTTTAGCTCATCTAGTTTATTTTGAGATTGCTGTTTAGTCCTTGTTCCTTAGTTGTTTATGTCATCTCCCCCTGTACTAAGTCTCCCTGGTTCATGCGTCATGTCTGCGTGGTTATGTTTAGTTAGAATAGAATAGAATAGAATAGAATAGAATAGAATTCAACTTTATTGTCATTGCACATGCACAGGTACAGGGCAACGAAATGCAGTTTGCATCCATCCAGAAGTGCTTTAGTGATATAGATATATTACAGTTATATTATAGTTCATGTCATGTCTAATCTCCATGTTTCCTGTTTTACTTTGAAAGTCTGTATTCAATGTCAGTGTATTCAGTTTCACTCCTCCTGTCCTGTCGTTAGGTTCATGTGTGTCAGCTGTGCTCCCATGTGTGGCCACTTCTCCTGATCATCCCTCATGTGTATTTAGTCTCTGTGTTTCATACAGTCTGTGTCGCGTCGTCTGTGTTCCCACCCTCCATGTCCTCACAGCCAGTCTGTACAATCATCGTCATGGTTTTCTGAGTCTCCTTAGTTTATCAGTATCTGTTTCCCAGTTTAGTTTAGGTTCAGTTTAGTTACGGTGTTTCTGCTTTGTGTTGAGAACTCCGGTCTACTCTCTTGTGTTCGCACCTGGGTCCACCACACACACCACCGCACGGTCTGTCCCCTCAGATCGTGACATCCTGGGCCAAAAGGAATCTGGGCCGCCGTCTTCAGCCTGAATCTTTGGAGCAAACTGAGGCTGTCATTGTGGCGAAGCTGGCAGACGTGCAGGCAACTATTGGATCGACGGAGTGGAGCAACACCATCAATGAATCAGATCATCAGCCACAAGTAAATGGAGAGGTGAGACATTTGGACATGATTGCACCCCTGATTGAAGCATCACAATCAGCTTCTCTGCACACACAACCCGCAGCACTGCAGGCCACTACTGGCCGGATCGTTTCTGTCACAGCACAAGTTCATGCTCCACCCACAGCTAACACCGCACCCAAAACTACGACTGCTACGACGTCTGACCCGATTGGAGGTGAACTGTCACTCTCCAGTAAGACGGAGGAGGGAAGAGACGGCGATCTGAGACCTTCCACTCCTCCTGTGCATCTACAGGAACCAGGGCAGACTCTAATAGAGGGCAATGCTGGGGGGCTCTTCAACTGGTGAGGGAGGTTGTCACATCTTGCTTTCCTCTCTTCAGGAACTCTCTCTGCAGGAGGGGGAGATACAGGAGAGGTGGAGAGGTGGAGGAAGATCTCAGCCTGGGCGTCTATTGTCTTATGTAGTCTGGAAGATGAGTGGATGGTGGGGTTGGGTGGACTGTCCCGGGCTCTGTGGGGCCGGGGGGCGCTGCTGCACTGGGCCCCGGTCTGGATGGGCCTGGGCCCCCTTTCCCTGGCGGGTCGCGGAGTATGGGAGTGCCTACTGGGGTCAGCGGGGGAGCTGGCCCCAGGGAGGGGTCACTTGCCCCTCCCTTCCTTCCCTCCCCATCTCCAGCTGCCTCCCTCTGCCCGCTCCACCACAACCACCCCCACATGCAGGGCCTTGGAGTAGGGGTGTGTCACCAGGGTGCAGAGGAGGCTACCCCCCCCCCCCCCCCTCTGTCCCCTTCTGGCTGCCTCTGCCTCAATTTTATCCCACAACTTAGACATTCACATTACTCACACTCTCATTACACATACTGTTAATAGGAAAATTGTACTTATTAGTCAGTATAATCTTTTAATGATATAAGTTTGCATATGGTAGAATGCTGCATGTAATCATTTGTGTGTAGAAGTATATAGTTGGTGGCATATTGAAAGAATGTTTCATCCTAGGAGGTCTGTAACATTCTAGGGTGTTCACCCCCACATCCTAGGAGCATGAGAGAGGTCATACCTTGTCTTATTGTTTTACGGTACGATTAACGTAGCTATGTCAGTTTTAGTTTAAGTGCTTCTTTACATATAGATGAACTGTTGGATTTTCCAGACCAGCAGGTTAAGGGAAGTTGTTTATGGGGCCACACTCTGACCACACACACACACACACACACACACACACACACACACACACACACACACACACACACACACACACACACACACACACACACACACACACATTCCAATGTAAGGAAAAAACGCTCACTGAAGTATAAATAAAGACCGGGGCAGTTTCTCAGTGCGAGCCTCAGTGCTGGGGGCTGCCCTTGCTAGCAAGAAGTTTTGTGTGTTTCTCTTCTCTGAGTCCTTACTGAAGAAGTGTTTTAGAGTATATTTCTTGACACATACATATAGGATCTTGGGGGTGGGCACGCTACACGGATTCCAAAAGACCATCGGGGTGTACACCCCACCCCTGGCGTTGTTGCCCACCTCTCAATTTTAAATACACGTAGACATTGAGGGCTAGCAGGAGGGACTATGCGCTTACCTGCTGCTCTCTGGCAGGTAGCTCCATGCCCTCCTGGGTTTTAAATGCACCTTAGAACACACATGCATCAACACTACAATGAGCGGGTGGAGGGAGGTTTGGAGTCTTCTCTCACCCCCATTCTCTGCGGCCTGCTGGAGCGGGGGGGCTAGGAGGAGGAGTTGGCCGTCCGACTGCGGTCTGGAGTGTGGGGCCTCCCTGCTGCTGCGGAGTCGGGGCGGTCTGCCTCTCCCCACCGCAGGGAAAAGGGTAACACCACCTGGGTCTGGGTGCAGTTCCCCCCCTCCAGGGGCAAGGGTACCTAGACCCGGTTTGTAGAGTACGCTTGGGGAGTGTGATCGTGTGTACAGCGTCTCTTTATGTCTGTTTCCACGTTGGTTGAGTGTGGAGTAAGTGCATATGAGAGCATGAGGGTGGGAATGGATGTTTGTATATGTGTGTGCCTGTATTTCTGTGTCTATATATCAGGTCGGGTATCAGACGCCACCTCTCTGGGGACATCTCAGGCCCTCCAAGGTTTGAAGGCATATCTCCCCCCACCACCACTTCCCCTG
This sequence comes from Astatotilapia calliptera, assembly GCF_964374335.1. NCBI lineage: Eukaryota > Metazoa > Chordata > Actinopteri > Cichliformes > Cichlidae > Astatotilapia > Astatotilapia calliptera. Next base: position 34,485,648 of record NC_137439.1, read on the forward strand.
CCAGTGGCGGACTCCCTCAGACATCGGTGCGTTGGTGGTTCTTTGTGTCTGGGGATGGGCGTCCGGGTACACACCGGCTCACTCCTTGGTGGCTGCTTGTCGGGGCCTGGAGCCTGGGGCTCGCTCGGGCCACTTCGGAGGTGGGGTGCCCCCGGCCTCTCGGCCTGGGGCTCGGTCACTCAGGCACAGCTGGCTGCCGGCGGAGCTCACGGGCGCGTCACTGCAACTCCCCCTGGCTTCTGCTCCGCAGCTGCTGAGTGAGCCCTCATCTGGGACTCTCCTCAGCTCTATCTGGGACAGTGGCGCGGCTGCCCCTCTGTTGGTCTTCCTTGGTCTCTTGTATTCTGGGGGCCTCTGGATGTCTGGAGTTTTGATCTCCTCCATACCTGCTTCATGCCCTGGAGGACGGGGCTGTGGCCCCCCCACACCCTCCAGCAGATCATTACATGAAGGAACCTTTTAAAAAAAACAAGCGCGTCCATGCTCACAGGTGTACACACGGGTGATCACACCCACAAACTACACCCTTTTTGGCTCCTACCTCAAAGCACACTGTGTTCTGTTGATCTTATGTGCTGCACAATAATGTTTAATATTTAGTATTTACTGTCATATTCCCATATATCATTGTGATGTTGTTTATTCTATTACTCTTGTTCTCTTCTGCTTGTTTTCTTTTTTCTTTCTCAACAGGTGATCCAGGTGATCGATAGATGCATTTTTTTTTCTGCCCATTCTGTTGGTTTTTGTTTTTTGCCCTTCTCCCCCGTCCCTCTTCTCAGCTGTTTCTCTTTCCCTCTTTCTTTCTCCCCTTCTTTCCCCCAGTCAAGTCTGTCCCGTATTTAGCAAGTGAAAATAAAATAAACAATAAAAGGTGGGGAAAAAAAAAAAAGAGGTGAACTGTCACTCTCCAGTAAGACAGAGGAGGGAAGAGACGGCGATCTGAGACCTGCCACTCCTCCTGTGCATCTACAGGAACCAGGGCCCAATCAAGTGGCACCGAGAGACCAGAGGGTGAGGGGAATCCCTACAGCACTTCATGGGGCTTCTTCTGAGAGGAAATCTTCTCCCGCCATTCAGCTACAACAGAACACGGAGGCGATGGACCTCATACAGGGGGAATCCACCCCCAAGAAGACCAACACAGCTTCAGCTGGACAACAGGTATGCACCCCGACGAGACATCCAAGCTCAAAGAAAAAGCTCAGAGAGTGGAGACTGCACACAAAGGAAGCATCGGTGATCATTGGAGACACCAATGTGGGCTTGATTCCTCCTTATGTTGCGGAGGGAGTCCAAATTGACAGCTTCCCAGGAGCCAAATGGGGCCATGCAGAGATCCTTCTGGATAAAGCAGACAGTGACACATCGGTGGAGAAGCTGGTTCTCTCCTTCGGCCTGAATAACAGGTGTCAGAGGGATAAAAATGTACCAATAAGGGAGCTGAGAAGAACACTGAGGTCGGCACAAGACAAATTCCCCCAAGCTGACATTTATATTCCATTGATTAACTTTTCTTCTGCCCTTCCCAAAACAGAACAAGAAACATTATTACACATAAACAATTTTATTACAGGTTTAAAGGAGCACATACCTGCTCTACCTGCTGATAAGTTCAGCACAGAATCGGACAATCTTCGCTGGACGGACAAGACTGCAGAGCACATGTTGGATCATTGGAATGATCATGTTAATGGAGCATCTCCATGAAACCAATTTGAGGGACTGATTTGATGTACTTCTGTGCTTGAGGGAGGCTTCAGATGCCATTTTGTGAGAGTTTAACCCCAATATAACCCACTAGAGGGTGCTGTAACTCCATTTAAGGGAATTTTCCCCTCCTCTTTACTTTTCTCCTTGTTTCTTCATTTTTTATTTGTATAGGCCCTTTTATGGCCATCCCATTATAAACACCTGGCCTTGAAGCCTTCCCTAACCTTAACCTCCTTTAACCCCATGCAGGGATTTCATTCCGGCCCTAAACCTAACCGCCTAGAGCCCTGATTGAACATTGGGCCCTAACTTCATCCCCTATCTTCCGGCCCTAAACCTAACCTCTGGGTTCCCTAAGCCCACTTTCAAACCCCTTTATTTGGGATAAGAGAGGACACTTCCCTCCTGGAGAGCAATCCGTGAGTGACGTGGGGGCCAGGGATGGGAACAGGTGTGGTCTGTGCATGGAGTTTGGCCACCTTCGGTGGCCAACCTCCCAACTTGAACTCCCCCATCTAAACCCCCTAACCCTAACCATACCCCCTCCCCCATCCTAATTCTAATCTTACCCTGGGGGCCATAACACAAAACCCTCATCTTAATGTTTACAGTAAATTACAATTGGACATGGATATTCTCTACATTACAAAAATTGATTGAAACCTCTTTTTATTGGATAAAAAATTCCCTCTGTGGGAGGATACTCCCACTAGGTTTATATCTGGGACTCTCCACCATTTGACCTTAGAACTGAAGAAGCTTCTCGGATGAGAGGTGAAACGTCCTCAAGTAACTTAAAGAAGTCCAGACGCTTTTCTTTGCAAGCTCCTTTGACTACAATGACCTGGATGACTGAGAACCTTCACAGAGATAAAAAAATTATATTTAGATTAAAAAACCGTGGAATCATGTGAAACATTAAAATCAGTGTATTCAAAATAATATTTTCTGAAAAAACAGTTTCATGGGACAGGGCATAAACATCAGTGTTAAAAAAGGAATATAGTATGGTAAAACAGTTAAAAAACTGTTATTTCATGACATCGTTTTTCAAAAAACAAATACAGTTAAAAATATTATTAATAATAATAATAATAATAATAATAATGGATTGGATTTATATAGCACTTTTCAAGGCACCCAAAGCGCTTTACAATGCCACTATTCATTCACTCTCACATTCACACACTGGTGGAGGCAGCTAGAGTTGTAGCCACAGCTGCCCTGGGGCAGGCTGACAGAAGCCAGGCTGCCATATTGCGCCATCGGCCCCTCAGGCCAACACCAGTAGGCAAGTAGGGTAAAGTGTCTTGCCCAAGGACACAACGACCAGGACAGAGAGCCCGGGGATCGAACCGGCGACCTTCCGGTTACAGATGTGCCTTCATGACTCTTTGGATCTCCAGAGGAATATTTTGGAGCAGTGGATTCAACAAAAAAGACCAGTCCCAAAAATACCAGCTGCCCAGATTACTCACCCTTTTCCTCAGGCCTCCTCTACTCCATATGTGCCAGGCCTACCAACCAGGGAAACGGAGCGATCTATCTCAGCACCTGGCCCCACGCAGCCCGCCAGGGCCTTGTCCCAATCCCAGTCAGATTCACTGGAGCTAATTAATACAACCAGAGTCCTTGCTGCGGCATTGCACCAAGCTAAATTGGAGCCCAATGTGCTCACTAATGATGCCAGTCTTCACCCAGAAGAATGGCTACAGTCTGTTAATGCTTATAAAACCTCCTTAGACCTAACAGACGCCCAAATCCTCAGAGAGCTACCACACTTCCTAGCTAAGGAACCAAGAAAGTGGTTTAATGTGCTCATTCCTCATGTATCTACATGGGCTAAGTTTTGTGAACTTTTCAGAACTGTCTTCTTGCCTGCTGACAACCAGGAGCAGATTTTGAGAGGCATCCTGGACCGTTTCCAGCACCCTGAAGAGCCTCTGCCAACATTTGTTGCCCATATGCTCAGTGAATTTAGACTGAGGAACCCACCATCTGAACAGGAGCAAATTGAGCTCATCTGTAAACACGCAGTGGAGAAGTACAGAGTAACACTGTATGGAACACCTGTAAGGTCAGAAATTGATCTAGTGCTGCGTGCCCACGAGCTGCATTCTGTTCTTGGCACCAGCCTTTCACAGCCTTCCCGAGCTCAGCTGAAAAACAGAGCTGAGGGAGGACCCCGCTGTTTCAAATGTGCCATGCCTGGTGTTACATCTCGTACGTGCCCTAACTGTTCCACTGATTTTCAGGGAGCTCGACACTCTCCCAGGATGGCTCCGGAGCTTCCTCAAACGCTGTCTCCCGACCAACATCCAGTAACTCATCCTGTGGATCCAGATGAAACTGGCGTTGTCAGGGAGACGAGAGCAGCTGGCAGGAGGCAGGGAAACTTCAGGGGGGGAGAGTGTTTCACAGGTGCAACCCTCCCCCCAGCCAATAACTCAGCCCTCATCGCCTTTGTCAGATCAAAGTGTGCCACCAGTGCTCAGTCACGTTGAAGATGGAACTTCGCAAGCATCGTGGAACACCCCTCTCAGAGTTAAAGTGAACTTTAATGGGGCAGCTCTGGATGCCACACTAGATACAGGGGCATCTCTTTCAGCAGTAAATGCAGACCTGTTGTCTGAGAAAAACCAAAATCAGTCATTAAAGAATCCGTGGGATTCTCCACCCATAAGACTGGCCAATGGCACTAACTGCAGTCCATTGGGAATAACCTGGTTAACCATTGGATTAATGGGCAAGCGAGTCTATCAGCGGTTTGTGATAGTGCAGGACCTGTCATCCCCCTTTGTTCTTGGGATGGACTTTATGACTCGCACTTCACTAACAATACATGTCCCAACAAGAACTGTAATTATGGACGATAACCCCCCATGTCTTGATGAACTCGGTGAAAATGGCTTTGTGGAAGCTGATCTTGAGTGTGGAACTATGACCCTGCAGAACACCCCACAGCTCTCCCTCCATGATAAGGCTGGAGAAGCTAACTTGGATTCTGAGGAGAGGGAAGAACTGTTGGAGTTGTTAAATAGTTTTGGTGACCTGTTTGATGGCCACCTTGGTCGCACTTCTCTGGCAGAACATGTCATTGTAACTGGGGATGCAAAGCCTGTTAACTTGCCACCATACCGCACCTCACCAGCTAAAAAGCAAATCATAGACGAGCAAGTGGAAAAAATGCTACAGGATAACATCATCGAACCTGCATCAGGACCATGGGCAGCCCCCGTGGTCATTGTGAACAAACCCCCCCCGCGAACCACGGTTCTGTGTTGACTTCCGTGGTCTGAATCAGCTGACCGTGGAGGATTCTTACCCACTCCGCGGGTGGATGAATCACTGGACTTTCTGTCGAGAGGGAAGTTTCTCATGACACTAGACCTCGCTCGAGGTTACTGGCAGGTCCCCATTGCTGAAGAAGCTAAACCAAAGACTGCTTTTATCATGCACTGTGGCCTGTTTCAGTTCAGAGTCCTTCCTTTCGGCCTGTGTAACGCCCCTGCGACTTTTCAGCGGCTTATGAACAATGTTCTAGCTGGCCTGATTTATAAGTCCTGCGTGGTGTAGCTAGATGACATTGTTGCCGCATCACCGACCTTTGAGCAACACCTGCTTGGCTTAAAAGAGGTCCTTGGTAGGCTTCAGTCCGCTGGCCTCTCTTTAAAGCTGAGCAAATGCCAATTCTGCCTTTCAGAACTCGCCTTCCTTGGTTATCGGGTTACGCCGGCTGGCATTCATCCTGACCCTGACAAGGTGAGAGCTGTGACTGAGTTCAGAGTGCCAACCACAACAAAGCAGGTGCGACAGTTCCTTGGCCTAACTGGCTACTATCGCCGCTTTGTACAGGACTATGCCCGCCATGCAGAGCCACTCTTCGCCCTCACTAAAAAGGACGTGCAGTGTCACTGAGATGACAAGTGCCAGGCAGCTGTGGACTTTCTGAAACATTCTATAACCTCAGCACCAGTCCTCAGGTTCCCAGATTTTTCGCGTCCATTCTTCATTCACACTGATGCATGCGATGCTGGTCTTGGAGCAGCATTAATGCAGAAAGATGAGGATGGCAAAGATGTTGCTGTAGCATTTGCTAGCTGTGCTATGTACAAATCGGAAAAGCCCTACTCAACTCCAGAGAAGGAGTGTCTGGCCGTGATCTGGGCCTTGGAACATTTCCGACCCTATGTTGAAGGCTTGCACGTAACCATTTACACTGACCACAGCAGCCTCAAGTGGTTGATGTCTCGACCAAACCCCTCTGGCAGGCTTGCTCGGTGGTCTCTTCGCCTTCAAGACTTTGACTTCAGCATTATCCACAAACCTGGAGAACGTAATAAGGTGCCCGATGCCCTTTCATGTAATCCTCTACCAGATGTGGATGCCCCCATTGATCTTCTCCCTCCCTCTGCCATGATTGGGAGCATGGACCTTCGTGCTCTGCCTTCTGTAATTGTTTCAGACCGCCCGCATGTTCGTCAACTGCAGCTTGAGGACCCAGTCACAGGCTCATTGCTCAATCAGCTGGAGAGTGACCAACAAACTGGGGAGGATAATCAAGATCTGGAAAAGTATGTTGTACATGATGGTCTCCTCTATTTCCTCGACCCAAAAACAAAATGTGGTCTCCACCCACTCAAGCAGCTTAAACTGTTTGCTCCTACTACACTCCGTGGTTATCTGCTCAAGTATTACCACGATCATCCTACAGCCGGACATCTGGGCATTGCAAAAACGCTGGCACGCTTGCGTCTCAGATTCTTCTGGCCACACATGAACTCTGATGTGAAAAAGTATGTGGTCTCATGTTGTTCATGTCAAGCCACTAAGCCAAGTCAAAGAAAAACAGCAGGCCTTATGGTCCCTATCCAGCCACAAAGACCATGGGAGTACACAGGTGTGGACTATGTTGGCCCACTGCCCCGCACACAAAGAGGGAATGCTTATATCCTTGTTTTTGTGGACTATTTCTCAAAATGGGTCGAGGTGAGTGCTGTGAGAGAAGCCACTGCTCAAGATGCTGCGAACAAGTTCATTACTGACATTTTTGCCCGACATGGTTCTCCCTCCCACCTTATTTCTTTTTTTTTTTTCACCTTATTTCTGATAGGGGAACGCCTTTTGTCAGTGAACTCTTTGAGCATGTTTTGTTGACTCTTGGGACTGAACACAGACTAACGACTGCATACCATCCTCAAACGAATGCAACTGAGCGTGTAAATCGCGCTTTGAAAACGGCCATTCGAGCCTATGTTGGGGATAAACACACCTCTTGGGACAAATATATTCCCCAGATCTGTTTTGCACTGCGCACTGCGCCTCACGAGAGCACAGGCCTGAGCCCGTCCATGATGCTGTATGGGCGAGAGTTGGACACGCCCTTGGACCTTGTCACTCAGCCCTCCGGGGAGGGACTGAGCGACCCTGAAATGTCCCACTCAGATGACCTGAGAGCTTTACTTCGGGATGCTCATGAACATGCTCGCTTGGTGCTCGGAGAGAGTCATAAAAGGCAAAAGCACTACTATGATCTGAGACGTCGCACAGTCTCTTATGAAGTTGGGGACCTCGTCAGAGTAAAGTCGCACCCAAAATCATGTGCATCGTCCAACTTTTCTGCTAAGTTGGCCCCCCTTTACACGGGTCCCTACCGCATCTCCAAGAGGATGTCTGATGTGAATTACTGTCTCACCACAGTGGACACTGGGAAGAGAGTTGGAGTTTTTCATGTTGCAAACCTGCAACCATTCTACACCTGGGCCTCAGCTTTATCTGGCAAGCGTGCAAACCTAAAGGCTGCAGCAGCTTTGGATCTCAGTGTCCCGGACAGCAGCTTGCCTCCTGCTCTTTCAGTCCCAGGCCGCATTGACTGTGACGCTGTTGACACCACTCCCGCGGTCTTTAGCAACGCCTCTGCTGAGACTGACTTTGACTATGCTGACACTGTCCCGCTTTTCGTGGACCAGAACTCTTTCCAAGAGACTGCTGACATTGCTCTGGAGACAGAGGTTAACAGTTCACCTCCTGCTGACGATGGGTGTGCTGTTAGAGGTTATTATAACCTCAGACCAAGACGAGTTCCTAGAGTGACCGCTGACTGGTCAGTCAATAGGTGGACCAACCCTTTTCATACTGACAGATTTGACCTAAAGTGACCTTGTTTGCTTTTTGATGTGTTTCATGTGGTCTACTGTTGTAACAGGACCGTTGTTTGAGTTTTCTACGATTCATGTTGGCAATGTTTTCATGTTGTGGTAATATGTTCATGCTTACTGTTACAGTTTTTGGGGAAAAGGAAGAAACGCAATGTAAGAAAAAGAGGGAATTTCGTTCTGTAATTGTCCTGGCTCTCCTGAGTTTATTTTCTTTCTTTAACATTTATTTAAATGGACATTCACCATGTGGGACACTGTCATGTATGCCAGTTTGTCAATTTTGAACTGTACATTTCCCTGTTTTGGTTTTAACGTCTTATCCTGCTGACCATGTATGGAGGCTGGTTAAGTCTGAACTGTACCTTTGCTGTGTTCGGCTGGGGACAGCCTTTGTTTAACCCGGGGGGAATATGTAACAGTCACAATGGTGTGGTGTCTCTTTAAGACACCCAAGTCGAGGGTTGATGGTGTCATCAGTTTGTGCCACTGCTCTCTCTCTCTGGGATTATGAGGACACGTGCCTGCACGCTTGTGTTTAACGAGGGACGGATTTATGTTTTCTTCTCTAAACCTTTTTTGTTTTGTTTGCAACGCTTGGGTTGTATGGACGCTGGGCGTTATGTTGTTAAACCGCTGCCGTTCAGCCGGGCTTTTATATGGTTGTTGAAGAAGGCGTATTAAAGAACCACCGTGGATTACCGATACCAGCGTGGGTGTGTGTTCTTCCGACTAGCCTACTAGGTGTTTTACCGCCTCCTCTCAACCACGCAACACAACCCAAAGTTACAATACCCAAACATGGAAATGTTTGCACACACATGTGATTATGCACAGAGATCCACCCTACCAGCCAACCTCAGATCTCCACGCAGGCAGACATGATGAACATACATCAATTCAATTCAATTCAATTTTATTTATATAGCGCCAAATCACAACAAAAGTTGCCTCAAGGCGCTTCATAGATACAGAGAAACAGCCAACAATCATATGACCCCCTATGAGCAAGCACTTTGGCAACAGTGGGAAGGAAAAACTCGCTTTTAACAGGAAGAAACCTCAGGCAGAACCAGGCTCAGGGAGCTGTGAACGGTTGGGGTGAGAGAAGGAAGACAAGATAACAGGACATTTGCACACATCCACAAATAAACTCCCCCAAAGAAACCAAATTCCAAGATATCCAGACATGGAAATGTTTGCACACACATGTGATTATGCGCAGAGGTCCACCCTACCAGCCAACCTCAGATCTGCACGCAGGCACACATGAATGCACAGCTATTTGAACAAATCCAGAGACAAACTCACCCCAAAGAATCCACATTCCAAGAAATCCAAACGTGGCAATGCTGGCACATACATGTGATTATGCGCAGAGGTCCACCCTACCAACCAACCTCAGATCTCCACGCAAGAACACATGAATGCACATACATTTGCACACATCCAGAGATAAACTCACCCCAAAGAACCCACATTCCAAGAAATCCAGACGTGGCTCTGATTGCACACACATGTGATTATGCGCAGAGGTCCACCCTACCAGCCAACCTCAGATCTCCACGCAGGCACACATGAATGCACATACATTTGCACACATCCAGAGATAAACTCACCCCAAACAATCCACATTCCAAGAAATCCAGACATGGCTCTGATTGCACACACATGTGATTATGCGCAGAGGTCCACCCTACCAGCCAACCTCAGATCTCCACGCAGGCACACATGAATGCACATACCTTTGCACACATCCAGAGATAAACTCACCCCAAACAATCCACATTCCAAGAAATCCAGACGTGGCTCTGATTGCACACACATGCGATTATGCGCAGAGGTCCACCCTACCAGCCAACCTCAGATCTCCACACAGGCACACATGAATGCACATACATTTGCACACATCCAGAGATAAACTCACCCCAAACAATCCACATTCCAAGAAATCCAGACATGGCTCTGATTGCACACACATGTGATTATGCGCAGAGGTCCACCCTACCAGCCAACCTCAGATCTCCACGCAGGCACACATGAATGCACATACATTTGCACACATCCAGAGATAAACTCACCCCAGACAATCCACATTCCAAGAAATCCAGACGTGGCTCTGATTGCACACACATGCGATTATGCGCAGAGGTCCACCCTACCAGCCAACCTCAGATCTCCACGCAGGCACACATGAATGCACATACATTTGCACACATCCAGAGATAAACTAACCCCAAACAATCCACATTCCAAGGAATCCAGACGTGGCTCTGATTGCACACACATGTGATTATGCGCAGAGGTCCACCCTACCAGCCAACCTCAGATCTCCACGCAGGCACACATGAATGCACATACATTTGCACACATCCAGAGATAAACTCACCCCAAACAATCCACATTCCAAGAAATCCAGACGTGGCTCTGATTGCGCACACATGTGATTATGCGCAGAGGTCCACCCTACCAGCCAACCTCAGATCTCCACGCAGGCACACATGAATGCACATACATTTGCACACATCCAGAGATAAACTCACCCCAAACAATCCACATTCCAAGAAATCCAGACGTGGCTCTGATTGCACACACATGCGATTATGCGCAGAGGTCCACCCTACCAGCCAACCTCAGATCTCCACGCAGGCACACATGAATGCACATACATTTGCACACATCCAGAGATAAACTAACCCCAAACAATCCACATTCCAAGAAATCCAGACATGGCTCTGATTGCACACACATGTGATTATGCGCAGAGGTCCACCCTACCAGCCAACCTCAGATCTCCACGCAGGCACACATGAATGCACATACATTTGCACACATCCAGAGATAAACTAACCCCAAACAATCCACATTCCAAGAAATCCAGACGTGGCTCTGATTGCACACACATACGATTATGCGCAGAGGTCCACCCTACCAGCCAACCTCAGATCTCCACGCAGGCACACATGAATGCACATACATTTGCACACATCCAGAGATAAACTCACCCCAAACAATCCACATTCCAAGAAATCCAGACGTGGCTCTGATTGCACACACATGTGATTATGCGCAGAGGTCCACCCTACCAGCCAACCTCAGATCTCCACGCAGGCACACATGAATGCACATACATTTGCACACATCCAGAGATAAACTCACCCCAAACAATCCACATTCCAAGAAATTCAGACGTGGCTCTGATTGCACACACATACGATTATGCGCAGAGGTCCACCCTACCAGCCAACCTCAGATCTCCACGCAGGCACACATGAATGCACATACATTTGCACACATCCAGAGATAAACTAACCCCAAACAATCCACATTCCAAGAAATCCAGACGTGGCTCTGATTGCACACACATGCGATTATGCGCAGAGGTCCACCCTACCAGCCAACCTCAGATCTCCACGCAGGCACACATGAATGCACATACATTTGCACACATCCAGAGATAAACTAACCCCAAACAATCCACATTCCAAGAAATCCAGACGTGGCTCTGATTGCACACACATGTGATTATGCGCAGAGGTCCATCCTACCAGCCAACCTCAGATCTCCATGCAGGCACACATGAATGCACATACATTTGCACACATCCAGAGATAAACTCACCCCAAACAATCCACATTCCAAGAAATCCAGACGTGGCTCTGATTGCGCACACATGTGATTATGCGCAGAGGTCCACCCTACCAGCCAACCTCAGATCTCCACACAGGCACACATGAATGCACATGCATTTGCACACATCCAGAGATAAACTCACCCCAAACAATCCACATTCCAAGAAATCCAGACGTGGCTCTGATTGCACACACATGTGATTATGCGCAGAGGTCCACCCTACCAGCCAACCTCAGATCTCCACACAGGCACACATGAATGCACATACATTTGCACACATCCAGAGATAAACTCACCCCAAACAATCCACATTCCAAGAAATCCAGACATGGCTCTGATTGCACACACATGTGATTATGCGCAGAGGTCCACCCTACCAGCCAACCTCAGATCTCCACGCAGGCACACATGAATGCACATACCTTTGCACACATCCAGAGATAAACTCACCCCAGACAATCCACATTCCAAGAAATCCAGACGTGGCTCTGATTGCACACACATGCGATTATGCGCAGAGGTCCACCCTACCAGCCAACCTCAGATCTCCACGCAGGCACACATGAATGCACATACATTTGCACACATCCAGAGATAAACTAACCCCAAACAATCCACATTCCAAGGAATCCAGACGTGGCTCTGATTGCACACACATGTGATTATGCGCAGAGGTCCACCCTACCAGCCAACCTCAGATCTCCACGCAGGCACACATGAATGCACATACATTTGCACACATCCAGAGATAAACTCACCCCAAACAATCCACATTCCAAGAAATCCAGACGTGGCTCTGATTGCGCACACATGTGATTATGCGCAGAGGTCCACCCTACCAGCCAACCCCAGATCTCCACGCAGGCACACATGAATGCACATACATTTGCACACATCCAGAGATAAACTCACCCCAAACAATCCACATTTCAAGAAATCCAGACGTGGCTCTGATTGCACACACATGCGATTATGCGCAGAGGTCCACCCTACCAGCCAACCTCAGATCTCCACGCAGGCACACATGAATGCACATACATTTGCACACATCCAGAGATAAACTCACCCCAAACAATCCACATTCCAAGAAATCCAGACGTGGCTCTGATTGCACACACATGCGATTATGCGCAGAGGTCCACCCTACCAGCCAACCTCAGATCTCCACGCAGGCACACATGAATGCACATACATTTGCACACATCCAGAGATAAACTAACCCCAAACAATCCACATTCCAAGAAATCCAGACATGGCTCTGATTGCACACACATACGATTATGCGCAGAGGTCCACCCTACCAGCCAACCTCAGATCTCCACGCAGGCACACATGAATGCACATACCTTTGCACACATCCAGAGATAAACTCACCCCAAACAATCCACATTCCAAGAAATCCAGACGTGGCTCTGATTGCACACACATGCGATTATGCGCAGAGGTCCACCCTACCAGCCAACCTCAGATCTCCACGCAGGCACACATGAATGCACATACATTTGCACACATCCAGAGATAAACTAACCCCAAACAATCCACATTCCAAGAAATCCAGACGTGGCTCTGATTGCACACACATGTGATTATGCGCAGAGGTCCACCCTACCAGCCAACCTCAGATCTCCACGCAGGCACACATGAATGCACATACATTTGCACACATCCAGAGATAAACTCACCCCAAACAATCCACATTCCAAGAAATCCAGACATGGCTCTGATTGCACACACATGTGATTATGCGCAGAGGTCCACCCTACCAGCCAACCTCAGATCTCCACGCAGGCACACATGAATGCACATACATTTGCACACATCCAGAGATAAACTCACCCCAAACAATCCACATTCCAAGAAATCCAGACGTGGCTCTGATTGCACACACATGTGATTATGCGCAGAGGTCCACCCTACCAGCCAACCTCAGATCTCCACGCAGGCACACATGAATGCACATACATTTGCACACATCCAGAGATAAACTCACCCCAAACAATCCACATTCCAAGAAATCCAGACGTGGCTCTGATTGCGCACACATGTGATTATGCGCAGAGGTCCACCCTACCACCCAACCCCAGATCTCCACGCAGGCACACATGAATGCACATACATTTGCACACATCCAGAGATAAACTAACCCCAAACAATCCACATTCCAAGGAATCCAGACGTGGCTCTGATTGCACACACATGTGATTATGCGCAGAGGTCCACCCTACCAGCCAACCTCAGATCTCCACGCAGGCACACATGAATGCACATACATTTGCACACATCCAGAGATAAACTCACCCCAAACAATCCACATTCCAAGAAATCCAGACGTGGCTCTGATTGCACACACATGCGATTATGCGCAGAGGTCCACCCTACCAGCCAACCTCAGATCTCCACGCAGGCACACATGAATGCACATACATTTGCACACATCCAGAGATAAACTCACCCCAAACAATCCACATTCCAAGAAATCCAGACGTGGCTCTGATTGCACACACATGCGATTATGCGCAGAGGTCCACCCTACCAGCCAACCTCAGATCTCCACGCAGGCACACATGAATGCACATACATTTGCACACATCCAGAGATAAACTCACCCCAAACAATCCACATTCCAAGAAATCCAGACATGGCTCTGATTGCACACACATGTGATTATGCGCAGAGGTCCACCCTACCAGCCAACCTCAGATCTCCACGCAGGCACACATGAATGCACATACATTTGCACACATCCAGAGATAAACTCACCCCAAACAATCCACATTCCAAGAAATACAGACGTGGCTCTGATTGCACACACATGTGATTATGCGCAGAGGTCCACCCTACCAGCCAACCTCAGATCTCCACACAGGCACACATGAATGCACATACATTTGCACACATCCAGAGATAAACTCACCCCAAACAATCCACATTCCAAGAAATCCAGACGTGGCTCTGATTGCGCACACATGTGATTATGCGCAGAGGTCCACCCTACCACCCAACCCCAGATCTCCACGCAGGCACACATGAATGCACATACATTTGCACACATCCAGAGATAAACTAACCCCAAACAATCCACATTCCAAGGAATCCAGACGTGGCTCTGATTGCACACACATGTGATTATGCGCAGAGGTCCACCCTACCAGCCAACCTCAGATCTCCACGCAGGCACACATGAATGCACATACATTTGCACACATCCAGAGATAAACTCACCCCAAACAATCCACATTCCAAGAAATCCAGACGTGGCTCTGATTGCACACACATGCGATTATGCGCAGAGGTCCACCCTACCAGCCAACCTCAGATCTCCACGCAGGCACACATGAATGCACATACATTTGCACACATCCAGAGATAAACTAACCCCAAACAATCCACATTCCAAGAAATCCAGACATGGCTCTGATTGCACACACATGTGATTATGCGCAGAGGTCCACCCTACCAGCCAACCTCAGATCTCCACGCAGGCACACATGAATGCACATACATTTGCACACATCCAGAGATAAACTAACCCCAAACAATCCACATTCCAAGAAATCCAGACGTGGCTCTGATTGCACACACATACGATTATGCGCAGAGGTCCACCCTACCAGCCAACCTCAGATCTCCACGCAGGCACACATGAATGCACATACATTTGCACACATCCAGAGATAAACTCACCCCAAACAATCCACATTCCAAGAAATCCAGACGTGGCTCTGATTGCACACACATGTGATTATGCGCAGAGGTCCACCCTACCAGCCAACCTCAGATCTCCACGCAGGCACACATGAATGCACATACATTTGCACACATCCAGAGATAAACTCACCCCAAACAATCCACATTCCAAGAAATTCAGACGTGGCTCTGATTGCACACACATACGATTATGCGCAGAGGTCCACCCTACCAGCCAACCTCAGATCTCCACGCAGGCACACATGAATGCACATACATTTGCACACATCCAGAGATAAACTAACCCCAAACAATCCACATTCCAAGAAATCCAGACGTGGCTCTGATTGCACACACATGCGATTATGCGCAGAGGTCCACCCTACCAGCCAACCTCAGATCTCCACGCAGGCACACATGAATGCACATACATTTGCACACATCCAGAGATAAACTAACCCCAAACAATCCACATTCCAAGAAATCCAGACGTGGCTCTGATTGCACACACATGTGATTATGCGCAGAGGTCCATCCTACCAGCCAACCTCAGATCTCCATGCAGGCACACATGAATGCACATACATTTGCACACATCCAGAGATAAACTCACCCCAAACAATCCACATTCCAAGAAATCCAGACGTGGCTCTGATTGCGCACACATGTGATTATGCGCAGAGGTCCACCCTACCAGCCAACCTCAGATCTCCACACAGGCACACATGAATGCACATGCATTTGCACACATCCAGAGATAAACTCACCCCAAACAATCCACATTCCAAGAAATCCAGACGTGGCTCTGATTGCACACACATGTGATTATGCGCAGAGGTCCACCCTACCAGCCAACCTCAGATCTCCACACAGGCACACATGAATGCACATACATTTGCACACATCCAGAGATAAACTCACCCCAAACAATCCACATTCCAAGAAATCCAGACATGGCTCTGATTGCACACACATGTGATTATGCGCAGAGGTCCACCCTACCAGCCAACCTCAGATCTCCACGCAGGCACACATGAATGCACATACCTTTGCACACATCCAGAGATAAACTCACCCCAGACAATCCACATTCCAAGAAATCCAGACGTGGCTCTGATTGCACACACATGCGATTATGCGCAGAGGTCCACCCTACCAGCCAACCTCAGATCTCCACACAGGCACACATGAATGCACATACATTTGCACACATCCAGAGATAAACTCACCCCAAACAATCCACATTTCAAGAAATCCAGACGTGGCTCTGATTGCACACACATGCGATTATGCGCAGAGGTCCACCCTACCAGCCAACCTCAGATCTCCACGCAGGCACACATGAATGCACATACATTTGCACACATCCAGAGATAAACTCACCCCAAACAATCCACATTCCAAGAAATCCAGACGTGGCTCTGATTGCACACACATGCGATTATGCGCAGAGGTCCACCCTACCAGCCAACCTCAGATCTCCACGCAGGCACACATGAATGCACATACATTTGCACACATCCAGAGATAAACTAACCCCAAACAATCCACATTCCAAGAAATCCAGACATGGCTCTGATTGCACACACATACGATTATGCGCAGAGGTCCACCCTACCAGCCAACCTCAGATCTCCACGCAGGCACACATGAATGCACATACCTTTGCACACATCCAGAGATAAACTCACCCCAAACAATCCACATTCCAAGAAATCCAGACGTGGCTCTGATTGCACACACATGCGATTATGCGCAGAGGTCCACCCTACCAGCCAACCTCAGATCTCCACGCAGGCACACATGAATGCACATACATTTGCACACATCCAGAGATAAACTAACCCCAAACAATCCACATTCCAAGAAATCCAGACGTGGCTCTGATTGCACACACATGTGATTATGCGCAGAGGTCCACCCTACCAGCCAACCTCAGATCTCCACGCAGGCACACATGAATGCACATACATTTGCACACATCCAGAGATAAACTCACCCCAAACAATCCACATTCCAAGAAATCCAGACATGGCTCTGATTGCACACACATGTGATTATGCGCAGAGGTCCACCCTACCAGCCAACCTCAGATCTCCACGCAGGCACACATGAATGCACATACATTTGCACACATCCAGAGATAAACTCACCCCAAACAATCCACATTCCAAGAAATCCAGACGTGGCTCTGATTGCACACACATGTGATTATGCGCAGAGGTCCACCCTACCAGCCAACCTCAGATCTCCACGCAGGCACACATGAATGCACATACATTTGCACACATCCAGAGATAAACTCACCCCAAACAATCCACATTCCAAGGAATCCAGACGTGGCTCTGATTGCGCACACATGCGATTATGCGCAGAGGTCCACCCTACCACCCAACCCCAGATCTCCACGCAGGCACACATGAATGCACATACATTTGCACACATCCAGAGATAAACTAACCCCAAACAATCCACATTCCAAGGAATCCAGACGTGGCTCTGATTGCACACACATGTGATTATGCGCAGAGGTCCACCCTACCAGCCAACCTCAGATCTCCACGCAGGCACACATGAATGCACATACATTTGCACACATCCAGAGATAAACTCACCCCAAACAATCCACATTCCAAGAAATCCAGACGTGGCTCTGATTGCACACACATGCGATTATGCGCAGAGGTCCACCCTACCAGCCAACCTCAGATCTCCACGCAGGCACACATGAATGCACATACATTTGCACACATCCAGAGATAAACTCACCCCAAACAATCCACATTCCAAGAAATCCAGACGTGGCTCTGATTGCACACACATGCGATTATGCGCAGAGGTCCACCCTACCAGCCAACCTCAGATCTCCACGCAGGCACACATGAATGCACATACATTTGCACACATCCAGAGATAAACTCACCCCAAACAATCCACATTCCAAGAAATCCAGACGTGGCTCTGATTGCACACACATGTGATTATGCGCAGAGGTCCACCCTACCAGCCAACCTCAGATCTCCACGCAGGCACACATGAATGCACATACATTTGCACACATCCAGAGATAAACTCACCCCAAACAATCCACATTCCAAGAAATCCAGACGTGGCTCTGATTGCACACACATGCGATTATGCGCAGAGGTCCACCCTACCAGCCAACCTCAGATCTCCACGCAGGCACACATGAATGCACATACATTTGCACACATCCAGAGATAAACTCACCCCAAACAATCCACATTCCAAGAAATCCAGACGTGGCTCTGATTGCACACACATGCGATTATGCGCAGAGGTCCACCCTACCAGCCAACCTCAGATCTCCACGCAGGCACACATGAATGCACATACATTTGCACACATCCAGAGATAAACTCACCCCAAACAATCCACATTCCAAGAAATCCAGACGTGGCTCTGATTGCACACACATGTGATTATGCGCAGAGGTCCACCCTACCAGCCAACCTCAGATCTCCACGCAGGCACACATGAATGCACATACATTTGCACACATCCAGAGATAAACTCACCCCAAACAATCCACATTCCAAGAAATCCAGACGTGGCTCTGATTGCACACACATGTGATTATGCGCAGAGGTCCACCCTACCAGCCAACCTCAGATCTCCACGCAGGCACACATGAATGCACATACCTTTGCACACATCCAGAGATAAACTAACCCCAAACAATCCACATTCCAAGAAATCCAGACATGGCTCTGATTGCACACACATACGATTATGCGCAGAGGTCCACCCTACCAGCCAACCTCAGATCTCCACGCAGGCACACATGAATGCACATACCTTTGCACACATCCAGAGATAAACTCACCCCAAACAATCCACATTCCAAGAAATCCAGACGTGGCTCTGATTGCACACACATGCGATTATGCGCAGAGGTCCACCCTACCAGCCAACCTCAGATCTCCACGCAGGCACACATGAATGCACATACATTTGCACACATCCAGAGATAAACTAACCCCAAACAATCCACATTCCAAGAAATCCAGACGTGGCTCTGATTGCACACACATGTGATTATGCGCAGAGGTCCACCCTACCAGCCAACCTCAGATCTCCACGCAGGCACACATGAATGCACATACATTTGCACACATCCAGAGATAAACTCACCCCAAACAATCCACATTCCAAGAAATCCAGACATGGCTCTGATTGCACACACATGTGATTATGCGCAGAGGTCCACCCTACCAGCCAACCTCAGATCTCCACGCAGGCACACATGAATGCACATACATTTGCACACATCCAGAGATAAACTCACCCCAAACAATCCACATTCCAAGAAATCCAGACGTGGCTCTGATTGCACACACATGTGATTATGCGCAGAGGTCCACCCTACCAGCCAACCTCAGATCTCCACGCAGGCACACATGAATGCACATACATTTGCACACATCCAGAGATAAACTCACCCCAAACAATCCACATTCCAAGGAATCCAGACGTGGCTCTGATTGCGCACACATGTGATTATGCGCAGAGGTCCACCCTACCACCCAACCCCAGATCTCCACGCAGGCACACATGAATGCACATACATTTGCACACATCCAGAGATAAACTAACCCCAAACAATCCACATTCCAAGGAATCCAGACGTGGCTCTGATTGCACACACATGTGATTATGCGCAGAGGTCCACCCTACCAGCCAACCTCAGATCTCCACGCAGGCACACATGAATGCACATACATTTGCACACATCCAGAGATAAACTCACCCCAAACAATCCACATTCCAAGAAATCCAGACGTGGCTCTGATTGCACACACATGCGATTATGCGCAGAGGTCCACCCTACCAGCCAACCTCAGATCTCCACGCAGGCACACATGAATGCACATACATTTGCACACATCCAGAGATAAACTCACCCCAAACAATCCACATTCCAAGAAATCCAGACGTGGCTCTGATTGCACACACATGCGATTATGCGCAGAGGTCCACCCTACCAGCCAACCTCAGATCTCCACGCAGGCACACATGAATGCACATACATTTGCACACATCCAGAGATAAACTCACCCCAAACAATCCACATTCCAAGAAATCCAGACGTGGCTCTGATTGCACACACATGTGATTATGCGCAGAGGTCCACCCTACCAGCCAACCTCAGATCTCCACGCAGGCACACATGAATGCACATACATTTGCACACATCCAGAGATAAACTCACCCCAAACAATCCACATTCCAAGAAATCCAGACGTGGCTCTGATTGCACACACATGCGATTATGCGCAGAGGTCCACCCTACCAGCCAACCTCAGATCTCCACGCA
Source organism: Astatotilapia calliptera (assembly GCF_964374335.1). Lineage (NCBI taxonomy): Eukaryota > Metazoa > Chordata > Actinopteri > Cichliformes > Cichlidae > Astatotilapia > Astatotilapia calliptera. The sequence continues at coordinate 34,506,174 of NC_137439.1, forward strand.
GGCACACATGAATGCACATACATTTGCACACATCCAGAGATAAACTCACCCCAAACAATCCACATTCCAAGAAATCCAGACGTGGCTCTGATTGCACACACATGCGATTATGCGCAGAGGTCCACCCTACCAGCCAACCTCAGATCTCCACGCAGGCACACATGAATGCACATACATTTGCACACATCCAGAGATAAACTCACCCCAAACAATCCACATTCCAAGAAATCCAGACGTGGCTCTGATTGCACACACATGTGATTATGCGCAGAGGTCCACCCTACCAGCCAACCTCAGATCTCCACGCAGGCACACATGAATGCACATACATTTGCACACATCCAGAGATAAACTCACCCCAAACAATCCACATTCCAAGAAATCCAGACGTGGCTCTGATTGCACACACATGTGATTATGCGCAGAGGTCCACCCTACCAGCCAACCTCAGATCTCCACGCAGGCACACATGAATGCACATACCTTTGCACACATCCAGAGATAAACTCACCCCAAACAATCCACATTCCAAGAAATCCAGACGTGGCTCTGATTGCACACACATGCGATTATGCGCAGAGGTCCACCCTACCAGCCAACCTCAGATCTCCACGCAGGCACACATGAATGCACATACATTTGCACACATCCAGAGATAAACTAACCCCAAACAATCCACATTCCAAGAAATCCAGACGTGGCTCTGATTGCACACACATGTGATTATGCGCAGAGGTCCACCCTACCAGCCAACCTCAGATCTCCACGCAGGCACACATGAATGCACATACATTTGCACACATCCAGAGATAAACTCACCCCAAACAATCCACATTCCAAGAAATCCAGACGTGGCTCTGATTGCGCACACATGTGATTATGCGCAGAGGTCCACCCTACCACCCAACCCCAGATCTCCACGTAGGCACACATGAATGCACATACATTTGCACACATCCAGAGATAAACTAACCCCAAACAATCCACATTCCAAGGAATCCAGACGTGGCTCTGATTGCACACACATGTGATTATGCGCAGAGGTCCACCCTACCAGCCAACCTCAGATCTCCACGCAGGCACACATGAATGCACATACATTTGCACACATCCAGAGATAAACTCACCCCAAACAATCCACATTCCAAGAAATCCAGACGTGGCTCTGATTGCACACACATGCGATTATGCGCAGAGGTCCACCCTACCAGCCAACCTCAGATCTCCACGCAGGCACACATGAATGCACATACATTTGCACACATCCAGAGATAAACTAACCCCAAACAATCCACATTCCAAGAAATCCAGACATGGCTCTGATTGCACACACATGTGATTATGCGCAGAGGTCCACCCTACCAGCCAACCTCAGATCTCCACGCAGGCACACATGAATGCACATACATTTGCACACATCCAGAGATAAACTAACCCCAAACAATCCACATTCCAAGAAATCCAGACGTGGCTCTGATTGCACACAAATACGATTATGCGCAGAGGTCCACCCTACCAGCCAACCTCAGATCTCCACGCAGGCACACATGAATGCACATACATTTGCACACATCCAGAGATAAACTCACCCCAAACAATCCACATTCCAAGAAATCCAGACGTGGCTCTGATTGCACACACATGTGATTATGCGCAGAGGTCCATCCTACCAGCCAACCTCAGATCTCCATGCAGGCACACATGAATGCACATACATTTGCACACATCCAGAGATAAACTCACCCCAAACAATCCACATTCCAAGAAATCCAGACGTGGCTCTGATTGCGCACACATGTGATTATGCGCAGAGGTCCACCCTACCAGCCAACCTCAGATCTCCACACAGGCACACATGAATGCACATGCATTTGCACACATCCAGAGATAAACTCACCCCAAACAATCCACATTCCAAGAAATCCAGACGTGGCTCTGATTGCACACACATGTGATTATGCGCAGAGGTCCACCCTACCAGCCAACCTCAGATCTCCACGCAGGCACACATGAATGCACATACATTTGCACACATCCAGAGATAAACTCACCCCAAACAATCCACATTCCAAGAAATCCAGACATGGCTCTGATTGCACACACATGTGATTATGCGCAGAGGTCCACCCTACCAGCCAACCTCAGATCTCCACGCAGGCACACATGAATGCACATACATTTGCACACATCCAGAGATAAACTCACCCCAAACAATCCACATTCCAAGAAATCCAGACGTGGCTCTGATTGCACACACATGCGATTATGCGCAGAGGTCCACCCTACCAGCCAACCTCAGATCTCCACGCAGGCACACATGAATGCACATACATTTGCACACATCCAGAGATAAACTCACCCCAAACAATCCACATTCCAAGAAATCCAGACATGGCTCTGATTGCACACACATGTGATTATGCGCAGAGGTCCACCCTACCAGCCAACCTCAGATCTCCACGCAGGCACACATGAATGCACATACATTTGCACACATCCAGAGATAAACTAACCCCAAACAATCCACATTCCAAGAAATCCAGACGTGGCTCTGATTGCACACACATGCGATTATGCGCAGAGGTCCACCCTACCAGCCAACCTCAGATCTCCACGCAGGCACACATGAATGCACATACATTTGCACACATCCAGAGATAAACTAACCCCAAACAATCCACATTCCAAGGAATCCAGACGTGGCTCTGATTGCACACACATGCGATTATGCGCAGAGGTCCACCCTACCAGCCAACCTCAGATCTCCACGCAGGCACACATGAATGCACATACATTTGCACACATCCAGAGATAAACTAACCCCAAACAATCCACATTCCAAGAAATCCAGACATGGCTCTGATTGCACACACATGTGATTATGCGCAGAGGTCCACCCTACCAGCCAACCTCAGATCTCCACGCAGGCACACATGAATGCACATACATTTGCACACATCCAGAGATAAACTAACCCCAAACAATCCACATTCCAAGAAATCCAGACGTGGCTCTGATTGCACACACATACGATTATGCGCAGAGGTCCACCCTACCAGCCAACCTCAGATCTCCACGCAGGCACACATGAATGCACATACATTTGCACACATCCAGAGATAAACTCACCCCAAACAATCCACATTCCAAGAAATCCAGACGTGGCTCTGATTGCACACACATGTGATTATGCGCAGAGGTCCACCCTACCAGCCAACCTCAGATCTCCACGCAGGCACACATGAATGCACATACATTTGCACACATCCAGAGATAAACTCACCCCAAACAATCCACATTCCAAGAAATTCAGACGTGGCTCTGATTGCACACACATACGATTATGCGCAGAGGTCCACCCTACCAGCCAACCTCAGATCTCCACGCAGGCACACATGAATGCACATACCTTTGCACACATCCAGAGATAAACTCACCCCAAACAATCCACATTCCAAGAAATCCAGACGTGGCTCTGATTGCACACACATGCGATTATGCGCAGAGGTCCACCCTACCAGCCAACCTCAGATCTCCACGCAGGCACACATGAATGCACATACATTTGCACACATCCAGAGATAAACTAACCCCAAACAATCCACATTCCAAGAAATCCAGACGTGGCTCTGATTGCACACACATGTGATTATGCGCAGAGGTCCACCCTACCAGCCAACCTCAGATCTCCACGCAGGCACACATGAATGCACATACATTTGCACACATCCAGAGATAAACTCACCCCAAACAATCCACATTCCAAGAAATCCAGACATGGCTCTGATTGCACACACATGTGATTATGCGCAGAGGTCCACCCTACCAGCCAACCTCAGATCTCCACGCAGGCACACATGAATGCACATACATTTGCACACATCCAGAGATAAACTCACCCCAAAATATCCACATTCCAAGAAATCCAGACGTGGCTCTGATTGCACACACATGTGATTATGCGCAGAGGTCCACCCTACCAGCCAACCTCAGATCTCCACGCAGGCACACATGAATGCACATACATTTGCACACATCCAGAGATAAACTCACCCCAAACAATCCACATTCCAAGAAATCCAGACGTGGCTCTGATTGCGCACACATGTGATTATGCGCAGAGGTCCACCCTACCACCCAACCCCAGATCTCCACGCAGGCACACATGAATGCACATACATTTGCACACATCCAGAGATAAACTCACCCCAAACAATCCACATTCCAAGAAATCCAGACGTGGCTCTGATTGCACACACATGTGATTATGCGCAGAGGTCCACCCTACCAGCCAACCTCAGATCTCCACGCAGGCACACATGAATGCACATACATTTGCACACATCCAGAGATAAACTCACCCCAAACAATCCACATTCCAAGAAATCCAGACGTGGCTCTGATTGCACACACATGTGATTATGCGCAGAGGTCCACCCTACCAGCCAACCTCAGATCTCCACGCAGGCACATATGAATGCACATACATTTGCACACATCCAGAGATAAACTCACCCCAAACAATCCACATTCCAAGAAATCCAGACGTGGCTCTGATTGCACACACATGTGATTATGCGCAGAGGTCCACCCTACCAGCCAACCTCAGATCTCCACGCAGGCACACATGAATGCACATACATTTGCACACATCCAGAGATAAACTAACCCCAAACAATCCACATTCCAAGAAATCCAGACGTGGCTCTGATTGCACACACATGCGATTATGCGCAGAGGTCCACCCTACCAGCCAACCTCAGATCTCCACGCAGGCACACATGAATGCACATACATTTGCACACATCCAGAGATAAACTAACCCCAAACAATCCACATTCCAAGAAATCCAGACGTGGCTCTGATTGCACACACATGTGATTATGCGCAGAGGTCGATCCTACCAGCCAACCTCAGATCTCCATGCAGGCACACATGAATGCACATACATTTGCACACATCCAGAGATAAACTCACCCCAAACAATCCACATTCCAAGAAATCCAGACGTGGCTCTGATTGCGCACACATGTGATTATGCGCAGAGGTCCACCCTACCAGCCAACCTCAGATCTCCACACAGGCACACATGAATGCACATGCATTTGCACACATCCAGAGATAAACTCACCCCAAACAATCCACATTCCAAGAAATCCAGACGTGGCTCTGATTGCACACACATGTGATTATGCGCAGAGGTCCACCCTACCAGCCAACCTCAGATCTCCACGCAGGCACACATGAATGCACATACATTTGCACACATCCAGAGATAAACTAACCCCAAACAATCCACATTCCAAGAAATCCAGACATGGCTCTGATTGCACACACATGTGATTATGCGCAGAGGTCCACCCTACCAGCCAACCTCAGATCTCCACGCAGGCACACATGAATGCACATACCTTTGCACACATCCAGAGATAAACTCACCCCAAACAATCCACATTCCAAGAAATCCAGACGTGGCTCTGATTGCACACACATGCGATTATGCGCAGAGGTCCACCCTACCAGCCAACCTCAGATCTCCACGCAGGCACACATGAATGCACATACATTTGCACACATCCAGAGATAAACTAACCCCAAACAATCCACATTCCAAGAAATCCAGACGTGGCTCTGATTGCACACACATGTGATTATGCGCAGAGGTCCACCCTACCACCCAACCCCAGATCTCCACGCAGGCACACATGAATGCACATACATTTGCACACATCCAGAGATAAACTCACCCCAAACAATCCACATTCCAAGAAATCCAGACGTGGCTCTGGTTGCACACACATACGATTATGCGCAGAGGTCCACCCTACCAGCCAACCTCAGATCTCCACGCAGGCACACATGAATGCACATACATTTGCACACATCCAGAGATAAACTAACCCCAAACAATCCACATTCCAAGAAATCCAGACGTGGCTCTGATTGCACACACATGCGATTATGCGCAGAGGTCCACCCTACCAGCCAACCTCAGATCTCCACGCAGGCACACATGAATGCACATACATTTGCACACATCCAGAGATAAACTAACCCCAAACAATCCACATTCCAAGAAATCCAGACGTGGCTCTGATTGCACACACATGTGATTATGCGCAGAGGTCCACCCTACCACCCAACCCCAGATCTCCACGCAGGCACACATGAATGCACATACATTTGCACACATCCAGAGATAAACTCACCCCAAACAATCCACATTCCAAGAAATCCAGACGTGGCTCTGATTGCACACACATGCGATTATGCGCAGAGGTCCACCCTACCAGCCAACCTCAGATCTCCACGCAGGCACACATGAATGCACATACATTTGCACACATCCAGAGATAAACTCACCCCAAACAATCCACATTCCAAGAAATCCAGACGTGGCTCTGATTGCACACACATGTGATTATGCGCAGAGGTCCACCCTACCAGCCAACCTCAGATCTCCACGCAGGCACACATGAATGCACATACATTTGCACACATCCAGAGATAAACTCACCCCAAACAATCCACATTCCAAGAAATCCAGACGTGGCTCTGATTGCACACACATGTGATTATGCGCAGAGGTCCACCCTACCAGCCAACCTCAGATCTCCACGCATGCACACATGAATGCACATACATTTGCACACATCCAGAGATAAACTCACCCCAAACAATCCACATTCCAAGAAATCCAGACGTGGCTCTGATTGCACACACATGTGATTATGCGCAGAGGTCCACCCTACCAGCCAACCTCAGATCTCCACGCAGGCACACATGAATGCACATACCTTTGCACACATCCAGAGATAAACTCACCCCAAACAATCCACATTCCAAGAAATCCAGACGTGGCTCTGATTGCACACACGTGATTATGCGCAGAGGTCCACCCTACCAGCCAACCTCAGATCTCCACGCAGGCACACATGAATGCACATACATTTGCACACATTCAGAGATAAACTCACCCCAAACAATCCACATTCCAAGAAATTCAGACGTGGCTCTGATTGCACACACATACGATTATGCGCAGAGGTCCACCCTACCAGCCAACCTCAGATCTCCACGCAGGCACACATGAATGCACATACATTTGCACACATCCAGAGATAAACTAACCCCAAACAATCCACATTCCAAGAAATCCAGACGTGGCTCTGATTGCACACACATGCGATTATGCGCAGAGGTCCACCCTACCAGCCAACCTCAGATCTCCACGCAGGCACACATGAATGCACATACATTTGCACACATCCAGAGATAAACTAACCCCAAACAATCCACATTCCAAGAAATCCAGACGTGGCTCTGATTGCACACACATGTGATTATGCGCAGAGGTCCATCCTACCAGCCAACCTCAGATCTCCATGCAGGCACACATGAATGCACATACATTTGCACACATCCAGAGATAAACTCACCCCAAACAATCCACATTCCAAGAAATCCAGACGTGGCTCTGATTGCACACACATGTGATTATGCGCAGAGGTCCACCCTACCAGCCAACCTCAGATCTCCACGCAGGCACACATGAATGCACATACCTTTGCACACATCCAGAGATAAACTCACCCCAAACAATCCACATTCCAAGAAATCCAGACGTGGCTCTGATTGCACACACATGTGATTATGCGCAGAGGTCCACCCTACCAGCCAACCTCAGATCTCCACGCAGGCACACATGAATGCACATACATTTGCACACATCCAGAGATAAACTCACCCCAAACAATCCACATTCCAAGAAATTCAGACGTGGCTCTGATTGCACACACATACGATTATGCGCAGAGGTCCACCCTACCAGCCAACCTCAGATCTCCACGCAGGCACACATGAATGCACATACATTTGCACACATCCAGAGATAAACTAACCCCAAACAATCCACATTCCAAGAAATCCAGACGTGGCTCTGATTGCACACACATGCGATTATGCGCAGAGGTCCACCCTACCAGCCAACCTCAGATCTCCACGCAGGCACACATGAATGCACATACATTTGCACACATCCAGAGATAAACTAACCCCAAACAATCCACATTCCAAGAAATCCAGACGTGGCTCTGATTGCACACACATGTGATTATGCGCAGAGGTCCATCCTACCAGCCAACCTCAGATCTCCATGCAGGCACACATGAATGCACATACATTTGCACACATCCAGAGATAAACTCACCCCAAACAATCCACATTCCAAGAAATCCAGACATGGCTCTGATTGCACACACATGTGATTATGCGCAGAGGTCCACCCTACCAGCCAACCTCAGATCTCCACGCAGGCACACATGAATGCACATACATTTGCACACATCCAGAGATAAACTAACCCCAAACAATCCACATTCCAAGAAATCCAGACGTGGCTCTGATTGCACACACATGTGATTATGCGCAGAGGTCCACCCTACCACCCAACCCCAGATCTCCACGCAGGCACACATGAATGCACATACATTTGCACACATCCAGAGATAAACTCACCCCAAACAATCCACATTCCAAGAAATCCAGACGTGGCTCTGATTGCACACACATACGATTATGCGCAGAGGTCCACCCTACCAGCCAACCTCAGATCTCCACGCAGGCACACATGAATGCACATACATTTGCACACATCCAGAGATAAACTAACCCCAAACAATCCACATTCCAAGAAATCCAGACGTGGCTCTGATTGCACACACATGCGATTATGCGCAGAGGTCCACCCTACCAGCCAACCTCAGATCTCCACGCAGGCACACATGAATGCACATACATTTGCACACATCCAGAGATAAACTAACCCCAAACAATCCACATTCCAAGAAATCCAGACGTGGCTCTGATTGCACACACATGTGATTATGCGCAGAGGTCCATCCTACCAGCCAACCTCAGATCTCCATGCAGGCACACATGAATGCACATACATTTGCACACATCCAGAGATAAACTCACCCCAAACAATCCACATTCCAAGAAATCCAGACATGGCTCTGATTGCGCACACATGTGATTATGCGCAGAGGTCCACCCTACCAGTCAACCTCAGATCTCCACACAGGCACACATGAATGCACATGCATTTGCACACATCCAGAGATAAACTCACCCCAAACAATCCACATTCCAAGAAATCCAGACGTGGCTCTGATTGCACACACATGTGATTATGCGCAGAGGTCCACCCTACCAGCCAACCTCAGATCTCCACACAGGCACACATGAATGCACATACATTTGCACACATCCAGAGATAAACTCACCCCAAACAATCCACATTCCAAGAAATCCAGACATGGCTCTGATTGCACACACATGTGATTATGCGCAGAGGTCCACCCTACCAGCCAACCTCAGATCTCCACGCAGGCACACATGAATGCACATACCTTTGCACACATCCAGAGATAAACTCACCCCAGACAATCCACATTCCAAGAAATCCAGACGTGGCTCTGATTGCACACACATGCGATTATGCGCAGAGGTCCACCCTACCAGCCAACCTCAGATCTCCACGCAGGCACACATGAATGCACATACATTTGCACACATCCAGAGATAAACTAACCCCAAACAATCCACATTCCAAGAAATCCAGACATGGCTCTGATTGCACACACATGTGATTATGCGCAGAGGTCCACCCTACCAGCCAACCTCAGATCTCCACGCAGGCACACATGAATGCACATACCTTTGCACACATCCAGAGATAAACTCACCCCAGACAATCCACATTCCAAGAAATCCAGACGTGGCTCTGATTGCACACACATGCGATTATGCGCAGAGGTCCACCCTACCAGCCAACCTCAGATCTCCACGCAGGCACACATGAATGCACATACCTTTGCACACATCCAGAGATAAACTCACCCCAAACAATCCACATTCCAAGAAATCCAGACGTGGCTCTGATTGCACACACATGCGATTATGCGCAGAGGTCCACCCTACCAGCCAACCTCAGATCTCCACGCAGGCACACATGAATGCACATACATTTGCACACATCCAGAGATAAACTAACCCCAAACAATCCACATTCCAAGAAATCCAGACGTGGCTCTGATTGCACACACATGCGATTATGCGCAGAGGTCCACCCTACCAGCCAACCTCAGATCTCCACGCAGGCACACATGAATGCACATACATTTGCACACATCCAGAGATAAACTAACCCCAAACAATCCACATTCCAAGAAATCCAGACGTGGCTCTGATTGCACACACATGTGATTATGCGCAGAGGTCCATCCTACCAGCCAACCTCAGATCTCCATGCAGACACACATGAATGCACATACATTTGCACACATCCAGAGATAAACTCACCCCAAACAATCCACATTCCAAGAAATCCAGACGTGGCTCTGATTGCGCACACATGTGATTATGCGCAGAGGTCCACCCTACCAGCCAACCTCAGATCTCCACACAGGCACACATGAATGCAAATGCATTTGCACACATCCAGAGATAAACTCACCCCAAACAATCCACATTCCAAGAAATCCAGACGTGGCTCTGATTGCACACACATGTGATTATGCGCAGAGGTCCACCCTACCAGCCAACCTCAGATCTCCACACAGGCACACATGAATGCACATACATTTGCACACATCCAGAGATAAACTCACCCCAAACAATCCACATTCCAAGAAATCCAGACATGGCTCTGATTGCACACACATGTGATTATGCGCAGAGGTCCACCCTACCAGCCAACCTCAGATCTCCACGCAGGCACACATGAATGCACATACCTTTGCACACATCCAGAGATAAACTCACCCCAGACAATCCACATTCCAAGAAATCCAGACGTGGCTCTGATTGCACACACATGCGATTATGCGCAGAGGTCCACCCTACCAGCCAACCTCAGATCTCCACGCAGGCACACATGAATGCACATACATTTGCACACATCCAGAGATAAACTAACCCCAAACAATCCACATTCCAAGAAATCCAGACGTGGCTCTGATTGCACACACATGTGATTATGCGCAGAGGTCCACCCTACCAGCCAACCTCAGATCTCCACGCAGGCACACATGAATGCACATACATTTGCACACATCCAGAGATAAACTCACCCCAAACAATCCACATTCCAAGAAATCCAGACGTGGCTCTGATTGCGCACACATGTGATTATGCGCAGAGGTCCACCCTACCACCCAACCCCAGATCTCCACGCAGGCACACATGAATGCACATACATTTGCACACATCCAGAGATAAACTCACCCCAAACAATCCACATTCCAAGAAATCCAGACGTGGCTCTGATTGCACACACATGCGATTATGCGCAGAGGTCCACCCTACCAGCCAACCTCAGATCTCCACGCAGGCACACATGAATGCACATACATTTGCACACATCCAGAGATAAACTCACCCCAAACAATCCACATTCCAAGAAATCCAGACGTGGCTCTGATTGCACACACATGCGATTATGCGCAGAGGTCCACCCTACCAGCCAACCTCAGATCTCCACGCAGGCACACATGAATGCACATACATTTGCACACATCCAGAGATAAACTAACCCCAAACAATCCACATTCCAAGAAATCCAGACATGGCTCTGATTGCACACACATGTGATTATGCGCAGAGGTCCACCCTACCAGCCAACCTCAGATCTCCACGCAGGCACACATGAATGCACATACATTTGCACACATCCAGAGATAAACTCACCCCAAACAATCCACATTCCAAGAAATCCAGACGTGGCTCTGATTGCACACACATGCGATTATGCGCAGAGGTCCACCCTACCAGCCAACCTCAGATCTCCACGCAGGCACACATGAATGCACATACATTTGCACACATCCAGAGATAAACTCACCCCAAACAATCCACATTCCAAGAAATCCAGACGTGGCTCTGATTGCACACACATGTGATTATGCGCAGAGGTCCACCCTACCAGCCAACCTCAGATCTCCACGCAGGCACACATGAATGCACATACATTTGCACACATCCAGAGATAAACTAACCCCAAACAATCCACATTCCAAGAAATCCAGACATGGCTCTGATTGCACACACATGTGATTATGCGCAGAGGTCCACCCTACCAGCCAACCTCAGATCTCCACGCAGGCACACATGAATGCACATACATTTGCACACATCCAGAGATAAACTCACCCCAAACAATCCACATTCCAAGAAATCCAGACATGGCTCTGATTGCACACACATGCGATTATGCGCAGAGGTCCACCCTACCAGCCAACCTCAGATCTCCACGCAGGCACACATGAATGCACATAAATTTGCACACATCCAGAGATAAACTCACCCCAAACAATCCACATTCCAAGAAATCCAGACGTGGCTCTGATTGCACACACATGTGATTATGCGCAGAGGTCCACCCTACCAGCCAACCTCAGATCTCCACGCAGGCACACATGAATGCACATACATTTGCACACATCCAGAGATAAACTCACCCCAAACAATCCACATTCCAAGAAATCCAGACGTGGCTCTGATTGCGCACACATGTGATTATGCGCAGAGGTCCACCCTACCACCCAACCCCAGATCTCCACGCAGGCACACATGAATGCACATACATTTGCACACATCCAGAGATAAACTAACCCCAAACAATCCACATTCCAAGGAATCCAGACGTGGCTCTGATTGCACACACATGTGATTATGCGCAGAGGTCCACCCTACCAGCCAACCTCAGATCTCCACGCAGGCACACATGAATGCACATACATTTGCACACATCCAGAGATAAACTAACCCCAAACAATCCACATTCCAAGAAATCCAGACGTGGCTCTGATTGCACACACATGTGATTATGCGCAGAGGTCCACCCTACCAGCCAACCTCAGATCTCCACGCAGGCAACATGAATGCACATACATTTGCACACATCCAGAGATAAACTAACCCCAAACAATCCACATTCCAAGAAATCCAGACGTGGCTCTGATTGCACACACATGCGATTATGCGCAGAGGTCCACCCTACCAGCCAACCTCAGATCTCCACGCAGGCACACATGAATGCACATACCTTTGCACACATCCAGAGATAAACTCACCCCAAACAATCCACATTCCAAGAAATCCAGACGTGGCTCTGATTGCACACACATGCGATTATGCGCAGAGGTCCATCCTACCACCCAACCCCAGATCTCCACGCAGGCACACATGAATGCACATACATTTGCACACATCCAGAGATAAACTCACCCCAAACAATCCACATTCCAAAAAATCCAGACATGGCTCTGATTGCACACACATGTGATTATGCGCAGAGGTCCACCCTACCAGCCAACCTCAGATCTCCACGCAGGCACACATGAATGCACATACATTTGCACACATCCAGAGATAAACTCACCCCAAACAATCCACATTCCAAGAAATCCAGACGTGGCTCTGATTGCACACACATGCGATTATGCGCAGAGGTCCACCCTACCAGCCAACCTCAGATCTCCACGCAGGCACACATGAATGCACATACATTTGCACACATCCAGAGATAAACTCACCCCAAACAATCCACATTCCAAGAAATTCAGACGTGGCTCTGATTGCACACACATACGATTATGCGCAGAGGTCCACCCTACCAGCCAACCTCAGATCTCCACGCAGGCACACATGAATGCACATACATTTGCACACATCCAGAGATAAACTAACCCCAAACAATCCACATTCCAAGAAATCCAGACGTGGCTCTGATTGCACACACATGCGATTATGCGCAGAGGTCCACCCTACCAGCCAACCTCAGATCTCCACGCAGGCACACATGAATGCACATACATTTGCACACATCCAGAGATAAACTAACCCCAAACAATCCACATTCCAAGAAATCCAGACGTGGCTCTGATTGCACACACATGTGATTATGCGCAGAGGTCCATCCTACCAGCCAACCTCAGATCTCCATGCAGGCACACATGAATGCACATACCTTTGCACACATCCAGAGATAAACTCACCCCAGACAATCCACATTCCAAGAAATCCAGACGTGGCTCTGATTGCACACACATGCGATTATGCGCAGAGGTCCACCCTACCAGCCAACCTCAGATCTCCACGCAGGCACACATGAATGCACATACATTTGCACACATCCAGAGATAAACTAACCCCAAACAATCCACATTCCAAGAAATCCAGACGTGGCTCTGATTGCACACACATGTGATTATGCGCAGAGGTCCACCCTACCAGCCAACCTCAGATCTCCACGCAGGCACACATGAATGCACATACATTTGCACACATCCAGAGATAAACTCACCCCAAACAATCCACATTCCAAGAAATCCAGACGTGGCTCTGATTGCGCACACATGTGATTATGCGCAGAGGTCCACCCTACCACCCAACCCCAGATCTCCACGCAGGCACACATGAATGCACATACATTTGCACACATCCAGAGATAAACTCACCCCAAACAATCCACATTCCAAGAAATCCAGACGTGGCTCTGATTGCACACACATGCGATTATGCGCAGAGGTCCACCCTACCAGCCAACCTCAGATCTCCACGCAGGCACACATGAATGCACATACATTTGCACACATCCAGAGATAAACTAACCCCAAACAATCCACATTCCAAGAAATCCAGACATGGCTCTGATTGCACACACATGTGATTATGCGCAGAGGTCCACCCTACCAGCCAACCTCAGATCTCCACGCAGGCACACATGAATGCACATACCTTTGCACACATCCAGAGATAAACTCACCCCAAACAATCCACATTCCAAGAAATCCAGACGTGGCTCTGATTGCACACACATGCGATTATGCGCAGAGGTCCACCCTACCAGCCAACCTCAGATCTCCACGCAGGCACACATGAATGCACATACATTTGCACACATCCAGAGATAAACTCACCCCAAACAATCCACATTCCAAGAAATCCAGACGTGGCTCTGATTGGACACACATGCGATTATGCGCAGAGTTCCACCCTACCAGCCAACCTCAGATCTCCACGCAGGCACACATGAATGCACATAAATTTGCACACATCCAGAGATAAACTCACCCCAAACAATCCACATTCCAAGAAATCCAGACGTGGCTCTGATTGCACACACATGTGATTATGCGCAGAGGTCCACCCTACCAGCCAACCTCAGATCTCCACGCAGGCACACATGAATGCACATACCTTTGCACACATCCAGAGATAAACTCACCCCAAACAATCCACATTCCAAGAAATCCAGACGTGGCTCTGATTGCACACACATGCGATTATGCGCAGAGGTCCACCCTACCAGCCAACCTCAGATCTCCACGCAGGCACACATGAATGCACATACATTTGCACACATCCAGAGATAAACTCACCCCAAACAATCCACATTCCAAGAAATCCAGACATGGCTCTGATTGCACACACATGTGATTATGCGCAGAGGTCCACCCTACCAGCCAACCTCAGATCTCCACGCAGGCACACATGAATGCACATACATTTGCACACATCCAGAGATAAACTCACCCCAAACAATCCACATTCCAAGAAATCCAGACGTGGCTCTGATTGCGCACACATGTGATTATGCGCAGAGGTCCACCCTACCACCCAACCCCAGATCTCCACGCAGGCACACATGAATGCACATACATTTGCACACATCCAGAGATAAACTAACCCCAAACAATCCACATTCCAAGGAATCCAGACGTGGCTCTGATTGCACACACATGTGATTATGCGCAGAGGTCCACCCTACCAGCCAACCTCAGATCTCCACGCAGGCACACATGAATGCACATACATTTGCACACATCCAGAGATAAACTCACCCCAAACAATCCACATTCCAAGAAATCCAGACGTGGCTCTGATTGCACACACATGCGATTATGCGCAGAGGTCCACCCTACCAGCCAACCTCAGATCTCCACGCAGGCACACATGAATGCACATACATTTGCACACATCCAGAGATAAACTCACCCCAAACAATCCACATTCCAAGAAATCCAGACGTGGCTCTGATTGCACACACATGTGATTATGCGCAGAGGTCCACCCTACCAGCCAACCTCAGATCTCCACGCAGGCACACATGAATGCACATACATTTGCACACATCCAGAGATAAACTAACCCCAAACAATCCACATTCCAAGAAATCCAGACATGGCTCTGATTGCACACACATGTGATTATGCGCAGAGGTCCACCCTACCAGCCAACCTCAGATCTCCACGCAGGCACACATGAATGCACATACATTTGCACACATCCAGAGATAAACTCACCCCAAACAATCCACATTCCAAGAAATCCAGACGTGGCTCTGATTGCACACACATGCGATTATGCGCAGAGGTCCACCCTACCAGCCAACCTCAGATCTCCACGCAGGCACACATGAATGCACATACATTTGCACACATCCAGAGATAAACTCACCCCAAACAATCCACATTCCAAGAAATCCAGACGTGGCTCTGATTGCACACACATGTGATTATGCGCAGAGGTCCACCCTACCAGCCAACCTCAGATCTCCACGCAGGCACACATGAATGCACATACCTTTGCACACATCCAGAGATAAACTCACCCCAAACAATCCACATTCCAAGAAATCCAGACGTGGCTCTGATTGCGCACACATGTGATTATGCGCAGAGGTCCACCCTACCACCCAACCCCAGATCTCCACGCAGGCACACATGAATGCACATACATTTGCACACATCCAGAGATAAACTCACCCCAAACAATCCACATTCCAAGAAATCCAGACGTGGCTCTGATTGCACACACATGCGATTATGCGCAGAGGTCCACCCTACCAGCCAACCTCAGATCTCCACGCAGGCACACATGAATGCACATACATTTGCACACATCCAGAGATAAACTAACCCCAAACAATCCACATTCCAAGAAATCCAGACATGGCTCTGATTGCACACACATGTGATTATGCGCAGAGGTCCACCCTACCAGCCAACCTCAGATCTCCACGCAGGCACACATGAATGCACATACCTTTGCACACATCCAGAGATAAACTCACCCCAAACAATCCACATTCCAAGAAATCCAGACGTGGCTCTGATTGCACACACATGCGATTATGCGCAGAGGTCCACCCTACCAGCCAACCTCAGATCTCCACGCAGGCACACATGAATGCACATACATTTGCACACATCCAGAGATAAACTCACCCCAAACAATCCACATTCCAAGAAATCCAGACGTGGCTCTGATTGCACACACATGCGATTATGCGCAGAGGTCCACCCTACCAGCCAACCTCAGATCTCCACGCAGGCACACATGAATGCACATAAATTTGCACACATCCAGAGATAAACTCACCCCAAACAATCCACATTCCAAGAAATCCAGACGTGGCTCTGATTGCACACACATGTGATTATGCGCAGAGGTCCACCCTACCAGCCAACCTCAGATCTCCACGCAGGCACACATGAATGCACATACCTTTGCACACATCCAGAGATAAACTCACCCCAAACAATCCACATTCCAAGAAATCCAGACGTGGCTCTGATTGCACACACATGCGATTATGCGCAGAGGTCCACCCTACCAGCCAACCTCAGATCTCCACGCAGGCACACATGAATGCACATACATTTGCACACATCCAGAGATAAACTCACCCCAAACAATCCACATTCCAAGAAATCCAGACATGGCTCTGATTGCACACACATGTGATTATGCGCAGAGGTCCACCCTACCAGCCAACCTCAGATCTCCACGCAGGCACACATGAATGCACATACATTTGCACACATCCAGAGATAAACTCACCCCAAACAATCCACATTCCAAGAAATCCAGACGTGGCTCTGATTGCGCACACATGTGATTATGCGCAGAGGTCCACCCTACCACCCAACCCCAGATCTCCACGCAGGCACACATGAATGCACATACATTTGCACACATCCAGAGATAAACTAACCCCAAACAATCCACATTCCAAGGAATCCAGACGTGGCTCTGATTGCACACACATGTGATTATGCGCAGAGGTCCACCCTACCAGCCAACCTCAGATCTCCACGCAGGCACACATGAATGCACATACATTTGCACACATCCAGAGATAAACTCACCCCAAACAATCCACATTCCAAGAAATCCAGACGTGGCTCTGATTGCACACACATGCGATTATGCGCAGAGGTCCACCCTACCAGCCAACCTCAGATCTCCACGCAGGCACACATGAATGCACATACATTTGCACACATCCAGAGATAAACTCACCCCAAACAATCCACATTCCAAGAAATCCAGACGTGGCTCTGATTGCACACACATGTGATTATGCGCAGAGGTCCACCCTACCAGCCAACCTCAGATCTCCACGCAGGCACACATGAATGCACATACATTTGCACACATCCAGAGATAAACTAACCCCAAACAATCCACATTCCAAGAAATCCAGACATGGCTCTGATTGCACACACATGTGATTATGCGCAGAGGTCCACCCTACCAGCCAACCTCAGATCTCCACGCAGGCACACATGAATGCACATACATTTGCACACATCCAGAGATAAACTCACCCCAAACAATCCACATTCCAAGAAATCCAGACGTGGCTCTGATTGCACACACATGCGATTATGCGCAGAGGTCCACCCTACCAGCCAACCTCAGATCTCCACGCAGGCACACATGAATGCACATACATTTGCACACATCCAGAGATAAACTAACCCCAAACAATCCACATTCCAAGAAATCCAGACATGGCTCTGATTGCACACACATGTGATTATGCGCAGAGGTCCACCCTACCAGCCAACCTCAGATCTCCACGCAGGCACACATGAATGCACATACATTTGCACACATCCAGAGATAAACTCACCCCAAACAATCCACATTCCAAGAAATCCAGACGTGGCTCTGATTGCACACACATGCGATTATGCGCAGAGGTCCACCCTACCAGCCAACCTCAGATCTCCACGCAGGCACACATGAATGCACATACATTTGCACACATCCAGAGATAAACTCACCCCAAACAATCCACATTCCAAGAAATCCAGACGTGGCTCTGATTGCACACACATGTGATTATGCGCAGAGGTCCACCCTACCAGCCAACCTCAGATCTCCACGCAGGCACACATGAATGCACATACATTTGCACACATCCAGAGATAAACTCACCCCAAACAATCCACATTCCAAGAAATCCAGACATGGCTCTGATTGCACACACATGTGATTATGCGCAGAGGTCCACCCTACCAGCCAACCTCAGATCTCCACGCAGGCACACATGAATGCACATACCTTTGCACACATCCAGAGATAAACTCACCCCAAACAATCCACATTCCAAGAAATCCAGACATGGCTCTGATTGCACACACATGCGATTATGCGCAGAGGTCCACCCTACCAGCCAACCTCAGATCTCCACGCAGGCACACATGAATGCACATACATTTGCACACATCCAGAGATAAACTCACCCCAAACAATCCACATTCCAAGAAATCCAGACGTGGCTCTGATTGCACACACATGCGATTATGCGCAGAGGTCCACCCTACCAGCCAACCTCAGATCTCCACGCAGGCACACATGAATGCACATACATTTGCACACATCCAGAGATAAACTCACCCCAAACAATCCACATTCCAAGAAATCCAGACGTGGCTCTGATTGCACACACATGTGATTATGCGCAGAGGTCCACCCTACCAGCCAACCCCAGATCTCCACGCAGGCACACATGAATGCACATACATTTGCACACATCCAGAGATAAACTAACCCCAAACAATCCACATTCCAAGGAATCCAGACGTGGCTCTGATTGCACACACATGTGATTATGCGCAGAGGTCCACCCTACCAGCCAACCTCAGATCTCCACGCAGGCACACATGAATGCACATACATTTGCACACATCCAGAGATAAACTCACCCCAAACAATCCACATTCCAAGAAATCCAGACGTGGCTCTGATTGCACACACATGTGATTATGCGCAGAGGTCCACCCTACCACCCAACCCCAGATCTCCACGCAGGCACACATGAATGCACATACATTTGCACACATCCAGAGATAAACTAACCCCAAACAATCCACATTCCAAGGAATCCAGACGTGGCTCTGATTGCACACACATGTGATTATGCGCAGAGGTCCACCCTACCAGCCAACCTCAGATCTCCACGCAGGCACACATGAATGCACATACATTTGCACACATCCAGAGATAAACTCACCCCAAACAATCCACATTCCAAGAAATCCAGACGTGGCTCTGATTGCACACACATGCGATTATGCGCAGAGGTCCACCCTACCAGCCAACCTCAGATCTCCACGCAGGCACACATGAATGCACATACATTTGCACACATCCAGAGATAAACTCACCCCAAACAATCCACATTCCAAGAAATCCAGACGTGGCTCTGATTGCACACACATGTGATTATGCGCAGAGGTCCACCCTACCAGCCAACCTCAGATCTCCACGCAGGCACACATGAATGCACATATAT
This sequence comes from Astatotilapia calliptera, assembly GCF_964374335.1. Taxonomy (NCBI): domain Eukaryota; kingdom Metazoa; phylum Chordata; class Actinopteri; order Cichliformes; family Cichlidae; genus Astatotilapia; species Astatotilapia calliptera. The sequence continues at coordinate 34,526,830 of NC_137439.1, forward strand.
TTGCACACATCCAGAGATAAACTCACCCCAAACAATCCACATTCCAAGAAATCCAGACGTGGCTCTGATTGCACACACATGCGATTATGCGCAGAGGTCCACCCTACCAGCCAACCTCAGATCTCCACGCAGGCACACATGAATGCACATACATTTGCACACATCCAGAGATAAACTCACCCCAAACAATCCACATTCCAAGAAATCCAGACATGGCTCTGATTGCACACACATGTGATTATGCGCAGAGGTCCACCCTACCAGCCAACCTCAGATCTCCACGCAGGCACACATGAATGCACATACATTTGCACACATCCAGAGATAAACTCACCCCAAACAATCCACATTCCAAGAAATCCAGACGTGGCTCTGATTGCGCACACATGTGATTATGCGCAGAGGTCCACCCTACCACCCAACCCCAGATCTCCACGCAGGCACACATGAATGCACATACATTTGCACACATCCAGAGATAAACTAACCCCAAACAATCCACATTCCAAGGAATCCAGACGTGGCTCTGATTGCACACACATGTGATTATGCGCAGAGGTCCACCCTACCAGCCAACCTCAGATCTCCACGCAGGCACACATGAATGCACATACATTTGCACACATCCAGAGATAAACTCACCCCAAACAATCCACATTCCAAGAAATCCAGACGTGGCTCTGATTGCACACACATGCGATTATGCGCAGAGGTCCACCCTACCAGCCAACCTCAGATCTCCACGCAGGCACACATGAATGCACATACATTTGCACACATCCAGAGATAAACTCACCCCAAACAATCCACATTCCAAGAAATCCAGACGTGGCTCTGATTGCACACACATGTGATTATGCGCAGAGGTCCACCCTACCAGCCAACCTCAGATCTCCACGCAGGCACACATGAATGCACATACATTTGCACACATCCAGAGATAAACTAACCCCAAACAATCCACATTCCAAGAAATCCAGACATGGCTCTGATTGCACACACATGTGATTATGCGCAGAGGTCCACCCTACCAGCCAACCTCAGATCTCCACGCAGGCACACATGAATGCACATACATTTGCACACATCCAGAGATAAACTCACCCCAAACAATCCACATTCCAAGAAATCCAGACGTGGCTCTGATTGCACACACATGCGATTATGCGCAGAGGTCCACCCTACCAGCCAACCTCAGATCTCCACGCAGGCACACATGAATGCACATACATTTGCACACATCCAGAGATAAACTCACCCCAAACAATCCACATTCCAAGAAATCCAGACGTGGCTCTGATTGCACACACATGTGATTATGCGCAGAGGTCCACCCTACCAGCCAACCTCAGATCTCCACGCAGGCACACATGAATGCACATACATTTGCACACATCCAGAGATAAACTCACCCCAAACAATCCACATTCCAAGAAATCCAGACATGGCTCTGATTGCACACACATGTGATTATGCGCAGAGGTCCACCCTACCAGCCAACCTCAGATCTCCACGCAGGCACACATGAATGCACATACCTTTGCACACATCCAGAGATAAACTCACCCCAAACAATCCACATTCCAAGAAATCCAGACATGGCTCTGATTGCACACACATGCGATTATGCGCAGAGGTCCACCCTACCAGCCAACCTCAGATCTCCACGCAGGCACACATGAATGCACATACATTTGCACACATCCAGAGATAAACTCACCCCAAACAATCCACATTCCAAGAAATCCAGACGTGGCTCTGATTGCACACACATGCGATTATGCGCAGAGGTCCACCCTACCAGCCAACCTCAGATCTCCACGCAGGCACACATGAATGCACATACATTTGCACACATCCAGAGATAAACTCACCCCAAACAATCCACATTCCAAGAAATCCAGACGTGGCTCTGATTGCACACACATGTGATTATGCGCAGAGGTCCACCCTACCACCCAACCCCAGATCTCCACGCAGGCACACATGAATGCACATACATTTGCACACATCCAGAGATAAACTAACCCCAAACAATCCACATTCCAAGAAATCCAGACGTGGCTCTGATTGCACACACATGTGATTATGCGCAGAGGTCCACCCTACCAGCCAACCTCAGATCTCCACGCAGGCACACATGAATGCACATACATTTGCACACATCCAGAGATAAACTCACCCCAAACAATCCACATTCCAAGAAATCCAGACGTGGCTCTGATTGCACACACATGCGATTATGCGCAGAGGTCCACCCTACCAGCCAACCTCAGATCTCCACGCAGGCACACATGAATGCACATAAATTTGCACACATCCAGAGATAAACTCACCCCAAACAATCCACATTCCAAGAAATCCAGACGTGGCTCTGATTGCACACACATGTGATTATGCGCAGAGGTCCACCCTACCAGCCAACCTCAGATCTCCACGCAGGCACACATGAATGCACATATATTTGCACACATCCAGAGATAAACTAACCCCAAACAATCCACATTCCAAGAAATCCAGACATGGCTCTGATTGCACACACATGTGATTATGCGCAGAGGTCCACCCTACCAGCCAACCTCAGATCTCCACGCAGGCACACATGAATGCACATACATTTGCACACATCCAGAGATAAACTCACCCCAAACAATCCACATTCCAAGAAATCCAGACGTGGCTCTGATTGCACACACATGCGATTATGCGCAGAGGTCCACCCTACCAGCCAACCTCAGATCTCCACGCAGGCACACATGAATGCACATAAATTTGCACACATCCAGAGATAAACTCACCCCAAACAATCCACATTCCAAGAAATCCAGACGTGGCTCTGATTGCACACACATGTGATTATGCGCAGAGGTCCACCCTACCAGCCAACCTCAGATCTCCACGCAGGCACACATGAATGCACATACATTTGCACACATCCAGAGATAAACTCACCCCAAACAATCCACATTCCAAGAAATCCAGACATGGCTCTGATTGCACACACATGTGATTATGCGCAGAGGTCCACCCTACCAGCCAACCTCAGATCTCCACGCAGGCACACATGAATGCACATACATTTGCACACATCCAGAGATAAACTAACCCCAAACAATCCACATTCCAAAATAAATCCAGACGTGGCTCTGATTGCACACACATGCGATTATGCGCAGAGGTCCACCCTACCAGCCAACCTCAGATCTCCACGCAGGCACACATGAATGCACATACATTTGCACACATCCAGAGATAAACTCACCCCAAACAATCCACATTCCAAGAAATCCAGACGTGGCTCTGATTGCACACACATGTGATTATGCGCAGAGGTCCACCCTACCAGCCAACCTCAGATCTCCACGCAGGCACACATGAATGCACATACATTTGCACACATCCAGAGATAAACTCACCCAAACACTCACATTCCAAGAAATCCAGACGTGGCTCTGATTGCACACACATGTGATTATGCGCAGAGGTCCACCCTACCAGCCAACCTCAGATCTCCACGCAGGCACACATGAATGCACATACATTTGCACACATCCAGAGATAAACTCACCCCAAACAATCCACATTCCAAGAAATCCAGACGTGGCTCTGATTGCACACACATGCGATTATGCGCAGAGGTCCACCCTACCACCCAACCCCAGATCTTCACGCAGGCACACATGAATGCACATACATTTGCACACATCCAGAGATAAACTCACCCCAAACAATCCACATTCCAAGAAATCCAGACGTGGCTCTGATTGCACACACATACGATTATGCGCAGAGGTCCACCCTACCAGCCAACCTCAGATCTCCACGCAGGCACACATGAATGCACATACATTTGCACACATCCAGAGATAAACTAACCCCAAACAATCCACATTCCAAGAAATCCAGACGTGGCTCTGATTGCACACACATGCGATTATGCGCAGAGGTCCACCCTACCAGCCAACCTCAGATCTCCACGCAGGCACACATGAATGCACATACATTTGCACACATCCAGAGATAAACTAACCCCAAACAATCCACATTCCAAGAAATCCAGACGTGGCTCTGATTGCACACACATGTGATTATGCGCAGAGGTCCACCCTACCAGCCAACCTCAGATCTCCACACAGGCACACATGAATGCACATACATTTGCACACATCCAGAGATAAACTCACCCCAAACAATCCACATTCCAAGAAATCCAGACGTGGTTCTGATTGCACACACATGTGATTATGCGCAGAGGTCCACCCTACCAGCCAACCTCAGATCTCCACGCAGGCACACATGAATGCACATACATTTGCACACATCCACAGATAAACTCACCCCAAACAATCCACATTCCAAGAAATCCAGACGTGGCTCTGATTGCACACACATGTGATTATGCGCAGAGGTCCACCCTACCACCCAACCCCAGATCTCCACGCAGGCACACATGAATGCACATACATTTGCACACATCCAGAGATAAACTAACCCCAAACAATCCACATTCCAAGAAATCCAGACGTGGCTCTGATTGCACACACATGTGATTATGCACAGAGGTCCACCCTACCAGCCAACCTCAGATCTCCACGCAGGCACACATGAATGCACATACATTTGCACACATCCAGAGATAAACTCACCCCAAACAATCCACATTCCAAGGAATCCAGACATGGCTCTGATTGCACACACATGTGATTATGCGCAGAGGTCCACCCTACCAGCCAACCTCAGATCTCCACGCAGGCACACATGAATGCACATACATTTGCACACATCCAGAGATAAACTAACCCCAAACAATCCACATTCCAAGAAATCCAGACGTGGCTCTCATTGCACACACATGTGATTATGCGCAGAGGTCCACCCTACCAGCCAACCTCAGATCTCCACGCAGGCACACATGAATGCACATACATTTGCACACATCCAGAGATAAACTCACCCCAAACAATCCACATTCCAAGAAATCCAGACGTGGCTCTGATTGCACACACATGCGATTATGCGCAGAGGTCCACCCTACCAGCCAACCTCAGATCTCCACGCAGGCACACATGAATGCACATACATTTGCACACATCCAGAGATAAACTAACCCCAAACAATCCACATTCCAAGAAATCCAGACGTGGCTCTGATTGCACACACATGCGATTATGCGCAGAGGTCCACCCTACCAGCCAACCTCAGATCTCCACGCAGGCACACATGAATGCACATACATTTGCACACATCCAGAGATAAACTAACCCCAAACAATCCACATTCCAAGAAATCCATACATGGCTCTGATTGCACACACATGTGAGTATGCGAGAGGTCCACCCTACCAGCCAACCTCAGATCTCCACGCAGGCACACATGAATGCACATACATTTGCACACATCCAGAGATAAACTAACCCCAAACAATCCACATTCCAAGAAATCCAGACATGGCTCTGATTGCACACACATACGATTATGCGCAGAGGTCCACCCTACCAGCCAACCTCAGATCTCCACGCAGGCACACATGAATGCACATACATTTGCACACATCCAGAGATAAACTCACCCCAAACAATCCACATTCCAAGAAATCCAGACATGGCTCTGATTGCACACACATGCGATTATGCGCAGAGGTCCACCCTACCAGCCAACCTCAGATCTCCACGCAGGCACACATGAATGCACATACATTTGCACACATCCAGAGATAAACTCACCCCAAACAATCCACATTCCAAGAAATCCAGACGTGGCTCTGATTGCACACACATGCGATTATGCGCAGAGGTCCACCCTACCAGCCAACCTCAGATCTCCACGCAGGCACACATGAATGCACATACATTTGCACACATCCAGAGATAAACTCACCCCAAACAATCCACATTCCAAGAAATCCAGACATGGCTCTGATTGCACACACATGTGATTATGCGCAGAGGTCCACCCTACCAGCCAACCTCAGATCTCCACGCAGGCACACATGAATGCACATACATTTGCACACATCCAGAGATAAACTCACCCCAAACAATCCACATTCCAAGAAATCCAGACGTGGCTCTGATTGCGCACACATGTGATTATGCGCAGAGGTCCACCCTACCACCCAACCCCAGATCTCCACGCAGGCACACATGAATGCACATACATTTGCACACATCCAGAGATAAACTAACCCCAAACAATCCACATTCCAAGGAATCCAGACGTGGCTCTGATTGCACACACATGTGATTATGCGCAGAGGTCCACCCTACCAGCCAACCTCAGATCTCCACGCAGGCACACATGAATGCACATACATTTGCACACATCCAGAGATAAACTCACCCCAAACAATCCACATTCCAAGAAATCCAGACGTGGCTCTGATTGCACACACATGCGATTATGCGCAGAGGTCCACCCTACCAGCCAACCTCAGATCTCCACGCAGGCACACATGAATGCACATACATTTGCACACATCCAGAGATAAACTCACCCCAAACAATCCACATTCCAAGAAATCCAGACATGGCTCTGATTGCACACACATGTGATTATGCGCAGAGGTCCACCCTACCAGCCAACCTCAGATCTCCACGCAGGCACACATGAATGCACATACATTTGCACACATCCAGAGATAAACTCACCCCAAACAATCCACATTCCAAGAAATCCAGACGTGGCTCTGATTGCGCACACATGTGATTATGCGCAGAGGTCCACCCTACCACCCAACCCCAGATCTCCACGCAGGCACACATGAATGCACATACATTTGCACACATCCAGAGATAAACTCACCCCAAACAATCCACATTCCAAGAAATCCAGACGTGGCTCTGATTGCACACACATGCGATTATGCGCAGAGGTCCACCCTACCAGCCAACCTCAGATCTCCACGCAGGCACACATGAATGCACATACATTTGCACACATCCAGAGATAAACTCACCCCAAACAATCCACATTCCAGGAAATCCAGACGTGGCTCTGATTGCACACACATGCGATTATGCGCAGAGGTCCACCCTACCAGCCAACCTCAGATCTCCACGCAGGCACACATGAATGCACATACATTTGCACACATCCAGAGATAAACTAACCCCAAACAATCCACATTCCAAGAAATCCAGACATGGCTCTGATTGCACACACATGTGATTATGCGCAGAGGTCCACCCTACCAGCCAACCTCAGATCTCCACGCAGGCACACATGAATGCACATACATTTGCACACATCCAGAGATAAACTCACCCCAAACAATCCACATTCCAAGAAATCCAGACGTGGCTCTGATTGCACACACATGCGATTATGCGCAGAGGTCCACCCTACCAGCCAACCTCAGATCTCCACGCAGGCACACATGAATGCACATACATTTGCACACATCCAGAGATAAACTAACCCCAAACAATCCACATTCCAAGAAATCCAGACGTGGCTCTGATTGCACACACATGTGATTATGCGCAGAGGTCCACCCTACCAGCCAACCTCAGATCTCCACGCAGGCACACATGAATGCACATACATTTGCACACATCCAGAGATAAACTCACCCCAAACAATCCACATTCCAAGAAATCCAGACGTGGCTCTGATTGCGCACACATGTGATTATGCGCAGAGGTCCACCCTACCACCCAACCCCAGATCTCCACGCAGGCACACATGAATGCACATACATTTGCACACATCCAGAGATAAACTAACCCCAAACAATCCACATTCCAAGGAATCCAGACGTGGCTCTGATTGCACACACATGTGATTATGCGCAGAGGTCCACCCTACCAGCCAACCTCAGATCTCCACGCAGGCACACATGAATGCACATACATTTGCACACATCCAGAGATAAACTCACCCCAAACAATCCACATTCCAAGAAATCCAGACGTGGCTCTGATTGCACACACATGCGATTATGCGCAGAGGTCCACCCTACCAGCCAACCTCAGATCTCCACGCAGGCACACATGAATGCACATACATTTGCACACATCCAGAGATAAACTCACCCCAAACAATCCACATTCCAAGAAATCCAGACGTGGCTCTGATTGCACACACATGCGATTATGCGCAGAGGTCCACCCTACCAGCCAACCTCAGATCTCCACGCAGGCACACATGAATGCACATACATTTGCACACATCCAGAGATAAACTAACCCCAAACAATCCACATTCCAAGAAATCCAGACATGGCTCTGATTGCACACACATGTGATTATGCGCAGAGGTCCACCCTACCAGCCAACCTCAGATCTCCACGCAGGCACACATGAATGCACATACATTTGCACACATCCAGAGATAAACTAACCCCAAACAATCCACATTCCAAGAAATCCAGACGTGGCTCTGATTGCACACACATGTGATTATGCGCAGAGGTCCACCCTACCAGCCAACCTCAGATCTCCACGCAGGCACACATGAATGCACATACATTTGCACACATCCAGAGATAAACTCACCCCAAACAATCCACATTCCAAGAAATCCAGACATGGCTCTGATTGCACACACATGTGATTATGCGCAGAGGTCCACCCTACCAGCCAACCTCAGATCTCCACGCAGGCACACATGAATGCACATACATTTGCACACATCCAGAGATAAACTCACCCCAAACAATCCACATTCCAAGAAATCCAGACGTGGCTCTGATTGCGCACACATGTGATTATGCGCAGAGGTCCACCCTACCACCCAACCCCAGATCTCCACGCAGGCACACATGAATGCACATACATTTGCACACATCCAGAGATAAACTCACCCCAAACAATCCACATTCCAAGAAATCCAGACGTGGCTCTGATTGCACACACATGCGATTATGCGCAGAGGTCCACCCTACCAGCCAACCTCAGATCTCCACGCAGGCACACATGAATGCACATACATTTGCACACATCCAGAGATAAACTCACCCCAAACAATCCACATTCCAGGAAATCCAGACGTGGCTCTGATTGCACACACATGCGATTATGCGCAGAGGTCCACCCTACCAGCCAACCTCAGATCTCCACGCAGGCACACATGAATGCACATACATTTGCACACATCCAGAGATAAACTAACCCCAAACAATCCACATTCCAAGAAATCCAGACGTGGCTCTGATTGCACACACATGTGATTATGCGCAGAGGTCCACCCTACCAGCCAACCTCAGATCTCCACGCAGGCACACATGAATGCACATACATTTGCACACATCCAGAGATAAACTCACCCCAAACAATCCACATTCCAAGAAATCCAGACGTGGCTCTGATTGCGCACACATGTGATTATGCGCAGAGGTCCACCCTACCACCCAACCCCAGATCTCCACGCAGGCACACATGAATGCACATACATTTGCACACATCCAGAGATAAACTAACCCCAAACAATCCACATTCCAAGGAATCCAGACGTGGCTCTGATTGCACACACATGTGATTATGCGCAGAGGTCCACCCTACCAGCCAACCTCAGATCTCCACGCAGGCACACATGAATGCACATACATTTGCACACATCCAGAGATAAACTCACCCCAAACAATCCACATTCCAAGAAATCCAGACGTGGCTCTGATTGCACACACATGCGATTATGCGCAGAGGTCCACCCTACCAGCCAACCTCAGATCTCCACGCAGGCACACATGAATGCACATACATTTGCACACATCCAGAGATAAACTCACCCCAAACAATCCACATTCCAAGAAATCCAGACGTGGCTCTGATTGCACACACATGCGATTATGCGCAGAGGTCCACCCTACCAGCCAACCTCAGATCTCCACGCAGGCACACATGAATGCACATACATTTGCACACATCCAGAGATAAACTAACCCCAAACAATCCACATTCCAAGAAATCCAGACATGGCTCTGATTGCACACACATGTGATTATGCGCAGAGGTCCACCCTACCAGCCAACCTCAGATCTCCACGCAGGCACACATGAATGCACATACATTTGCACACATCCAGAGATAAACTAACCCCAAACAATCCACATTCCAAGAAATCCAGACGTGGCTCTGATTGCACACACATACGATTATGCGCAGAGGTCCACCCTACCAGCCAACCTCAGATCTCCACGCAGGCACACATGAATGCACATACATTTGCACACATCCAGAGATAAACTAACCCCAAACAATCCACATTCCAAGAAATCCAGACGTGGCTCTGATTGCACACACATGTGATTATGCGCAGAGGTCCACCCTACCAGCCAACCTCAGATCTCCACGCAGGCACACATGAATGCACATACATTTGCACACATCCAGAGATAAACTCACCCCAAACAATCCACATTCCAAGAAATCCAGACATGGCTCTGATTGCACACACATGTGATTATGCGCAGAGGTCCACCCTACCAGCCAACCTCAGATCTCCACGCAGGCACACATGAATGCACATACATTTGCACACATCCAGAATAAACTCACCCCAAACAATCCACATTCCAAGAAATCCAGACGTGGCTCTGATTGCACACACATGTGATTATGCGCAGAGGTCCACCCTACCAGCCAACCTCAGATCTCCACGCAGGCACACATGAATGCACATACATTTGCACACATCCAGAGATAAACTCACCCCAAACAATCCACATTCCAAGAAATCCAGACGTGGCTCTGATTGCACACACATACGATTATGCGCAGAGGTCCACCCTACCAGCCAACCTCAGATCTCCACGCAGGCACACATGAATGCACATACATTTGCACACATCCAGAGATAAACTAACCCCAAACAATCCACATTCCAAGAAATCCAGACGTGGCTCTGATTGCACACACATGTGATTATGCGCAGAGGTCCACCCTACCAGCCAACCTCAGATCTCCACGCAGGCACACATGAATGCACATACATTTGCACACATCCAGATAAACTCACCCCAAACAATCCACATTCCAAGAAATCCAGACATGGCTCTGATTGCACACACATGTGATTATGCGCAGAGGTCCACCCTACCAGCCAACCTCAGATCTCCACGCAGGCACACATGAATGCACATACATTTGCACACATCCAGAGATAAACTCACCCCAAACAATCCACATTCCAAGAAATCCAGACGTGGCTCTGATTGCACACACATGCGATTATGCGCAGAGGTCCACCCTACCAGCCAACCTCAGATCTCCACACAGGCACACATGAATGCACATACATTTGCACACATCCAGAGATAAACTCACCCCAAACAATCCACATTCCAAGAAATCCAGACGTGGCTCTGATTGCACACACATGTGATTATGCGCAGAGGTCCACCCTACCAGCCAACCTCAGATCTCCACGCAGGCACACATGAATGCACATACATTTGCACACATCCAGAGATAAACTCACCCCAAACAATCCACATTCCAAGAAATCCAGACATGGCTCTGATTGCACACACATGTGATTATGCGCAGAGGTCCACCCTACCAGCCAACCTCAGATCTCCACGCAGGCACACATGAATGCACATACATTTGCACACATCCAGAGATAAACTCACCCCAAACAATCCACATTCCAAGAAATCCAGACGTGGCTCTGATTGCACACACATGCGATTATGCGCAGAGGTCCACCCTACCAGCCAACCTCAGATCTCCACGCAGGCACACATGAATGCACATACATTTGCACACATCCAGAGATAAACTAACCCCAAACAATCCACATTCCAAGAAATCCAGACATGGCTCTGATTGCACACACATGTGATTATGCGCAGAGGTCCACCCTACCAGCCAACCTCAGATCTCCACGCAGGCACACATGAATGCACATACATTTGCACACATCCAGAGATAAACTAACCCCAAACAATCCACATTCCAAGAAATCCAGACGTGGCTCTGATTGCACACACATGCGATTATGCGCAGAGGTCCACCCTACCAGCCAACCTCAGATCTCCACGCAGGCACACATGAATGCACATACATTTGCACACATCCAGAGATAAACTAACCCCAAACAATCCACATTCCAAGAAATCCAGACGTGGCTCTGATTGCACACACATGTGATTATGCGCAGAGGTCCACCCTACCAGCCAACCTCAGATCTCCACGCAGGCACACATGAATGCACATACATTTGCACACATCCAGAGATAAACTCACCCCAAACAATCCACATTCCAAGAAATCCAGACATGGCTCTGATTGCACACACATGTGATTATGCGCAGAGGTCCACCCTACCAGCCAACCTCAGATCTCCACGCAGGCACACATGAATGCACATACATTTGCACACATCCAGAGATAAACTAACCCCAAACAATCCACATTCCAAGAAATCCAGACGTGGCTCTGATTGCACACACATACGATTATGCGCAGAGGTCCACCCTACCAGCCAACCTCAGATCTCCACGCAGGCACACATGAATGCACATACATTTGCACACATCCAGAGATAAACTAACCCCAAACAATCCACATTCCAAGAAATCCAGACGTGGCTCTGATTGCACACACATGTGATTATGCGCAGAGGTCCACCCTACCAGCCAACCTCAGATCTCCACGCAGGCACACATGAATGCACATACATTTGCACACATCCAGAGATAAACTCACCCCAAACAATCCACATTCCAAGAAATCCAGACATGGCTCTGATTGCACACACATGTGATTATGCGCAGAGGTCCACCCTACCAGCCAACCTCAGATCTCCACGCAGGCACACATGAATGCACATACATTTGCACACATCCAGAGATAAACTCACCCCAAACAATCCACATTCCAAGAAATCCAGACGTGGCTCTCATTGCGCACACATGTGATTATGCGCAGAGGTCCACCCTACCACCCAACCCCAGATCTCCACGCAGGCACACATGAATGCACATACATTTGCACACATCCAGAGATAAACTCACCCCAAACAATCCACATTCCAAGAAATCCAGACGTGGCTCTGATTGCACACACATGCGATTATGCGCAGAGGTCCACCCTACCAGCCAACCTCAGATCTCCACGCAGGCACACATGAATGCACATACATTTGCACACATCCAGAGATAAACTCACCCCAAACAATCCACATTCCAGGAAATCCAGACGTGGCTCTGATTGCACACACATGCGATTATGCGCAGAGGTCCACCCTACCAGCCAACCTCAGATCTCCACGCAGGCACACATGAATGCACATACATTTGCACACATCCAGAGATAAACTAACCCCAAACAATCCACATTCCAAGAAATCCAGACATGGCTCTGATTGCACACACATGTGATTATGCGCAGAGGTCCACCCTACCAGCCAACCTCAGATCTCCACGCAGGCACACATGAATGCACATACATTTGCACACATCCAGAGATAAACTCACCCCAAACAATCCACATTCCAAGAAATCCAGACGTGGCTCTGATTGCACACACATGCGATTATGCGCAGAGGTCCACCCTACCAGCCAACCTCAGATCTCCACGCAGGCACACATGAATGCACATACATTTGCACACATCCAGAGATAAACTAACCCCAAACAATCCACATTCCAAGAAATCCAGACGTGGCTCTGATTGCACACACATGTGATTATGTGCAGAGGTCCACCCTACCAGCCAACCTCAGATCTCCACGCAGGCACACATGAATGCACATACATTTGCACACATCCAGAGATAAACTCACCCCAAACAATCCACATTCCAAGAAATCCAGACGTGGCTCTGATTGCGCACACATGTGATTATGCGCAGAGGTCCACCCTACCACCCAACCCCAGATCTCCAAGCAGGCACACATGAATGCACATACATTTGCACACATCCAGAGATAAACTAACCCCAAACAATCCACATTCCAAGGAATCCAGACGTGGCTCTGATTGCACACACATGTGATTATGCGCAGAGGTCCACCCTACCAGCCAACCTCAGATCTCCACGCAGGCACACATGAATGCACATACATTTGCACACATCCAGAGATAAACTCACCCCAAACAATCCACATTCCAAGAAATCCAGACGTGGCTCTGATTGCACACACATGTGATTATGCGCAGAGGTCCACCCTACCAGCCAACCTCAGATCTCCACGCAGGCACACATGAATGCACATACATTTGCACACATCCAGAGATAAACTCACCCCAAACAATCCACATTCCAAGAAATCCAGACATGGCTCTGATTGCACACACATGTGATTATGCGCAGAGGTCCACCCTACCAGCCAACCTCAGATCTCCACGCAGGCACACATGAATGCACATACATTTGCACACATCCAGAGATAAACTCACCCCAAACAATCCACATTCCAAGAAATCCAGACGTGGCTCTGATTGCACACACATGTGATTATGCGCAGAGGTCCACCCTACCAGCCAACCTCAGATCTCCACGCAGGCACACATGAATGCACATACATTTGCACACATCCAGAGATAAACTCACCCCAAACAATCCACATTCCAAGAAATCCAGACGTGGCTCTGATTGCACACACATACGATTATGCACAGAGGTCCACCCTACCAGCCAACCTCAGATCTCCACGCAGGCACACATGAATGCACATACATTTGCACACATCCAGAGATAAACTCACCCCAAACAATCCACATTCCAAGAAATCCAGAAGTGGCTCTGATTGCACACACATGTGATTATGCGCAGAGGTCCACCCTACCAGCCAACCTCAGATCTCCACGCAGGCACACATGAATGCACATACATTTGCACACATCCAGAGATAAACTCACCCCAAACAATCCACATTCCAAGAAATCCAGACGTGGCTCTGATTGCGCACACATGTGATTATGCGCAGAGGTCCACCCTACCACCCAACCCCAGATCTCCACGCAGGCACACATGAATGCACATACATTTGCACACATCCAGAGATAAACTCACCCCAAACAATCCACATTCCAAGAAATCCAGACGTGGCTCTGATTGCACACACATGCGATTATGCGCAGAGGTCCACCCTACCAGCCAACCTCAGATCTCCACGCAGGCACACATGAATGCACATACATTTGCACACATCCAGAGATAAACTCACCCCAAACAATCCACATTCCAGGAAATCCAGACGTGGCTCTGATTGCACACACATGCGATTATGCGCAGAGGTCCACCCTACCAGCCAACCTCAGATCTCCACGCAGGCACACATGAATGCACATACATTTGCACACATCCAGAGATAAACTAACCCCAAACAATCCACATTCCAAGAAATCCAGACATGGCTCTGATTGCACACACATGTGATTATGCGCAGAGGTCCACCCTACCAGCCAACCTCAGATCTCCACGCAGGCACACATGAATGCACATACATTTGCACACATCCAGAGATAAACTCACCCCAAACAATCCACATTCCAAGAAATCCAGACGTGGCTCTGATTGCACACACATGCGATTATGCGCAGAGGTCCACCCTACCAGCCAACCTCAGATCTCCACGCAGGCACACATGAATGCACATACATTTGCACACATCCAGAGATAAACTAACCCCAAACAATCCACATTCCAAGAAATCCAGACGTGGCTCTGATTGCACACACATGTGATTATGCGCAGAGGTCCACCCTACCAGCCAACCTCAGATCTCCACGCAGGCACACATGAATGCACATACATTTGCACACATCCAGAGATAAACTCACCCCAAACAATCCACATTCCAAGAAATCCAGACGTGGCTCTGATTGCGCACACATGTGATTATGCGCAGAGGTCCACCCTACCACCCAACCCCAGATCTCCACGCAGGCACACATGAATGCACATACATTTGCACACATCCAGAGATAAACTAACCCCAAACAATCCACATTCCAAGGAATCCAGACGTGGCTCTGATTGCACACACATGTGATTATGCGCAGAGGTCCACCCTACCAGCCAACCTCAGATCTCCACGCAGGCACACATGAATGCACATACATTTGCACACATCCAGAGATAAACTAACCCCAAACAATCCACATTCCAAGAAATCCAGACGTGGCTCTGATTGCACACACATGTGATTATGCGCAGAGGTCCACCCTACCAGCCAACCTCAGATCTCCACGCAGGCACACATGAATGCACATACATTTGCACACATCCAGAGATAAACTCACCCCAAACAATCCACATTCCAAGAAATCCAGACATGGCTCTGATTGCACACACATGTGATTATGCGCAGAGGTCCACCCTACCAGCCAACCTCAGATCTCCACGCAGGCACACATGAATGCACATACATTTGCACACATCCAGAGATAAACTCACCCCAAACAATCCACATTCCAAGAAATCCAGACGTGGCTCTGATTGCACACACATGTGATTATGCGCAGAGGTCCACCCTACCAGCCAACCTCAGATCTCCACGCAGGCACACATGAATGCACATACATTTGCACACATCCAGAGATAAACTCACCCCAAACAATCCACATTCCAAGAAATCCAGACGTGGCTCTGATTGCACACACATACGATTATGCGCAGAGGTCCACCCTACCAGCCAACCTCAGATCTCCACGCAGGCACACATGAATGCACATACATTTGCACACATCCAGAGATAAACTAACCCCAAACAATCCACATTCCAAGAAATCCAGACGTGGCTCTGATTGCACACACATGTGATTATGCGCAGAGGTCCACCCTACCAGCCAACCTCAGATCTCCACGCAGGCACACATGAATGCACATACATTTGCACACATCCAGAGATAAACTCACCCCAAACAATCCACATTCCAAGAAATCCAGACGTGGCTCTGATTGCACACACATGTGATTATGCGCAGAGGTCCACCCTACCAGCCAACCTCAGATCTCCACGCAGGCACACATGAATGCACATACATTTGCACACATCCAGAGATAAACTCACCCCAAACAATCCACATTCCAAGAAATCCAGACGTGGCTCTGATTGCACACACATGCGATTATGCGCAGAGGTCCACCCTACCAGCCAACCTCAGATCTCCACACAGGCACACATGAATGCACATACATTTGCACACATCCAGAGATAAACTCACCCCAAACAATCCACATTCCAAGAAATCCAGACGTGGCTCTGATTGCACACACATGTGATTATGCGCAGAGGTCCACCCTACCAGCCAACCTCAGATCTCCACGCAGGCACACATGAATGCACATACATTTGCACACATCCAGAGATAAACTCACCCCAAACAATCCACATTCCAAGAAATCCAGACGTGGCTCTGATTGCACACACATGCGATTATGCGCAGAGGTCCACCCTACCAGCCAACCTCAGATCTCCACGCAGGCACACATGAATGCACATACATTTGCACACATCCAGAGATAAACTCACCCCAAACAATCCACATTCCAAGAAATCCAGACGTGGCTCTGATTGCACACACATGTGATTATGCGCAGAGGTCCACCCTACCAGCCAACCTCAGATCTCCACGCAGGCACACATGAATGCACATACATTTGCACACATCCAGAGATAAACTCACCCCAAACAATCCACATTCCAAGAAATCCAGACGTGGCTCTGATTGCACACACATGCGATTATGCGCAGAGGTCCACCCTACCAGCCAACCTCAGATCTCCACGCAGGCACACATGAATGCACATACATTTGCACACATCCAGAGATAAACTAACCCCAAACAATCCACATTCCAAGAAATCCAGACATGGCTCTGATTGCACACACATGTGATTATGCGCAGAGGTCCACCCTACCAGCCAACCTCAGATCTCCACGCAGGCACACATGAATGCACATACATTTGCACACATCCAGAGATAAACTAACCCCAAACAATCCACATTCCAAGAAATCCAGACGTGGCTCTGATTGCACACACATACGATTATGCGCAGAGGTCCACCCTACCAGCCAACCTCAGATCTCCACGCAGGCACACATGAATGCACATACATTTGCACACATCCAGAGATAAACTAACCCCAAACAATCCACATTCCAAGAAATCCAGACGTGGCTCTGATTGCACACACATGTGATTATGCGCAGAGGTCCACCCTACCAGCCAACCTCAGATCTCCACGCAGGCACACATGAATGCACATACATTTGCACACATCCAGAGATAAACTCACCCCAAACAATCCACATTCCAAGAAATCCAGACATGGCTCTGATTGCACACACATGTGATTATGCGCAGAGGTCCACCCTACCAGCCAACCTCAGATCTCCACGCAGGCACACATGAATGCACATACATTTGCACACATCCAGAGATAAACTCACCCCAAACAATCCACATTCCAAGAAATCCAGACGTGGCTCTGATTGCGCACACATGTGATTATGCGCAGAGGTCCACCCTACCACCCAACCCCAGATCTCCACGCAGGCACACATGAATGCACATACATTTGCACACATCCAGAGATAAACTCACCCCAAACAATCCACATTCCAAGAAATCCAGACGTGGCTCTGATTGCACACACATGCGATTATGCGCAGAGGTCCACCCTACCAGCCAACCTCAGATCTCCACGCAGGCACACATGAATGCACATACATTTGCACACATCCAGAGATAAACTCACCCCAAACAATCCACATTCCAAGAAATCCAGACGTGGCTCTGATTGCACACACATGTGATTATGCGCAGAGGTCCACCCTACCAGCCAACCTCAGATCTCCACGCAGGCACACATGAATGCACATACATTTGCACACATCCAGAGATAAACTAACCCCAAACAATCCACATTCCAAGAAATCCAGACATGGCTCTGATTGCACACACATGTGATTATGCGCAGAGGTCCACCCTACCAGCCAACCTCAGATCTCCACGCAGGCACACATGAATGCACATACATTTGCACACATCCAGAGATAAACTCACCCCAAACAATCCACATTCCAAGAAATCCAGACGTGGCTCTGATTGCACACACATGCGATTATGCGCAGAGGTCCACCCTACCAGCCAACCTCAGATCTCCACGCAGGCACACATGAATGCACATACATTTGCACACATCCAGAGATAAACTAACCCCAAACAATCCACATTCCAAGAAATCCAGACGTGGCTCTGATTGCACACACATACGATTATGCGCAGAGGTCCACCCTACCAGCCAACCTCAGATCTCCACGCAGGCACACATGAATGCACATACATTTGCACACATCCAGAGATAAACTAACCCCAAACAATCCACATTCCAAGAAATCCAGACGTGGCTCTGATTGCACACACATGTGATTATGCGCAGAGGTCCACCCTACCAGCCAACCTCAGATCTCCACGCAGGCACACATGAATGCACATACCTTTGCACACATCCAGAGATAAACTCACCCCAAACAATCCACATTCCAAGAAATCCAGACGTGGCTCTGATTGCACACACATGTGATTATGCGCAGAGGTCCACCCTACCAGCCAACCTCAGATCTCCACGCAGGCACACATGAATGCACATACCTTTGCACACATCCAGAGATAAACTCACCCCAAACAATCCACATTCCAAGAAATCCAGACGTGGCTCTGATTGCACACACATGCGATTATGCGCAGAGGTCCACCCTACCACCCAACCCCAGATCTCCACGCAGGCACACATGAATGCACATACATTTGCACACATCCAGAGATAAACTAACCCCAAACAATCCACATTCCAAGGAATCCAGACGTGGCTCTGATTGCACACACATGCGATTATGCGCAGAGGTCCACCCTACCAGCCAACCTCAGATCTCCACGCAGGCACACATGAATGCACATACCTTTGCACACATCCAGAGATAAACTCACCCCAAACAATCCACATTCCAAGAAATCCAGACGTGGCTCTGATTGCACACACATGCGATTATGCGCAGAGGTCCACCCTACCACCCAACCCCAGATCTCCACGCAGGCACACATGAATGCACATACATTTGCACACATCCAGAGATAAACTAACCCCAAACAATCCACATTCCAAGGAATCCAGACGTGGCTCTGATTGCACACACATGCGATTATGCGCAGAGGTCCACCCTACCAGCCAACCTCAGATCTCCACGCAGGCACACATGAATGCACATACATTTGCACACATCCAGAGATAAACTCACCCCAAACAATCCACATTCCAAGAAATCCAGACGTGGCTCTGATTGCACACACATGCGATTATGCGCAGAGGTCCACCCTACATGCCAACCTCAGATCTCCACGCAGGCACACATGAATGCACATACATTTGCACACATCCAGAGATAAACTCACCCCAAACAATCCACATTCCAAGAAATCCAGACATGGCTCTGATTGCACACACATGTGATTATGCGCAGAGGTCCACCCTACCAGCCAACCTCAGATCTCCACGCAGGCACACATGAATGCACATACATTTGCACACATCCAGAGATAAACTAACCCCAAACAATCCACATTCCAAGAAATCCAGACGTGGCTCTGATTGCACACACATACGATTATGCGCAGAGGTCCACCCTACCAGCCAACCTCAGATCTCCACGCAGGCACACATGAATGCACATGCATTTGCACACATCCAGAGATAAACTCACCCCAAACAATCCACATTCCAAGAAATCCAGACGTGGCTCTGATTGCACACACATGCGATTATGCGCAGAGGTCCACCCTACCAGCCAACCTCAGATCTCCACGCAGGCACACATGAATGCACATACATTTGCACACATCCAGAGATAAACTCACCCCAAACAATCCACATTCCAAGAAATCCAGACATGGCTCTGATTGCACACACATGTGATTATGCGCAGAGGTCCACCCTACCAGCCAACCTCAGATCTCCACGCAGGCACACATGAATGCACATACATTTGCACACATCCAGAGATAAACTCACCCCAAACAATCCACATTCCAAGAAATCCAGACGTGGCTCTGATTGCACACACATGCGATTATGCGCAGAGGTCCACCCTACCAGCCAACCTCAGATCTCCACGCAGGCACACATGAATGCACATACATTTGCACACATCCAGAGATAAACTAACCCCAAACAATCCACATTCCAAGAAATCCAGACGTGGCTCTGATTGCACACACATGTGATTATGCGCAGAGGTCCACCCTACCAGCCAACCTCAGATCTCCACGCAGGCACACATGAATGCACATACATTTGCACACATCCAGAGATAAACTCACCCCAAACAATCCACATTCCAAGAAATCCAGACGTGGCTCTGATTGCGCACACATGTGATTATGCGCAGAGGTCCACCCTACCACCCAACCCCAGATCTCCACGCAGGCACACATGAATGCACATACATTTGCACACATCCAGAGATAAACTAACCCCAAACAATCCACATTCCAAGGAATCCAGACGTGGCTCTGATTGCACACACATGTGATTATGCGCAGAGGTCCACCCTACCAGCCAACCTCAGATCTCCACGCAGGCACACATGAATGCACATACATTTGCACACATCCAGAGATAAACTCACCCCAAACAATCCACATTCCAAGAAATCCAGACGTGGCTCTGATTGCACACACATGCGATTATGCGCAGAGGTCCACCCTACCAGCCAACCTCAGATCTCCACGCAGGCACACATGAATGCACATACATTTGCACACATCCAGAGATAAACTAACCCCAAACAATCCACATTCCAAGAAATCCAGACGTGGCTCTGATTGCACACACATACGATTATGCGCAGAGGTCCACCCTACCAGCCAACCTCAGATCTCCACGCAGGCACACATGAATGCACATACATTTGCACACATCCAGAGATAAACTAACCCCAAACAATCCACATTCCAAGAAATCCAGACGTGGCTCTGATTGCACACACATGTGATTATGCGCAGAGGTCCACCCTACCAGCCAACCTCAGATCTCCACGCAGGCACACATGAATGCACATACATTTGCACACATCCAGAGATAAACTCACCCCAAACAATCCACATTCCAAGAAATCCAGACATGGCTCTGATTGCACACACATGTGATTATGCGCAGAGGTCCACCCTACCAGCCAACCTCAGATCTCCACGCAGGCACACATGAATGCACATACATTTGCACACATCCAGAGATAAACTCACCCCAAACAATCCACATTCCAAGAAATCCAGACGTGGCTCTGATTGCACACACATGCGATTATGCGCAGAGGTCCACCCTACCAGCCAACCTCAGATCTCCACACAGGCACACATGAATGCACATACATTTGCACACATCCAGAGATAAACTCACCCCAAACAATCCACATTCCAAGAAATCCAGACGTGGCTCTGATTGCACACACATGTGATTATGCGCAGAGGTCCACCCTACCAGCCAACCTCAGATCTCCACGCAGGCACACATGAATGCACATACATTTGCACACATCCAGAGATAAACTCACCCCAAACAATCCACATTCCAAGAAATCCAGACGTGGCTCTGATTGCACACACATGTGATTATGCGCAGAGGTCCACCCTACCAGCCAACCTCAGATCTCCACACAGGCACACATGAATGCACATACATTTGCACACATCCAGAGATAAACTCACCCCAAACAATCCACATTCCAAGAAATCCAGACGTGGCTCTGATTGCACACACATGTGATTATGCGCAGAGGTCCACCCTACCAGCCAACCTCAGATCTCCACGCAGGCACACATGAATGCACATACATTTGCACACATCCAGAGATAAACTCACCCCAAACAATCCACATTCCAAGAAATCCAGACGTGGCTCTGATTGCACACACATGTGATTATGCGCAGAGGTCCACCCTACCAGCCAACCTCAGATCTCCACACAGGCACACATGAATGCACATACATTTGCACACATCCAGAGATAAACTCACCCCAAACAATCCACATTCCAAGAAATCCAGACGTGGCTCTGATTGCACACACATGCGATTATGCGCAGAGGTCCACCCTACCAGCCAACCTCAGATCTCCACGCAGGCACACATGAATGCACATACATTTGCACACATCCAGAGATAAACTCACCCCAAACAATCCACATTCCAAGAAATCCAGACGTGGCTCTGATTGCACACACATGCGATTATGCGCAGAGGTCCACCCTACCAGCCAACCTCAGATCTCCACGCAGGCACACATGAATGCACATACCTTTGCACACATCCAGAGATAAACTCACCCCAAACAATCCACATTCCAAGAAATCCAGACGTGGCTCTGATTGCACACACATGCGATTATGCGCAGAGGTCCACCCTACCACCCAACCCCAGATCTCCACGCAGGCACACATGAATGCACATACATTTGCACACATCCAGAGATAAACTAACCCCAAACAATCCACATTCCAAGGAATCCAGACGTGGCTCTGATTGCACACACATGCGATTATGCGCAGAGGTCCACCCTACCAGCCAACCTCAGATCTCCACGCAGGCACACATGAATGCACATACCTTTGCACACATCCAGAGATAAACTCACCCCAAACAATCCACATTCCAAGAAATCCAGACGTGGCTCTGATTGCACACACATGCGATTATGCGCAGAGGTCCACCCTACCACCCAACCCCAGATCTCCACGCAGGCACACATGAATGCACATACATTTGCACACATCCAGAGATAAACTAACCCCAAACAATCCACATTCCAAGGAATCCAGACGTGGCTCTGATTGCACACACATGCGATTATGCGCAGAGGTCCACCCTACCAGCCAACCTCAGATCTCCACGCAGGCACACATGAATGCACATACATTTGCACACATCCAGAGATAAACTCACCCCAAACAATCCACATTCCAAGAAATCCAGACGTGGCTCTGATTGCACACACATGCGATTATGCGCAGAGGTCCACCCTACCAGCCAACCTCAGATCTCCACGCAGGCACACATGAATGCACATACATTTGCACACATCCAGAGATAAACTCACCCCAAACAATCCACATTCCAAGAAATCCAGACATGGCTCTGATTGCACACACATGTGATTATGCGCAGAGGTCCACCCTACCAGCCAACCTCAGATCTCCACGCAGGCACACATGAATGCACATACATTTGCACACATCCAGAGATAAACTAACCCCAAACAATCCACATTCCAAGAAATCCAGACGTGGCTCTGATTGCACACACATACGATTATGCGCAGAGGTCCACCCTACCAGCCAACCTCAGATCTCCACGCAGGCACACATGAATGCACATGCATTTGCACACATCCAGAGATAAACTCACCCCAAACAATCCACATTCCAAGAAATCCAGACGTGGCTCTGATTGCACACACATGCGATTATGCGCAGAGGTCCACCCTACCAGCCAACCTCAGATCTCCACGCAGGCACACATGAATGCACATACATTTGCACACATCCAGAGATAAACTCACCCCAAACAATCCACATTCCAAGAAATCCAGACATGGCTCTGATTGCACACACATGTGATTATGCGCAGAGGTCCACCCTACCAGCCAACCTCAGATCTCCACGCAGGCACACATGAATGCACATACATTTGCACACATCCAGAGATAAACTCACCCCAAACAATCCACATTCCAAGAAATCCAGACGTGGCTCTGATTGCACACACATGCGATTATGCGCAGAGGTCCACCCTACCAGCCAACCTCAGATCTCCACGCAGGCACACATGAATGCACATACATTTGCACACATCCAGAGATAAACTAACCCCAAACAATCCACATTCCAAGAAATCCAGACGTGGCTCTGATTGCACACACATGTGATTATGCGCAGAGGTCCACCCTACCAGCCAACCTCAGATCTCCACGCAGGCACACATGAATGCACATACATTTGCACACATCCAGAGATAAACTCACCCCAAACAATCCACATTCCAAGAAATCCAGACGTGGCTCTGATTGCGCACACATGTGATTATGCGCAGAGGTCCACCCTACCACCCAACCCCAGATCTCCACGCAGGCACACATGAATGCACATACATTTGCACACATCCAGAGATAAACTAACCCCAAACAATCCACATTCCAAGGAATCCAGACGTGGCTCTGATTGCACACACATGTGATTATGCGCAGAGGTCCACCCTACCAGCCAACCTCAGATCTCCACGCAGGCACACATGAATGCACATACATTTGCACACATCCAGAGATAAACTCACCCCAAACAATCCACATTCCAAGAAATCCAGACGTGGCTCTGATTGCACACACATGCGATTATGCGCAGAGGTCCACCCTACCAGCCAACATCAGATCTACACGCAGGCACACATGAATGCACATACATTTGCACACATCCAGAGATAAACTAACCCCAAACAATCCACATTCCAAGAAATCCAGACGTGGCTCTGATTGCACACACATACGATTATGCGCAGAGGTCCACCCTACCAGCCAACCTCAGATCTCCACGCAGGCACACATGAATGCACATACATTTGCACACATCCAGAGATAAACTAACCCCAAACAATCCACATTCCAAGAAATCCAGACGTGGCTCTGATTGCACACACATGTGATTATGCGCAGAGGTCCACCCTACCAGCCAACCTCAGATCTCCACGCAGGCACACATGAATGCACATACATTTGCACACATCCAGAGATAAACTCACCCCAAACAATCCACATTCCAAGAAATCCAGACATGGCTCTGATTGCACACACATGTGATTATGCGCAGAGGTCCACCCTACCAGCCAACCTCAGATCTCCACGCAGGCACACATGAATGCACATACATTTGCACACATCCAGAGATAAACTCACCCCAAACAATCCACATTCCAAGAAATCCAGACGTGGCTCTGATTGCACACACATGCGATTATGCGCAGAGGTCCACCCTACCAGCCAACCTCAGATCTCCACACAGGCACACATGAATGCACATACATTTGCACACATCCAGAGATAAACTCACCCCAAACAATCCACATTCCAAGAAATCCAGACGTGGCTCTGATTGCACACACATGTGATTATGCGCAGAGGTCCACCCTACCAGCCAACCTCAGATCTCCACGCAGGCACACATGAATGCACATACATTTGCACACATCCAGAGATAAACTCACCCCAAACAATCCACATTCCAAGAAATCCAGAAGTGGCTCTGATTGCACACACATGTGATTATGCGCAGAGGTCCACCCTACCAGCCAACCTCAGATCTCCACACAGGCACACATGAATGCACATACATTTGCACACATCCAGAGATAAACTCACCCCAAACAATCCACATTCCAAGAAATCCAGACGTGGCTCTGATTGCACACACATGTGATTATGCGCAGAGGTCCACCCTACCAGCCAACCTCAGATCTCCACGCAGGCACACATGAATGCACATACATTTGCACACATCCAGAGATAAACTCACCCCAAACAATCCACATTCCAAGAAATCCAGACGTGGCTCTGATTGCACACACATGTGATTATGCGCAGAGGTCCACCCTACCAGCCAACCTCAGATCTCCACACAGGCACACATGAATGCACATACATTTGCACACATCCAGAGATAAACTCACCCCAAACAATCCACATTCCAAGAAATCCAGACGTGGCTCTGATTGCACACACATGCGATTATGCGCAGAGGTCCACCCTACCAGCCAACCTCAGATCTCCACGCAGGCACACATGAATGCACATACATTTGCACACATCCAGAGATAAACTCACCCCAAACAATCCACATTCCAAGAAATCCAGACGTGGCTCTGATTGCACACACATGCGATTATGCGCAGAGGTCCACCCTACCAGCCAACCTCAGATCTCCACGCAGGCACACATGAATGCACATACATTTGCACACATCCAGAGATAAACTAACCCCAAACAATCCACATTCCAAGAAATCCAGACATGGCTCTGATTGCACACACATGTGATTATGCGCAGAGGTCCACCCTACCAGCCAACCTCAGATCTCCACGCAGGCACACATGAATGCACATACATTTGCACACATCCAGAGATAAACTAACCCCAAACAATCCACATTCCAAGAAATCCAGACGTGGCTCTGATTGCACACACATACGATTATGCGCAGAGGTCCACCCTACCAGCCAACCTCAGATCTCCACGCAGGCACACATGAATGCACATACATTTGCACACATCCAGAGATAAACTAACCCCAAACAATCCACATTCCAAGAAATCCAGACGTGGCTCTGATTGCACACACATGTGATTATGCGCAGAGGTCCACCCTACCAGCCAACCTCAGATCTCCACGCAGGCACACATGAATGCACATACATTTGCACACATCCAGAGATAAACTAACCCCAAACAATCCACATTCCAAGAAATCCAGACGTGGCTCTGATTGCACACACATGTGATTATGCGCAGAGGTCCACCCTACCAGCCAACCTCAGATCTCCACGCAGGCACACATGAATGCACATACATTTGCACACATCCAGAGATAAACTAACCCCAAACAATCCACATTCCAAGAAATCGAGACGTGGCTCTGATTGCACACACATACGATTATGCGCAGAGGTCCACCCTACCAGCCAACCTCAGATCTCCACGCAGGCACACATGAATGCACATACATTTGCACACATCCAGAGATAAACTAACCCCAAACAATCCACATTCCAAGAAATCCAGACGTGGCTCTGATTGCACACACATGTGATTATGCGCAGAGGTCCACCCTACCAGCCAACCTCAGATCTCCACGCAGGCACACATGAATGCACATACATTTGCACACATCCAGAGATAAACTCACCCCAAACAATCCACATTCCAAGAAATCCAGACATGGCTCTGATTGCACACACATGTGATTATGCGCAGAGGTCCACCCTACCAGCCAACCTCAGATCTCCACGCAGGCACACATGAATGCACATACATTTGCACACATCCAGAGATAAACTCACCCCAAACAATCCACATTCCAAGAAATCCAGACGTGGCTCTGATTGCGCACACATGTGATTATGCGCAGAGGTCCACCCTACCACCCAACCCCAGATCTCCACGCAGGCACACATGAATGCACATACATTTGCACACATCCAGAGATAAACTCACCCCAAACAATCCACATTCCAAGAAATCCAGACGTGGCTCTGATTGCACACACATGCGATTATGCGCAGAGGTCCACCCTACCAGCCAACCTCAGATCTCCACGCAGGCACACATGAATGCACATACATTTGCACACATCCAGAGATAAACTCACCCCAAACAATCCACATTCAAAGAAATCCAGACGTGGCTCTGATTGCACACACATGCGATTATGCGCAGAGGTCCACCCTACCAGCCAACCTCAGATCTCCACGCAGGCACACATGAATGCACATACATTTGCACACATCCAGAGATAAACTAACCCC
The DNA here is from genome assembly GCF_964374335.1 of Astatotilapia calliptera. Lineage (NCBI taxonomy): Eukaryota > Metazoa > Chordata > Actinopteri > Cichliformes > Cichlidae > Astatotilapia > Astatotilapia calliptera. The sequence goes on from NC_137439.1 coordinate 34,555,345, forward strand.
AAACAATCCACATTCCAAGAAATCCAGACATGGCTCTGATTGCACACACATGTGATTATGCGCAGAGGTCCACCCTACCAGCCAACCTCAGATCTCCACGCAGGCACACATGAATGCACATACATTTGCACACATCCAGAGATAAACTCACCCCAAACAATCCACATTCCAAGAAATCCAGACGTGGCTCTGATTGCACACACATGTGATTATGCGCAGAGGTCCACCCTACCAGCCAACCTCAGATCTCCACGCAGGCACACATGAATGCACATACATTTGCACACATCCAGAGATAAACTCACCCCAAACAATCCACATTCAAAGAAATCCAGACGTGGCTCTGATTGCACACACATGCGATTATGCGCAGAGGTCCACCCTACCAGCCAACCTCAGATCTCCACACAGGCACACATGAATGCACATACATTTGCACACATCCAGAGATAAACTCACCCCAAACAATCCACATTCCAAGAAATCCAGACGTGGCTCTGATTGCACACACATGCGATTATGCGCAGAGGTCCACCCTACCAGCCAACCTCAGATCTCCACGCAGGCACACATGAATGCACATACATTTGCACACATCCAGAGATAAACTCACCCCAAACAATCCACATTCAAAGAAATCCAGACGTGGCTCTGATTGCACACACATGCGATTATGCGCAGAGGTCCACCCTACCAGCCAACCTCAGATCTCCACGCAGGCACACATGAATGCACATACATTTGCACACATCCAGAGATAAACTCACCCCAAACAATCCACATTCCAAGAAATCCAGACGTGGCTCTGATTGCACACACATGCGATTATGCGCAGAGGTCCACCCTACCAGCCAACCTCAGATCTCCACGCAGGCACACATGAATGCACATACATTTGCACACATCCAGAGATAAACTCACCCCAAACAATCCACATTCCAAGAAATCCAGACATGGCTCTGATTGCACACACATGTGATTATGCGCAGAGGTCCACCCTACCAGCCAACCTCAGATCTCCACGCAGGCACACATGAATGCACATACATTTGCACACATCCAGAGATAAACTAACCCCAAACAATCCACATTCCAAGAAATCCAGACGTGGCTCTGATTGCACACACATACGATTATGCGCAGAGGTCCACCCTACCAGCCAACCTCAGATCTCCACGCAGGCACACATGAATGCACATGCATTTGCACACATCCAGAGATAAACTCACCCCAAACAATCCACATTCCAAGAAATCCAGACGTGGCTCTGATTGCACACACATGTGATTATGCGCAGAGGTCCACCCTACCAGCCAACCTCAGATCTCCACGCAGGCACACATGAATGCACATACATTTGCACACATCCAGAGATAAACTCACCCCAAACAATCCACATTCCAAGAAATCCAGACATGGCTCTGATTGCACACACATGTGATTATGCGCAGAGGTCCACCCTACCAGCCAACCTCAGATCTCCACGCAGGCACACATGAATGCACATACCTTTGCACACATCCAGAGATAAACTCACCCCAGACAATCCACATTCCAAGAAATCCAGACGTGGCTCTGATTGCACACACATGCGATTATGCGCAGAGGTCCACCCTACCAGCCAACCTCAGATCTCCACGCAGGCACACATGAATGCACATACATTTGCACACATCCAGAGATAAACTAACCCCAAACAATCCACATTCCAAGAAATCCAGACGTGGCTCTGATTGCACACACATGCGATTATGCGCAGAGGTCCACCCTACCAGCCAACCTCAGATCTCCACGCAGGCACACATGAATGCACATACATTTGCACACATCCAGAGATAAACTAACCCCAAACAATCCACATTCCAAGAAATCCAGACGTGGCTCTGATTGCACACACATGTGATTATGCGCAGAGGTCCACCCTACCAGCCAACCTCAGATCTCCACGCAGGCACACATGAATGCACATACATTTGCACACATCCAGAGATAAACTCACCCCAAACAATCCACATTCCAAGAAATCCAGACGTGGCTCTGATTGCGCACACATGTGATTATGCGCAGAGGTCCACCCTACCACCCAACCCCAGATCTCCACGCAGGCACACATGAATGCACATACATTTGCACACATCCAGAGATAAACTCACCCCAAACAATCCACATTCCAAGAAATCCAGACGTGGCTCTGATTGCACACACATGCGATTATGCGCAGAGGTCCACCCTACCAGCCAACCTCAGATCTCCACGCAGGCACACATGAATGCACATACATTTGCACACATCCAGAGATAAACTCACCCCAAACAATCCACATTCCAAGAAATCCAGACGTGGCTCTGATTGCACACACATGCGATTATGCGCAGAGGTCCACCCTACCAGCCAACCTCAGATCTCCACGCAGGCACACATGAATGCACATACATTTGCACACATCCAGAGATAAACTAACCCCAAACAATCCACATTCCAAGAAATCCAGACATGGCTCTGATTGCACACACATGTGATTATGCGCAGAGGTCCACCCTACCAGCCAACCTCAGATCTCCACGCAGGCACACATGAATGCACATACATTTGCACACATCCAGAGATAAACTCACCCCAAACAATCCACATTCCAAGAAATCCAGACGTGGCTCTGATTGCACACACATGCGATTATGCGCAGAGGTCCACCCTACCAGCCAACCTCAGATCTCCACGCAGGCACACATGAATGCACATACATTTGCACACATCCAGAGATAAACTAACCCCAAACAATCCACATTCCAAGAAATCCAGACGTGGCTCTGATTGCACACACATGTGATTATGCGCAGAGGTCCACCCTACCAGCCAACCTCAGATCTCCACGCAGGCACACATGAATGCACATACATTTGCACACATCCAGAGATAAACTCACCCCAAACAATCCACATTCCAAGAAATCCAGACGTGGCTCTGATTGCGCACACATGTGATTATGCGCAGAGGTCCACCCTACCACCCAACCCCAGATCTCCACGCAGGCACACATGAATGCACATACATTTGCACACATCCAGACATAAACTAACCCCAAACAATCCACATTCCAAGGAATCCAGACGTGGCTCTGATTGCACACACATGTGATTATGCGCAGAGGTCCACCCTACCAGCCAACCTCAGATCTCCACGCAGGCACACATGAATGCACATACATTTGCACACATCCAGAGATAAACTCACCCCAAACAATCCACATTCCAAGAAATCCAGACGTGGCTCTGATTGCACACACATGCGATTATGCGCAGAGGTCCACCCTACCAGCCAACCTCAGATCTCCACGCAGGCACACATGAATGCACATACATTTGCACACATCCAGAGATAAACTAACCCCAAACAATCCACATTCCAAGAAATCCAGACGTGGCTCTGATTGCACACACATGTGATTATGCGCAGAGGTCCACCCTACCAGCCAACCTCAGATCTCCACGCAGGCACACATGAATGCACATACATTTGCACACATCCAGAGATAAACTAACCCCAAACAATCCACATTCCAAGAAATCCAGACGTGGCTCTGATTGCACACACATGTGATTATGCGCAGAGGTCCACCCTACCAGCCAACCTCAGATCTCCACGCAGGCACACATGAATGCACATACATTTGCACACATCCAGAGATAAACTCACCCCAAACAATCCACATTCCAAGAAATCCAGACATGGCTCTGATTGCACACACATGTGATTATGCGCAGAGGTCCACCCTACCAGCCAACCTCAGATCTCCACACAGGCACACATGAATGCACATACATTTGCACACATCCAGAGATAAACTCACCCCAAACAATCCACATTCCAAGAAATCCAGACGTGGCTCTGATTGCACACACATGTGATTATGCGCAGAGGTCCACCCTACCAGCCAACCTCAGATCTCCACGCAGGCACACATGAATGCACATACATTTGCACACATCCAGAGATAAACTCACCCCAAACAATCCACATTCCAAGAAATCCAGACGTGGCTCTGATTGCACACACACGTGATTATGCGCAGAGGTCCACCCTACCAGCCAACCTCAGATCTCCACACAGGCACACATGAATGCACATACATTTGCACACATCCAGAGATAAACTCACCCCAAACAATCCACATTCCAAGAAATCCAGACGTGGCTCTGATTGCACACACATGCGATTATGCGCAGAGGTCCACCCTACCAGCCAACCTCAGATCTCCACGCAGGCACACATGAATGCACATACATTTGCACACATCCAGAGATAAACTCACCCCAAACAATCCACATTCCAAGAAATCCAGACGTGGCTCTGATTGCACACACATGCGATTATGCGCAGAGGTCCACCCTACCAGCCAACCTCAGATCTCCACACAGGCACACATGAATGCACATACATTTGCACACATCCAGAGATAAACTCACCCCAAACAATCCACATTCCAAGAAATCCAGACGTGGCTCTGATTGCACACACATGCGATTATGCGCAGAGGTCCACACTACCAGCCAACCTCAGATCTCCACGCAGGCACACATGAATGCACATACATTTGCACACATCCAGAGATAAACTCACCCCAAACAATCCACATTCCAAGAAATCCAGACGTGGCTCTGATTGCACACACATGCGATTATGCGCAGAGGTCCACCCTACCAGCCAACCTCAGATCTCCACGCAGGCACACATGAATGCACATACATTTGCACACATCCAGAGATAAACTAACCCCAAACAATCCACATTCCAAGAAATCCAGACATGGCTCTGATTGCACACACATGTGATTATGCGCAGAGGTCCACCCTACCAGCCAACCTCAGATCTCCACGCAGGCACACATGAATGCACATACATTTGCACACATCCAGAGATAAACTAACCCCAAACAATCCACATTCCAAGAAATCCAGACGTGGCTCTGATTGCACACACATACGATTATGCGCAGAGGTCCACCCTACCAGCCAACCTCAGATCTCCACGCAGGCACACATGAATGCACATACATTTGCACACATCCAGAGATAAACTCACCCCAAACAATCCACATTCCAAGAAATCCAGACGTGGCTCTGATTGCACACACATGTGATTATGCGCAGAGGTCCACCCTACCAGCCAACCTCAGATCTCCACGCAGGCACACATGAATGCACATACATTTGCACACATCCAGAGATAAACTCACCCCAAACAATCCACATTCCAAGAAATCCAGACGTGGCTCTGATTGCGCACACATGTGATTATGCGCAGAGGTCCACCCTACCACCCAACCCCAGATCTCCACGCAGGCACACATGAATGCACATACATTTGCACACATCCAGAGATAAACTCACCCCAAACAATCCACATTCCAAGAAATCCAGACGTGGCTCTGATTGCACACACATGCGATTATGCGCAGAGGTCCACCCTACCAGCCAACCTCAGATCTCCACGCAGGCACACATGAATGCACATACATTTGCACACATCCAGAGATAAACTCACCCCAAACAATCCACATTCAAAGAAATCCAGACGTGGCTCTGATTGCACACACATGCGATTATGCGCAGAGGTCCACCCTACCAGCCAACCTCAGATCTCCACGCAGGCACACATGAATGCACATACATTTGCACACATCCAGAGATAAACTAACCCCAAACAATCCACATTCCAAGAAATCCAGACATGGCTCTGATTGCACACACATGTGATTATGCGCAGAGGTCCACCCTACCAGCCAACCTCAGATCTCCACGCAGGCACACATGAATGCACATACATTTGCACACATCCAGAGATAAACTCACCCCAAACAATCCACATTCCAAGAAATCCAGACGTGGCTCTGATTGCACACACATGCGATTATGCGCAGAGGTCCACCCTACCAGCCAACCTCAGATCTCCACGCAGGCACACATGAATGCACATACATTTGCACACATCCAGAGATAAACTCACCCCAAACAATCCACATTCAAAGAAATCCAGACGTGGCTCTGATTGCACACACATGCGATTATGCGCAGAGGTCCACCCTACCAGCCAACCTCAGATCTCCACGCAGGCACACATGAATGCACATACATTTGCACACATCCAGAGATAAACTCACCCCAAACAATCCACATTCCAAGAAATCCAGACGTGGCTCTGATTGCACACACATGCGATTATGCGCAGAGGTCCACCCTACCAGCCAACCTCAGATCTCCACGCAGGCACACATGAATGCACATACATTTGCACACATCCAGAGATAAACTAACCCCAAACAATCCACATTCCAAGAAATCCAGACATGGCTCTGATTGCACACACATGTGATTATGCGCAGAGGTCCACCCTACCAGCCAACCTCAGATCTCCACGCAGGCACACATGAATGCACATACATTTGCACACATCCAGAGATAAACTAACCCCAAACAATCCACATTCCAAGAAATCCAGACGTGGCTCTGATTGCACACACATACGATTATGCGCAGAGGTCCACCCTACCAGCCAACCTCAGATCTCCACGCAGGCACACATGAATGCACATACATTTGCACACATCCAGAGATAAACTAACCCCAAACAATCCACATTCCAAGAAATCCAGACGTGGCTCTGATTGCACACACATGTGATTATGCGCAGAGGTCCACCCTACCAGCCAACCTCAGATCTCCACGCAGGCACACATGAATGCACATACATTTGCACACATCCAGAGATAAACTCACCCCAAACAATCCACATTCCAAGAAATCCAGACATGGCTCTGATTGCACACACATGTGATTATGCGCAGAGGTCCACCCTACCAGCCAACCTCAGATCTCCACGCAGGCACACATGAATGCACATACATTTGCACACATCCAGAGATAAACTCACCCCAAACAATCCACATTCCAAGAAATCCAGACGTGGCTCTGATTGCACACACATGCGATTATGCGCAGAGGTCCACCCTACCAGCCAACCTCAGATCTCCACGCAGGCACACATGAATGCACATACATTTGCACACATCCAGAGATAAACTCACCCCAAACAATCCACATTCCAAGAAATCCAGACGTGGCTCTGATTGCACACACATGTGATTATGCGCAGAGGTCCACCCTACCAGCCAACCTCAGATCTCCACACAGGCACACATGAATGCACATACATTTGCACACATCCAGAGATAAACTCACCCCAAACAATCCACATTCCAAGAAATCCAGACGTGGCTCTGATTGCACACACATGCGATTATGCGCAGAGGTCCACACTACCAGCCAACCTCAGATCTCCACGCAGGCACACATGAATGCACATACATTTGCACACATCCAGAGATAAACTCACCCCAAACAATCCACATTCCAAGAAATCCAGACGTGGCTCTGATTGCACACACATGCGATTATGCGCAGAGGTCCACCCTACCAGCCAACCTCAGATCTCCACGCAGGCACACATGAATGCACATACATTTGCACACATCCAGAGATAAACTAACCCCAAACAATCCACATTCCAAGAAATCCAGACATGGCTCTGATTGCACACACATGTGATTATGCGCAGAGGTCCACCCTACCAGCCAACCTCAGATCTCCACGCAGGCACACATGAATGCACATACATTTGCACACATCCAGAGATAAACTAACCCCAAACAATCCACATTCCAAGAAATCCAGACGTGGCTCTGATTGCACACACATACGATTATGCGCAGAGGTCCACCCTACCAGCCAACCTCAGATCTCCACGCAGGCACACATGAATGCACATACATTTGCACACATCCAGAGATAAACTCACCCCAAACAATCCACATTCCAAGAAATCCAGACGTGGCTCTGATTGCACACACATGTGATTATGCGCAGAGGTCCACCCTACCAGCCAACCTCAGATCTCCACGCAGGCACACATGAATGCACATACATTTGCACACATCCAGAGATAAACTCACCCCAAACAATCCACATTCCAAGAAATCCAGACATGGCTCTGATTGCACACACATGTGATTATGCGCAGAGGTCCACCCTACCAGCCAACCTCAGATCTCCACGCAGGCACACATGAATGCACATACATTTGCACACATCCAGAGATAAACTCACCCCAAACAATCCACATTCCAAGAAATCCAGACGTGGCTCTGATTGCGCACACATGTGATTATGCGCAGAGGTCCACCCTACCACCCAACCCCAGATCTCCACGCAGGCACACATGAATGCACATACATTTGCACACATCCAGAGATAAACTCACCCCAAACAATCCACATTCCAAGAAATCCAGACGTGGCTCTGATTGCACACACATGCGATTATGCGCAGAGGTCCACCCTACCAGCCAACCTCAGATCTCCACGCAGGCACACATGAATGCACATACATTTGCACACATCCAGAGATAAACTCACCCCAAACAATCCACATTCAAAGAAATCCAGACGTGGCTCTGATTGCACACACATGCGATTATGCGCAGAGGTCCACCCTACCAGCCAACCTCAGATCTCCACGCAGGCACACATGAATGCACATACATTTGCACACATCCAGAGATAAACTAACCCCAAACAATCCACATTCCAAGAAATCCAGACATGGCTCTGATTGCACACACATGTGATTATGCGCAGAGGTCCACCCTACCAGCCAACCTCAGATCTCCACGCAGGCACACATGAATGCACATACATTTGCACACATCCAGAGATAAACTAACCCCAAACAATCCACATTCCAAGAAATCCAGACGTGGCTCTGATTGCACACACATACGATTATGCGCAGAGGTCCACCCTACCAGCCAACCTCAGATCTCCACGCAGGCACACATGAATGCACATACATTTGCACACATCCAGAGATAAACTAACCCCAAACAATCCACATTCCAAGAAATCCAGACGTGGCTCTGATTGCACACACATGTGATTATGCGCAGAGGTCCACCCTACCAGCCAACCTCAGATCTCCACGCAGGCACACATGAATGCACATACATTTGCACACATCCAGAGATAAACTCACCCCAAACAATCCACATTCCAAGAAATCCAGACATGGCTCTGATTGCACACACATGTGATTATGCGCAGAGGTCCACCCTACCAGCCAACCTCAGATCTCCACGCAGGCACACATGAATGCACATACATTTGCACACATCCAGAGATAAACTCACCCCAAACAATCCACATTCCAAGAAATCCAGACGTGGCTCTGATTGCACACACATGCGATTATGCGCAGAGGTCCACCCTACCAGCCAACCTCAGATCTCCACGCAGGCACACATGAATGCACATACATTTGCACACATCCAGAGATAAACTCACCCCAAACAATCCACATTCCAAGAAATCCAGACGTGGCTCTGATTGCACACACATGTGATTATGCGCAGAGGTCCACCCTACCAGCCAACCTCAGATCTCCACGCAGGCACACATGAATGCACATACATTTGCACACATCCAGAGATAAACTCACCCCAAACAATCCACATTCCAAGAAATCCAGACATGGCTCTGATTGCACACACATGTGATTATGCGCAGAGGTCCACCCTACCAGCCAACCTCAGATCTCCACGCAGGCACACATGAATGCACATACCTTTGCACACATCCAGAGATAAACTCACCCCAAACAATCCACATTCCAAGAAATCCAGACGTGGCTCTGATTGCACACACATGTGATTATGCGCAGAGGTCCACCCTACCAGCCAACCTCAGATCTCCACGCAGGCACACATGAATGCACATACCTTTGCACACATCCAGAGATAAACTCACCCCAAACAATCCACATTCCAAGAAATCCAGACGTGGCTCTGATTGCACACACATGCGATTATGCGCAGAGGTCCACCCTACCACGCAACCCCAGATCTCCACGCAGGCACACATGAATGCACATACATTTGCACACATCCAGAGATAAACTAACCCCAAACAATCCACATTCCAAGGAATCCAGACGTGGCTCTGATTGCACACACATGTGATTATGCGCAGAGGTCCACCCTACCAGCCAACCTCAGATCTCCACGCAGGCACACATGAATGCACATACATTTGCACACATCCAGAGATAAACTCACCCCAAACAATCCACATTCCAAGAAATCCAGACGTGGCTCTGATTGCACACACATGCGATTATGCGCAGAGGTCCACCCTACCAGCCAACCTCAGATCTCCACGCAGGCACACATGAATGCACATACATTTGCACACATCCAGAGATAAACTCACCCCAAACAATCCACATTCCAAGAAATCCAGACGTGGCTCTGATTGCACACACATGCGATTATGCGCAGAGGTCCACCCTACCAGCCAACCTCAGATCTCCACGCAGGCACACATGAATGCACATACATTTGCACACATCCAGAGATAAACTAACCCCAAACAATCCACATTCCAAGAAATCCAGACATGGCTCTGATTGCACACACATGTGATTATGCGCAGAGGTCCACCCTACCAGCCAACCTCAGATCTCCACGCAGGCACACATGAATGCACATACATTTGCACACATCCAGAGATAAACTCACCCCAAACAATCCACATTCCAAGAAATCCAGACATGGCTCTGATTGCACACACATGTGATTATGCGCAGAGGTCCACCCTACCAGCCAACCTCAGATCTCCACGCAGGCACACATGAATGCACATACATTTGCACACATCCAGAGATAAACTAACCCCAAACAATCCACATTCCAAGAAATCCAGACGTGGCTCTGATTGCACACACATACGATTATGCGCAGAGGTCCACCCTACCAGCCAACCTCAGATCTCCACGCAGGCACACATGAATGCACATGCATTTGCACACATCCAGAGATAAACTCACCCCAAACAATCCACATTCCAAGAAATCCAGACGTGGCTCTGATTGCACACACATGTGATTATGCGCAGAGGTCCACCCTACCAGCCAACCTCAGATCTCCACACAGGCACACATGAATGCACATACATTTGCACACATCCAGAGATAAACTCACCCCAAACAATCCACATTCCAAGAAATCCAGACATGGCTCTGATTGCACACACATGTGATTATGCGCAGAGGTCCACCCTACCAGCCAACCTCAGATCTCCACGCAGGCACACATGAATGCACATACCTTTGCACACATCCAGAGATAAACTCACCCCAGACAATCCACATTCCAAGAAATCCAGACGTGGCTCTGATTGCACACACATGCGATTATGCGCAGAGGTCCACCCTACCAGCCAACCTCAGATCTCCACGCAGGCACACATGAATGCACATACATTTGCACACATCCAGAGATAAACTAACCCCAAACAATCCACATTCCAAGAAATCCAGACGTGGCTCTGATTGCACACACATGTGATTATGCGCAGAGGTCCACCCTACCAGCCAACCTCAGATCTCCACGCAGGCACACATGAATGCACATACCTTTGCACACATCCAGAGATAAACTCACCCCAAACAATCCACATTCCAAGAAATCCAGACGTGGCTCTGATTGCACACACATGTGATTATGCGCAGAGGTCCACCCTACCAGCCAACCTCAGATCTCCACGCAGGCACACATGAATGCACATACCTTTGCACACATCCAGAGATAAACTCACCCCAAACAATCCACATTCCAAGAAATCCAGACGTGGCTCTGATTGCACACACATGTGATTATGCGCAGAGGTCCACCCTACCAGCCAACCTCAGATCTCCACGCAGGCACACATGAATGCACATACATTTGCACACATCCAGAGATAAACTCACCCCAAACAATCCACATTCCAAGAAATCCAGACGTGGCTCTGATTGCGCACACATGTGATTATGCGCAGAGGTCCACCCTACCACCCAACCCCAGATCTCCACGCAGGCACACATGAATGCACATACATTTGCACACATCCAGAGATAAACTCACCCCAAACAATCCACATTCCAAGAAATCCAGACGTGGCTCTGATTGCACACACATGCGATTATGCGCAGAGGTCCACCCTACCAGCCAACCTCAGATCTCCACGCAGGCACACATGAATGCACATACATTTGCACACATCCAGAGATAAACTCACCCCAAACAATCCACATTCCAAGAAATCCAGACGTGGCTCTGATTGCACACACATGCGATTATGCGCAGAGGTCCACCCTACCAGCCAACCTCAGATCTCCACGCAGGCACACATGAATGCACATACATTTGCACACATCCAGAGATAAACTAACCCCAAACAATCCACATTCCAAGAAATCCAGACATGGCTCTGATTGCACACACATGTGATTATGCGCAGAGGTCCACCCTACCAGCCAACCTCAGATCTCCACGCAGGCACACATGAATGCACATACCTTTGCACACATCCAGAGATAAACTAACCCCAAACAATCCACATTCCAAGAAATCCAGACGTGGCTCTGATTGCACACACATGCGATTATGCGCAGAGGTCCACCCTACCAGCCAACCTCAGATCTCCACGCAGGCACACATGAATGCACATACATTTGCACACATCCAGAGATAAACTAACCCCAAACAATCCACATTCCAAGAAATCCAGACGTGGCTCTGATTGCACACACATGTGATTATGCGCAGAGGTCCACCCTACCAGCCAACCTCAGATCTCCACGCAGGCACACATGAATGCACATACATTTGCACACATCCAGAGATAAACTCACCCCAAACAATCCACATTCCAAGAAATCCAGACGTGGCTCTGATTGCGCACACATGTGATTATGCGCAGAGGTCCACCCTACCACCCAACCCCAGATCTCCACGCAGGCACACATGAATGCACATACATTTGCACACATCCAGAGATAAACTAACCCCAAACAATCCACATTCCAAGGAATCCAGACGTGGCTCTGATTGCACACACATGTGATTATGCGCAGAGGTCCACCCTACCAGCCAACCTCAGATCTCCACGCAGGCACACATGAATGCACATACATTTGCACACATCCAGAGATAAACTCACCCCAAACAATCCACATTCCAAGAAATCCAGACGTGGCTCTGATGGCAAACACATGCGATTATGCGCAGAGGTCCACCCTACCAGCCAACCTCAGATCTCCACGCAGGCACACATGAATGCACATACATTTGCACACATCCAGAGATAAACTCACCCCAAACAATCCACATTCCAAGAAATCCAGACGTGGCTCTGATTGCACACACATGTGATTATGCGCAGAGGTCCACCCTACCAGCCAACCTCAGATCTCCACGCAGGCACACATGAATGCACATACATTTGCACACATCCAGAGATAAACTCACCCCAAACAATCCACATTCCAAGAAATCCAGACATGGCTCTGATTGCACACACATGTGATTATGCGCAGAGGTCCACCCTACCAGCCAACCTCAGATCTCCACGCAGGCACACATGAATGCACATACCTTTGCACACATCCAGAGATAAACTCACCCCAAACAATCCACATTCCAAGAAATCCAGACGTGGCTCTGATTGCACACACATGTGATTATGCGCAGAGGTCCACCCTACCAGCCAACCTCAGATCTCCACTCAGGCACACATGAATGCACATACCTTTGCACACATCCAGAGATAAACTCACCCCAAACAATCCACATTCCAAGAAATCCAGACGTGGCTCTGATTGCACACACATGCGATTATGCGCAGAGGTCCACCCTACCACGCAACCCCAGATCTCCACGCAGGCACACATGAATGCACATACATTTGCACACATCCAGAGATAAACTAACCCCAAACAATCCACATTCCAAGGAATCCAGACGTGGCTCTGATTGCACACACATGTGATTATGCGCAGAGGTCCACCCTACCAGCCAACCTCAGATCTCCACGCAGGCACACATGAATGCACATACATTTGCACACATCCAGAGATAAACTCACCCCAAACAATCCACATTCCAAGAAATCCAGACGTGGCTCTGATTGCACACACATGCGATTATGCGCAGAGGTCCACCCTACCAGCCAACCTCAGATCTCCACGCAGGCACACATGAATGCACATACATTTGCACACATCCAGAGATAAACTCACCCCAAACAATCCACATTCCAAGAAATCCAGACGTGGCTCTGATTGCACACACATGCGATTATGCGCAGAGGTCCACCCTACCAGCCAACCTCAGATCTCCACGCAGGCACACATGAATGCACATACATTTGCACACATCCAGAGATAAACTAACCCCAAACAATCCACATTCCAAGAAATCCAGACATGGCTCTGATTGCACACACATGTGATTATGCGCAGAGGTCCACCCTACCAGCCAACCTCAGATCTCCACGCAGGCACACATGAATGCACATACATTTGCACACATCCAGAGATAAACTCACCCCAAACAATCCACATTCCAAGAAATCCAGACATGGCTCTGATTGCACACACATGTGATTATGCGCAGAGGTCCACCCTACCAGCCAACCTCAGATCTCCACGCAGGCACACATGAATGCACATACATTTGCACACATCCAGAGATAAACTAACCCCAAACAATCCACATTCCAAGAAATCCAGACGTGGCTCTGATTGCACACACATACGATTATGCGCAGAGGTCCACCCTACCAGCCAACCTCAGATCTCCACGCAGGCACACATGAATGCACATGCATTTGCACACATCCAGAGATAAACTCACCCCAAACAATCCACATTCCAAGAAATCCAGACGTGGCTCTGATTGCACACACATGTGATTATGCGCAGAGGTCCACCCTACCAGCCAACCTCAGATCTCCACACAGGCACACATGAATGCACATACATTTGCACACATCCAGAGATAAACTCACCCCAAACAATCCACATTCCAAGAAATCCAGACATGGCTCTGATTGCACACACATGTGATTATGCGCAGAGGTCCACCCTACCAGCCAACCTCAGATCTCCACGCAGGCACACATGAATGCACATACCTTTGCACACATCCAGAGATAAACTCACCCCAGACAATCCACATTCCAAGAAATCCAGACGTGGCTCTGATTGCACACACATGCGATTATGCGCAGAGGTCCACCCTACCAGCCAACCTCAGATCTCCACGCAGGCACACATGAATGCACATACATTTGCACACATCCAGAGATAAACTAACCCCAAACAATCCACATTCCAAGAAATCCAGACGTGGCTCTGATTGCACACACATGTGATTATGCGCAGAGGTCCACCCTACCAGCCAACCTCAGATCTCCACGCAGGCACACATGAATGCACATACCTTTGCACACATCCAGAGATAAACTCACCCCAAACAATCCACATTCCAAGAAATCCAGACGTGGCTCTGATTGCACACACATGTGATTATGCGCAGAGGTCCACCCTACCAGCCAACCTCAGATCTCCACGCAGGCACACATGAATGCACATACCTTTGCACACATCCAGAGATAAACTCACCCCAAACAATCCACATTCCAAGAAATCCAGACGTGGCTCTGATTGCACACACATGTGATTATGCGCAGAGGTCCACCCTACCAGCCAACCTCAGATCTCCACGCAGGCACACATGAATGCACATACATTTGCACACATCCAGAGATAAACTCACCCCAAACAATCCACATTCCAAGAAATCCAGACGTGGCTCTGATTGCGCACACATGTGATTATGCGCAGAGGTCCACCCTACCACCCAACCCCAGATCTCCACGCAGGCACACATGAATGCACATACATTTGCACACATCCAGAGATAAACTCACCCCAAACAATCCACATTCCAAGAAATCCAGACGTGGCTCTGATTGCACACACATGCGATTATGCGCAGAGGTCCACCCTACCAGCCAACCTCAGATCTCCACGCAGGCACACATGAATGCACATACATTTGCACACATCCAGAGATAAACTCACCCCAAACAATCCACATTCCAAGAAATCCAGACGTGGCTCTGATTGCACACACATGCGATTATGCGCAGAGGTCCACCCTACCAGCCAACCTCAGATCTCCACGCAGGCACACATGAATGCACATACATTTGCACACATCCAGAGATAAACTAACCCCAAACAATCCACATTCCAAGAAATCCAGACATGGCTCTGATTGCACACACATGTGATTATGCGCAGAGGTCCACCCTACCAGCCAACCTCAGATCTCCACGCAGGCACACATGAATGCACATACCTTTGCACACATCCAGAGATAAACTAACCCCAAACAATCCACATTCCAAGAAATCCAGACGTGGCTCTGATTGCACACACATGCGATTATGCGCAGAGGTCCACCCTACCAGCCAACCTCAGATCTCCACGCAGGCACACATGAATGCACATACATTTGCACACATCCAGAGATAAACTAACCCCAAACAATCCACATTCCAAGAAATCCAGACGTGGCTCTGATTGCACACACATGTGATTATGCGCAGAGGTCCACCCTACCAGCCAACCTCAGATCTCCACGCAGGCACACATGAATGCACATACATTTGCACACATCCAGAGATAAACTCACCCCAAACAATCCACATTCCAAGAAATCCAGACGTGGCTCTGATTGCGCACACATGTGATTATGCGCAGAGGTCCACCCTACCACCCAACCCCAGATCTCCACGCAGGCACACATGAATGCACATACATTTGCACACATCCAGAGATAAACTAACCCCAAACAATCCACATTCCAAGGAATCCAGACGTGGCTCTGATTGCACACACATGTGATTATGCGCAGAGGTCCACCCTACCAGCCAACCTCAGATCTCCACGCAGGCACACATGAATGCACATACATTTGCACACATCCAGAGATAAACTCACCCCAAACAATCCACATTCCAAGAAATCCAGACGTGGCTCTGATGGCAAACACATGCGATTATGCGCAGAGGTCCACCCTACCAGCCAACCTCAGATCTCCACGCAGGCACACATGAATGCACATACATTTGCACACATCCAGAGATAAACTCACCCCAAACAATCCACATTCCAAGAAATCCAGACGTGGCTCTGATTGCACACACATGTGATTATGCGCAGAGGTCCACCCTACCAGCCAACCTCAGATCTCCACGCAGGCACACATGAATGCACATACATTTGCACACATCCAGAGATAAACTAACCCCAAACAATCCACATTCCAAGAAATCCAGACGTGGCTCTGATTGCACACACATGTGATTATGCGCAGAGGTCCACCCTACCAGCCAACCTCAGATCTCCATGCAGGCACACATGAATGCACATGCATTTGCACACATCCAGAGATAAACTCACCCCAAACAATCCACATTCCAAGAAATCCAGACGTGGCTCTGATTGCACACACATGCGATTATGCGCAGAGGTCCACCCTACCAGCCAACCTCAGATCTCCACGCAGGCACACATGAATGCACATACATTTGCACACATCCAGAGATAAACTCACCCCAAACAATCCACATTCCAAGAAATCCAGACGTGGCTCTGATTGCACACACATGCGATTATGCGCAGAGGTCCACCCTACCAGCCAACCTCAGATCTCCACGCAGGCACACATGAATGCACATACATTTGCACACATCCAGAGATAAACTAACCCCAAACAATCCACATTCCAAGGAATCCAGACGTGGCTCTGATTGCACACACATGTGATTATGCGCAGAGGTCCACCCTACCAGCCAACCTCAGATCTCCACGCAGGCACACATGAATGCACATACCTTTGCACACATCCAGAGATAAACTCACCCCAAACAATCCACATTCCAAGAAATCCAGACGTGGCTCTGATTGCACACACATGCGATTATGCGCAGAGGTCCACCCTACCAGCCAACCTCAGATCTCCACGCAGGCACACATGAATGCACATACATTTGCACACATCCAGAGATAAACTAACCCCAAACAATCCACATTCCAAGAAATCCAGACGTGGCTCTGATTGCACACACATGTGATTATGCGCAGAGGTCCACCCTACCAGCCAACCTCAGATCTCCACGCAGGCACACATGAATGCACATACATTTGCACACATCCAGAGATAAACTCACCCCAAACAATCCACATTCCAAGAAATCCAGACGTGGCTCTGATTGCACACACATGCGATTATGCGCAGAGGTCCACCCTACCACCCAACCCCAGATCTCCACGCAGGCACACATGAATGCACATACATTTGCACACATCCAGAGATAAACTAACCCCAAACAATCCACATTCCAAGAAATCCAGACGTGGCTCTGATTGCACACACATGCGATTATGCGCAGAGGTCCACCCTACCAGCCAACCTCAGATCTCCACGCAGGCACACATGAATGCACATACATTTGCACACATCCAGAGATAAACTCACCCCAAACAATCCACATTCCAAGAAATCCAGACGTGGCTCTGATTGCACAAACATGCGATTATGCGCAGAGGTCCACCCTACCAGCCAACCTCAGATCTCCACGCAGGCACACATGAATGCACATACATTTGCACACATCCAGAGATAAACTAACCCCAAACAATCCACATTCCAAGAAATCCAGACATGGCTCTGATTGCACACACATGTGATTATGCGCAGAGGTCCACCCTACCAGCCAACCTCAGATCTCCACGCAGGCACACATGAATGCACATACATTTGCACACATCCAGAGATAAACTCACCCCAAACAATCCACATTCCAAGAAATCCAGACGTGGCTCTGATTGCACACACATGCGATTATGCGCAGAGGTCCACCCTACCAGCCAACCTCAGATCTCCACGCAGGCACACATGAATGCACATACATTTGCACACATCCAGAGATAAACTAATCCCAAACAATCCACATTCCAAGAAATCCAGACGTGGCTCTGATTGCACACACATGTGATTATGCGCAGAGGTCCACCCTACCAGCCAACCTCAGATCTCCACGCAGGCACACATGAATGCACATACATTTGCACACATCCAGAGATAAACTCACCCCAAACAATCCATATTCCAAGAAATCCAGACGTGGCTCTGATTGCGCACACATGTGATTATGCGCAGAGGTCCACCCTACCACCCAACCCCAGATCTCCACGCAGGCACACATGAATGCACATACATTTGCACACATCCAGAGATAAACTAACCCCAAACAATCCACATTCCAAGGAATCCAGACGTGGCTCTGATTGCACACACATGTGATTATGCGCAGAGGTCCACCCTACCAGCCAACCTCAGATCTCCACGCAGGCACACATGAATGCACATACATTTGCACACATCCAGAGATAAACTCACCCCAAACAATCCACATTCCAAGAAATCCAGACGTGGCTCTGATTGCACACACATGCGATTATGCGCAGAGGTCCACCCTACCAGCCAACCTCAGATCTCCACACAGGCACACATGAATGCACATACATTTGCACACATCCAGAGATAAACTAACCCCAAACAATCCACATTCCAAGAAATCCAGACGTGGCTCTGATTGCACACACATGTGATTATGCGCAGAGGTCCACCCTACCAGCCAACCTCAGATCTCCACGCAGGCACACATGAATGCACATACATTTGCACACATCCAGAGATAAACTCACCCCAAACAATCCACATTCCAAGAAATCCAGACATGGCTCTGATTGCACACACATGTGATTATGCGCAGAGGTCCACCCTACCAGCCAACCTCAGATCTCCACGCAGGCACACATGAATGCACATACATTTGCACACATCCAGAGATAAACTCACCCCAAACAATCCACATTCCAAGAAATCCAGACGTGGCTCTGATTGCACACACATGCGATTATGCGCAGAGGTCCACCCTACCAGCCAACCTCAGATCTCCACACAGGCACACATGAATGCACATACATTTGCACACATCCAGAGATAAACTCACCCCAAACAATCCACATTCCAAGAAATCCAGACGTGGCTCTGATTGCACACACATGTGATTATGCGCAGAGGTCCACCCTACCAGCCAACCTCAGATCTCCACGCAGGCACACATGAATGCACATACATTTGCACACATCCAGAGATAAACTCACCCCAAACAATCCACATTCCAAGAAATCCAGACGTGGCTCTGATTGCACACACATGTGATTATGCGCAGAGGTCCACCCTACCAGCCAACCTCAGATCTCCACACAGGCACACATGAATGCACATACATTTGCACACATCCAGAGATAAACTCACCCCAAACAATCCACATTCCAAGAAATCCAGACGTGGCTCTGATTGCACACACATGTGATTATGCGCAGAGGTCCACCCTACCAGCCAACCTCAGATCTCCACACAGGCACACATGAATGCACATACATTTGCACACATCCAGAGATAAACTCACCCCAAACAATCCACATTCCAAGAAATCCAGACGTGGCTCTGATTGCACACACATGTGATTATGCGCAGAGGTCCACCCTACCAGCCAACCTCAGATCTCCACACAGGCACACATGAATGCACATACCTTTGCACACATCCAGAGATAAACTCACCCCAGACAATCCACATTCCAAGAAATCCAGACGTGGCTCTGATTGCACACACATGCGATTATGCGCAGAGGTCCACCCTACCAGCCAACCTCAGATCTCCACGCAGGCACACATGAATGCACATACATTTGCACACATCCAGAGATAAACTAACCCCAAACAATCCACATTCCAAGAAATCCAGACGTGGCTCTGATTGCACACACATGTGATTATGCGCAGAGGTCCACCCTACCAGCCAACCTCAGATCTCCACGCAGGCACACATGAATGCACATACATTTGCACACATCCAGAGATAAACTCACCCCAAACAATCCACATTCCAAGAAATCCAGACGTGGCTCTGATTGCGCACACATGTGATTATGCGCAGAGGTCCACCCTACCACCCAACCCCAGATCTCCACGCAGGCACACATGAATGCACATACATTTGCACACATCCAGAGATAAACTCACCCCAAACAATCCACATTCCAAGAAATCCAGACGTGGCTCTGATTGCACACACATGCGATTATGCGCAGAGGTCCACCCTACCAGCCAACCTCAGATCTCCACGCAGGCACACATGAATGCACATACATTTGCACACATCCAGAGATAAACTCACCCCAAACAATCCACATTCCAAGAAATCCAGACGTGGCTCTGATTGCACACACATGCGATTATGCGCAGAGGTCCACCCTACCAGCCAACCTCAGATCTCCACGCAGGCACACATGAATGCACATACATTTGCACACATCCAGAGATAAACTAACCCCAAACAATCCACATTCCAAGAAATCCAGACATGGCTCTGATTGCACACACATGTGATTATGCGCAGAGGTCCACCCTACCAGCCAACCTCAGATCTCCACGCAGGCACACATGAATGCACATACATTTGCACACATCCAGAGATAAACTCACCCCAAACAATCCACATTCCAAGAAATCCAGACGTGGCTCTGATTGCACACACATGCGATTATGCGCAGAGGTCCACCCTACCAGCCAACCTCAGATCTCCACGCAGGCACACATGAATGCACATACATTTGCACACATCCACAGATAAACTAACCCCAAACAATCCACATTCCAAGAAATCCAGACGTGGCTCTGATTGCACACACATGTGATTATGCGCAGAGGTCCACCCTACCAGCCAACCTCAGATCTCCACGCAGGCACACATGAATGCACATACATTTGCACACATCCAGAGATAAACTCACCCCAAACAATCCACATTCCAAGAAATCCAGACGTGGCTCTGATTGCGCACACATGTGATTATGCGCAGAGGTCCACCCTACCACCCAACCCCAGATCTCCACGCAGGCACACATGAATGCACATACATTTGCACACATCCAGAGATAAACTAACCCCAAACAATCCACATTCCAAGGAATCCAGACGTGGCTCTGATTGCACACACATGTGATTATGCGCAGAGGTCCACCCTACCAGCCAACCTCAGATCTCCACGCAGGCACACATGAATGCACATACATTTGCACACATCCAGAGATAAACTCACCCCAAACAATCCACATTCCAAGAAATCCAGACGTGGCTCTGATTGCACACACATGCGATTATGCGCAGAGGTCCACCCTACCAGCCAACCTCAGATCTCCACGCAGGCACACATGAATGCACATACATTTGCACACATCCAGAGATAAACTAACCCCAAACAATCCACATTCCAAGAAATCCAGACGTGGCTCTGATTGCACACACATACGATTATGCGCAGAGGTCCACCCTACCAGCCAACCTCAGATCTCCACGCAGGCACACATGAATGCACATACATTTGCACACATCCAGAGATAAACTAACCCCAAACAATCCACATTCCAAGAAATCCAGACGTGGCTCTGATTGCACACACATGTGATTATGCGCAGAGGTCCACCCTACCAGCCAACCTCAGATCTCCACGCAGGCACACATGAATGCACATACATTTGCACACATCCAGAGATAAACTCACCCCAAACAATCCACATTCCAAGAAATCCAGACATGGCTCTGATTGCACACACATGTGATTATGCGCAGAGGTCCACCCTACCAGCCAACCTCAGATCTCCACGCAGGCACACATGAATGCACATACATTTGCACACATCCAGAGATAAACTCACCCCAAACAATCCACATTCCAAGAAATCCAGACGTGGCTCTGATTGCACACACATGCGATTATGCGCAGAGGTCCACCCTACCAGCCAACCTCAGATCTCCACACAGGCACACATGAATGCACATACATTTGCACACATCCAGAGATAAACTCACCCCAAACAATCCACATTCCAAGAAATCCAGACGTGGCTCTGATTGCACACACATGTGATTATGCGCAGAGGTCCACCCTACCAGCCAACCTCAGATCTCCACGCAGGCACACATGAATGCACATACATTTGCACACATCCAGAGATAAACTCACCCCAAACAATCCACATTCCAAGAAATCCAGACGTGGCTCTGATTGCACACACATGTGATTATGCGCAGAGGTCCACCCTACCAGCCAACCTCAGATCTCCACACAGGCACACATGAATGCACATACATTTGCACACATCCAGAGATAAACTCACCCCAAACAATCCACATTCCAAGAAATCCAGACGTGGCTCTGATTGCACACACATGCGATTATGCGCAGAGGTCCACCCTACCAGCCAACCTCAGATCTCCACGCAGGCACACATGAATGCACATACATTTGCACACATCCAGAGATAAACTCACCCCAAACAATCCACATTCCAAGAAATCCAGACGTGGCTCTGATTGCACACACATGTGATTATGCGCAGAGGTCCACCCTACCAGCCAACCTCAGATCTCCACACAGGCACACATGAATGCACATACATTTGCACACATCCAGAGATAAACTCACCCCAAACAATCCACATTCCAAGAAATCCAGACGTGGCTCTGATTGCACACACATGCGATTATGCGCAGAGGTCCACCCTACCAGCCAACCTCAGATCTCCACGCAGGCACACATGAATGCACATACATTTGCACACATCCAGAGATAAACTCACCCCAAACAATCCACATTCCAAGAAATCCAGACGTGGCTCTGATTGCACACACATGCGATTATGCGCAGAGGTCCACCCTACCAGCCAACCTCAGATCTCCACGCAGGCACACATGAATGCACATACATTTGCACACATCCAGAGATAAACTAACCCCAAACAATCCACATTCCAAGAAATCCAGACATGGCTCTGATTGCACACACATGTGATTATGCGCAGAGGTCCACCCTACCAGCCAACCTCAGATCTCCACGCAGGCACACATGAATGCACATACATTTGCACACATCCAGAGATAAACTAACCCCAAACAATCCACATTCCAAGAAATCCAGACGTGGCTCTGATTGCACACACATACGATTATGCGCAGAGGTCCACCCTACCAGCCAACCTCAGATCTCCACGCAGGCACACATGAATGCACATACATTTGCACACATCCAGAGATAAACTCACCCCAAACAATCCACATTCCAAGAAATCCAGACGTGGCTCTGATTGCGCACACATGTGATTATGCGCAGAGGTCCACCCTACCACCCAACCCCAGATCTCCACGCAGGCACACATGAATGCACATACATTTGCACACATCCAGAGATAAACTAACCCCAAACAATCCACATTCCAAGGAATCCAGACGTGGCTCTGATTGCACACACATGTGATTATGCGCAGAGGTCCACCCTACCAGCCAACCTCAGATCTCCACGCAGGCACACATGAATGCACATACATTTGCACACATCCAGAGATAAACTCACCCCAAACAATCCACATTCCAAGAAATCCAGACGTGGCTCTGATTGCACACACATGCGATTATGCGCAGAGGTCCACCCTACCAGCCAACCTCAGATCTCCACGCAGGCACACATGAATGCACATACATTTGCACACATCCAGAGATAAACTCACCCCAAACAATCCACATTCCAAGAAATCCAGACGTGGCTCTGATTGCACACACATGTGATTATGCGCAGAGGTCCACCCTACCAGCCAACCTCAGATCTCCACGCAGGCACACATGAATGCACATACATTTGCACACATCCAGAGATAAACTAACCCCAAACAATCCACATTCCAAGAAATCCAGACGTGGCTCTGATTGCACACACATGTGATTATGCGCAGAGGTCCACCCTACCAGCCAACCTCAGATCTCCATGCAGGCACACATGAATGCACATGCATTTGCACACATCCAGAGATAAACTCACCCCAAACAATCCACATTCCAAGAAATCCAGACGTGGCTCTGATTGCACACACATGCGATTATGCGCAGAGGTCCACCCTACCAGCCAACCTCAGATCTCCACGCAGGCACACATGAATGCACATACATTTGCACACATCCAGAGATAAACTCACCCCAAACAATCCACATTCCAAGAAATCCAGACGTGGCTCTGATTGCACACACATGCGATTATGCGCAGAGGTCCACCCTACCAGCCAACCTCAGATCTCCACGCAGGCACACATGAATGCACATACATTTGCACACATCCAGAGATAAACTAACCCCAAACAATCCACATTCCAAGGAATCCAGACGTGGCTCTGATTGCACACACATGTGATTATGCGCAGAGGTCCACCCTACCAGCCAACCTCAGATCTCCACGCAGGCACACATGAATGCACATACCTTTGCACACATCCAGAGATAAACTCACCCCAAACAATCCACATTCCAAGAAATCCAGACGTGGCTCTGATTGCACACACATGCGATTATGCGCAGAGGTCCACCCTACCAGCCAACCTCAGATCTCCACGCAGGCACACATGAATGCACATACATTTGCACACATCCAGAGATAAACTAACCCCAAACAATCCACATTCCAAGAAATCCAGACGTGGCTCTGATTGCACACACATGTGATTATGCGCAGAGGTCCACCCTACCAGCCAACCTCAGATCTCCACGCAGGCACACATGAATGCACATACATTTGCACACATCCAGAGATAAACTCACCCCAAACAATCCACATTCCAAGAAATCCAGACGTGGCTCTGATTGCACACACATGCGATTATGCGCAGAGGTCCACCCTACCACCCAACCCCAGATCTCCACGCAGGCACACATGAATGCACATACATTTGCACACATCCAGAGATAAACTAACCCCAAACAATCCACATTCCAAGGAATCCAGACGTGGCTCTGATTGCACACACATGTGATTATGCGCAGAGGTCCACCCTACCAGCCAACCTCAGATCTCCACGCAGGCACACATGAATGCACATACATTTGCACACATCCAGAGATAAACTCACCCCAAACAATCCACATTCCAAGAAATCCAGACGTGGCTCTGATTGCGCACACATGTGATTATGCGCAGAGGTCCACCCTACCACCCAACCCCAGATCTCCACGCAGGCACACATGAATGCACATACATTTGCACACATCCAGAGATAAACTCACCCCAAACAATCCACATTCCAAGAAATCCAGACATGGCTCTGATTGGACACACATGTGATTATGCGCAGAGGTCCACCCTACCAGCCAACCTCAGATCTCCACGCAGGCACACATGAATGCACATACATTTGCACACATCCAGAGATAAACTAACCCCAAACAATCCACATTCCAAGAAATCCAGACGTGGCTCTGATTGCACACACATGTGATTATGCGCAGAGGTCCACCCTACCAGCCAACCTCAGATCTCCACGCAGGCACACATGAATGCACATACATTTGCACACATCCAGAGATAAACTCACCCCAAACAATCCACATTCCAAGAAATCCAGACGTGGCTCTGATTGCACACACATGCGATTATGCGCAGAGGTCCACCCTACCAGCCAACCTCAGATCTCCACGCAGGCACACATGAATGCACATACATTTGCACACATCCACAGATAAACTCACCCCAAACAATCCACATTCCAAGAAATCCAGACATGGCTCTGATTGCACACACATGTGATTATGCGCAGAGGTCCACCCTACCAGCCAACCTCAGATCTCCACGCAGGCACACATGAATGCACATACATTTGCACACATCCAGAGATAAACTCACCCCAAACAATCCACATTCCAAGAAATCCAGACGTGGCTCTGATTGCACACACATGTGATTATGCGCAGAGGTCCACCCTACCAGCCAACCTCAGATCTCCACGCAGGCACACATGAATGCACATACCTTTGCACACATCCAGAGATAAACTCACCCCAGACAATCCACATTCCAAGAAATCCAGACGTGGCTCTGATTGCACACACATGCGATTATGCGCAGAGGTCCACCCTACCAGCCAACCTCAGATCTCCACGCAGGCACACATGAATGCACATACATTTGCACACATCCAGAGATAAACTAACCCCAAACAATCCACATTCCAAGAAATCCAGACGTGGCTCTGATTGCACACACATGTGATTATGCGCAGAGGTCCACCCTACCAGCCAACCTCAGATCTCCACGCAGGCACACATGAATGCACATACATTTGCACACATCCAGAGATAAACTCACCCCAAACAATCCACATTCCAAGAAATCCAGACGTGGCTCTGATTGCGCACACATGTGATTATGCGCAGAGGTCCACCCTACCACCCAACCCCAGATCTCCACGCAGGCACACATGAATGCACATACATTTGCACACATCCAGAGATAAACTCACCCCAAACAATCCACATTCCAAGAAATCCAGACGTGGCTCTGATTGCACACACATGCGATTATGCGCAGAGGTCCACCCTACCAGCCAACCTCAGATCTCCACGCAGGCACACATGAATGCACATACATTTGCACACATCCAGAGATAAACTCACCCCAAACAATCCACATTCCAAGAAATCCAGACGTGGCTCTGATTGCACACACATGCGATTATGCGCAGAGGTCCACCCTACCAGCCAACCTCAGATCTCCACGCAGGCACACATGAATGCACATACATTTGCACACATCCAGAGATAAACTAACCCCAAACAATCCACATTCCAAGAAATCCAGACATGGCTCTGATTGCACACACATGTGGTTATGCGCAGAGGTCCACCCTACCAGCCAACCTCAGATCTCCACGCAGGCACACATGAATGCACATACCTTTGCACACATCCAGAGATAAACTAACCCCAAACAATCCACATTCCAAGAAATCCAGACGTGGCTCTGATTGCACACACATGCGATTATGCGCAGAGGTCCACCCTACCAGCCAACCTCAGATCTCCACGCAGGCACACATGAATGCACATACATTTGCACACATCCAGAGATAAACTAACCCCAAACAATCCACATTCCAAGAAATCCAGACGTGGCTCTGATTGCACACACATGTGATTATGCGCAGAGGTCCACCCTACCAGCCAACCTCAGATCTCCACGCAGGCACACATGAATGCACATACATTTGCACACATCCAGAGATAAACTCACCCCAAACAATCCACATTCCAAGAAATCCAGACGTGGCTCTGATTGCGCACACATGTGATTATGCGCAGAGGTCCACCCTACCACCCAACCCCAGATCTCCACGCAGGCACACATGAATGCACATACATTTGCACACATCCAGAGATAAACTAACCCCAAACAATCCACATTCCAAGGAATCCAGACGTGGCTCTGATTGCACACACATGTGATTATGCGCAGAGGTCCACCCTACCAGCCAACCTCAGATCTCCACGCAGGCACACATGAATGCACATACATTTGCACACATCCAGAGATAAACTCACCCCAAACAATCCACATTCCAAGAAATCCAGACATGGCTCTGATTGCACACACATGCGATTATGCGCAGAGGTCCACCCTACCAGCCAACCTCAGATCTCCACGCAGGCACACATGAATGCACATACATTTGCACACATCCAGAGATAAACTCACCCCAAACAATCCACATTCCAAGAAATCCAGACGTGGCTCTGATTGCACACACATGTGATTATGCGCAGAGGTCCACCCTACCAGCCAACCTCAGATCTCCACGCAGGCACACATGAATGCACATACATTTGCACACATCCAGAGATAAACTAACCCCAAACAATCCACATTCCAAGAAATCCAGACGTGGCTCTGATTGCACACACATGTGATTATGCGCAGAGGTCCACCCTACCAGCCAACCTCAGATCTCCATGCAGGCACACATGAATGCACATGCATTTGCACACATCCAGAGATAAACTCACCCCAAACAATCCACATTCCAAGAAATCCAGACGTGGCTCTGATTGCACACACATGCGATTATGCGCAGAGGTCCACCCTACCAGCCAACCTCAGATCTCCACGCAGGCACACATGAATGCACATACATTTGCACACATCCAGAGATAAACTCACCCCAAACAATCCACATTCCAAGAAATCCAGACGTGGCTCTGATTGCACACACATGCGATTATGCGCAGAGGTCCACCCTACCAGCCAACCTCAGATCTCCACGCAGGCACACATGAATGCACATACATTTGCACACATCCAGAGATAAACTAACCCCAAACAATCCACATTCCAAGGAATCCAGACGTGGCTCTGATTGCACACACATGTGATTATGCGCAGAGGTCCACCCTACCAGCCAACCTCAGATCTCCACGCAGGCACACATGAATGCACATACCTTTGCACACATCCAGAGATAAACTCACCCCAAACAATCCACATTCCAAGAAATCCAGACGTGGCTCTGATTGCACACACATGCGATTATGCGCAGAGGTCCACCCTACCAGCCAACCTCAGATCTCCACGCAGGCACACATGAATGCACATACATTTGCACACATCCAGAGATAAACTAACCCCAAACAATCCAAATTCCAAGAAATCCAGACGTGGCTCTGATTGCACACACATGTGATTATGCGCAGAGGTCCACCCTACCAGCCAACCTCAGATCTCCACGCAGGCACACATGAATGCACATACATTTGCACACATCCAGAGATAAACTCACCCCAAACAATCCACATTCCAAGGAATCCAGACGTGGCTCTGATTGCACACACATGTGATTATGCGCAGAGGTCCACCCTACCAGCCAACCTCAGATCTCCACGCAGGCACACATGAATGCACATACATTTGCACACATCCAGAGATAAACTCACCCCAAACAATCCACATTCCAAGAAATCCAGACGTGGCTCTGATTGCGCACACATGTGATTATGCGCAGAGGTCCACCCTACCACCCAACCCCAGATCTCCACGCAGGCACACATGAATGCACATACATTTGCACACATCCAGAGATAAACTCACCCCAAACAATCCACATTCCAAGAAATCCAGACGTGGCTCTGATTGCACACACATGCGATTATGCGCAGAGGTCCACCCTACCAGCCAACCTCAGATCTCCACGCAGGCACACATGAATGCACATACATTTGCACACATCCAGAGATAAACTCACCCCAAACAATCCACATTCCAAGAAATCCAGACGTGGCTCTGATTGCGCACACATGTGATTATGCGCAGAGGTCCACCCTACCACCCAACCCCAGATCTCCACGCAGGCACACATGAATGCACATACATTTGCACACATCCAGAGATAAACTCACCCCAAACAATCCACATTCCAAGAAATCCAGACGTGGCTCTGATTGCACACACATGCGATTATGCGCAGAGGTCCACCCTACCAGCCAACCTCAGATCTCCACGCAGGCACACATGAATGCACATACATTTGCACACATCCAGAGATAAACTCACCCCAAACAATCCACATTCCAAGAAATCCAGACGTGGCTCTGATTGCACACACATGCGATTATGCGCAGAGGTCCACCCTACCAGCCAACCTCAGATCTCCACGCAGGCACACATGAATGCACATACATTTGCACACATCCAGAGATAAACTAACCCCAAACAATCCACATTCCAAGAAATCCAGACATGGCTCTGATTGCACACACATGTGATTATGCGCAGAGGTCCACCCTACCAGCCAACCTCAGATCTCCACGCAGGCACACATGAATGCACATACCTTTGCACACATCCAGAGATAAACTCACCCCAAACAATCCACATTCCAAGAAATCCAGACGTGGCTCTGATTGCACACACATGCGATTATGCGCAGAGGTCCACCCTACCAGCCAACCTCAGATCTCCACGCAGGCACACATGAATGCACATACATTTGCACACATCCAGAGATAAACTAACCCCAAACAATCCACATTCCAAGAAATCCAGACGTGGCTCTGATTGCACACACATGTGATTATGCGCAGAGGTCCACCCTACCAGCCAACCTCAGATCTCCACGCAGGCACACATGAATGCACATACATTTGCACACATCCAGAGATAAACTCACCCCAAACAATCCACATTCCAAGAAATCCAGACGTGGCTCTGATTGCGCACACATGTGATTATGCGCAGAGGTCCACCCTACCACCCAACCCCAGATCTCCACGCAGGCACACATGAATGCACATACATTTGCACACATCCAGAGATAAACTAACCCCAAACAATCCACATTCCAAGAAATCCAGACATGGCTCTGATTGCACACACATGTGATTATGCGCAGAGGTCCACCCTACCAGCCAACCTCAGATCTCCACGCAGGCACACATGAATGCACATACATTTGCACACATCCAGAGATAAACTAACCCCAAACAATCCACATTCCAAGAAATCCAGACGTGGCTCTGATTGCACACACATGTGATTATGCGCAGAGGTCCACCCTACCAGCCAACCTCAGATCTCCACGCAGGCACACATGAATGCACATACATTTGCACACATCCAGAGATAAACTAACCCCAAACAATCCACATTCCAAGAAATCCAGACGTGGCTCTGATTGCACACACATACGATTATGCGCAGAGGTCCACCCTACCAGCCAACCTCAGATCTCCACGCAGGCACACATGAATGCACATACATTTGCACACATCCAGAGATAAACTCACCCCAAACAATCCACATTCCAAGAAATCC